>NC_081370.1:36401590-36718181 GCF_030684315.1 Stegostoma tigrinum
TTTTATGGTTCATGCATGAGGAAACCAAGATCTCTGAGTGTGCAGCAGACTCCAGTCTCTCTCCACCTTCACTATTCTTCCTACCAAAGTGGAGAACCACACTAATACTCCATTTGCCAAATTTTTGCCCACTAGCTTAACCTGTTTACATCCCTTCGCATACTTCATGTATAATCCTCAGTAATTCTGACTCTACTTGATTGTTTCATGATTTACTGAAACTCCAGCTATCATTTCCTTAATTTTCCCATTGATAAATGTTCGGCTAACTAGCCATTAATTTTCTGTTTCAGTCTCTTTTGAATAGGGCATTATCTTTGCAGTTTTTCAATTCAATTAGACCTTTCCAGGGCCAATGGAATTGTGGAAAATTACATCAAGGTATCTATTTTCTCTGTGGTCACTTCTTTTAAGACTGTAATCTGGTAACCAGATTTGTCAGTCTTTATCTCAATTCATTTTTCTAGTATTTTTTCTCTCACAACTGAGGTTATTAAAAAGTTCTACCATGTTGATAGCCTTTAATATTCGGCTATTCTTGAAATGTTATTGCGTCTTTGACTATTTCCACATAGTACTTGCTCAAAGTCTTTCCCACATTCTTTTTTCCCCATTATTAATTCACCAGTCTCACCATCTAATGAACCAATATTTACTTTAGCTACTCACTTCTTTTTAATAAACTTGAAGAAGTTCTTGTCTGTTTTTATGTTTCTTGCTTGTTTGTTCTCATATTCTAATTTCTCTCTCGTTATTATTTTCAGTCATTTGCTGGATACTGAAATTTTCTTAGTCTTCTGGCGTAGCACTAGTATTGTTTCTTTAACAATTTTAACACCATAATTAAATCTTTGACAGGTTAATTCAGGAAGTTAAGAGGAGGGCTGGACTTCTCAAAAAATGGAATAAACAATAAATGCCAACTTTCTCAGTAAGCAATCGATACAAAATAAATCGAGGATCCATTTTTTTCTGAGCAGGAGTCTGTGTTTTTCTTACAATGCACACGAATCTGAACTGAAAATAAAATTACAGGAGATTTTCATAGAAGTATTTTACAAAATCATGGTATTGGCATCAGATAGTCTGAAACATATGAATGCAATAAATGTTAAAAAATTCAGACAATTTGGAGCGTTGTCTGGTTCCTTGAGTTACACACTGCATCATAGTCAGACAACGCAAAGTATTAACGAGCAAATGTATCATATTCAAATGCTGTGTGGTGGTGAAGTCAGAACAATGACTGCCTGGCCTCTTCCCAGTATCATCACTGCAAAGAGTTAGCAACCTTGACAGGACATGTGTCTCAAGTAAAGGCATTCAGAGTCTATACTCTGAAGACCTGGAAAACACAACTATCCCTACCCTGGAAGGTCAAGTAGCTTCCATCTTCCCAGCCAGGCTCAGATGCCCAAATACAGGAATCTTCTCCATTACCATGGGCAAGAGAGATAGGTATTCCAAATTCACCCAAGACCTCCATGCAAGGTGCATCCCTTGCTGCACCTGATACAGCTGTGTGGATCTCAAAAATCTATCTACTTTCTCACCTGTTGGAAAAGGCTCCTACTCTCTTGGTAAATGCGTGGTCACTTTGAAAGTATCTGGAAAAACAGTACAAATGATCACTGAGTAGGTAGGATAGAAAATGAAAACATGTTAATTTGAGAATTATGAGATAATAATGTTATAAACAGAAAGGTGTGTCGATTAGAATACATTCCAGGACAATTTTAAAGATTATGTAAATCTTGACTAGTTTTTCCAGAGTGAATTATGAAAGATTATTTCCAGTAGCAAAAGGGTCAGTAACCTAAGAAGACAGACTTGAGATAATTGATAAAAATGCCAGTGGGAGATGAGGATTGTTTTTAATATATCATCTGGAATGTGCTGCCTGAAAACATAATGGAAATAGATTTAACAGTAACTCCTAGAAGTGAACCAGGTAACTACCTGAAGGTGAAAAATTTGCAGAGTTATGGAGAAAATGCTGGGATGTGGAACCAATTAGGCAATTCTTGGAAAGGCCCAGCACAGGCACGTTGGATTGAATGGCCTTCTTAAAATCATACGAACGTCAGACATAGGACTCAGCCCATTGAGTCTGCTCCACCATTCATTAAGATCATGGCTGATCTGATAATTCTCAGCTCCATTTTCCTATCTTTTTCCCATAACCCTTGATTCCCTTAGTGACAAAGAATCTACCTATATTAGCCTTAAATATACTTAATAACCCAGCCTCAGTAGTCAGTTTGGTAAAGAAATCTACAGATTCACAATGCTCTGAGTGAAGAAATGCCTCCTCAATTCTGTCTTAAATGGGCACCCTTATTCTGAGATTGTTCTATTTTGCGGAGCACCTGCATTCTGTCTGCAAAAATGACCTGACATTCCATTTGTCTGCCACTTCAACACATCACCATGTTCTCTGGCCTATCTTTCTGTCTTGGGCCAGCTATAGTGCCCCAGCAAGGCTCAGCGCAAGGTGGAAGAACGGCATCTCATATTCTACTTGAGATTCAGATCTCAATATTGAGTTCATTAATTTTAGAGCCTGAACACCTTCTCTGCTCACCATGCCAACACCCTAGGTTCTGTCATGACATAGGCTGCTTTCAGCACTGCTAACCCATTTTCACCTACTTGTGGTCCCCCACTATCGAGTTTTCTTTCTCCTTGGCAGACTGTCATCCATCTATATGTCTGCCCAACTGTCATTCTCTCTCTCTCTGGGTGCTACTTTAACTAAGCACTAACTTCTTTATCCCTCCCAGCCCCTGTCATGAATATAAATATCACCTTTTACTAGCTACTATTCTTAAAGAAATTCATTGGACTCAAAACCTTAACTTTGCTTTCTCTCTACAGATGCTGCTAGACCTGCTGAGTTTGTCCAGCAATTTGTTTTGCCTGAGATTATGCTCTTTGGTCAGAGACTCTCCCACAAGGGGAAATAACCTTTCTGCATCTGTCCTGTCGAGCCCTATGTTCTCAGCCCTACCTCTCCTCTCTCTATTTATTTCTGAGCTCCCATCCCCCTGCCCATTTCTGAAGAAGGGTCCTGACCCGCAATATCAACTCTTCTGATGCTGCCTGACCTACTGTGTTCCTCTGGCTCCACGTTGTGTTATCTTTGACTCTAGCACTGGCAGTTCCTACTACCTCCAAGAATGTTGCCTGTTTCAATTAGGTCACCTCTCAATCTTCTTTGGTGTAATGGGTATGGCCTAATCTACTCAACCTCTCCTGGTAAGACAGTCCTTTCCACTTGGTATCAACCTAGTGAACCTTGATTGTACTGTCTCCAATGCCAAATCATTTACTTAGATATGGGGCCCAAAGCTGTTCATAGTATTCCACTTGTGCCTTATACAGCTTTAGTAAAACCTCCCTACTTTTATGTTCCATTCTCTTAAATAAAGGCCAACTTTTCATTTGCATTTTTTATTGTCCAGTGAACTTAGAAGCTAGCTTTGTGCGATTCATGAATGAGGATTCCCAAATCTCTCTGTTCTGTCACTTTTTGCAGTCTTTATCCATTTAAATAATATTCAGCACCTTTAGTCTTCCTGTCAAAATGCATAACCTCTCATTTCCCACGGTACATTCCATCCATCAAGTTCTTAACCTGTACATATCCGTCTGCAGACTCTCTGTCATCCTCACTACTTGCCTTTCCATCTAATTTTGTATCATCTGCTGACTTTTCTCATCCAAGTTATTAATATATGTATCATAAATAATTGTGCCCTCAGCACTGATCCATGTTGCATTCCACTAGTAACTGGTTGCTAGTTCAAAACTGCCCCTATTATTCCAATTCTCCATCTTGTTAGTCAATCCTCTATCCATACTACCACACTACCTCCAGAACCACGAGTTCTTATCTCGTTAAGTAACCTAATGTGTCTCACCTTATGAAATGCCTTCTGAAAATCCAAATGTACTACATCCACTGCTTTCCCTTTATTTATCCTGCTTGTTATTCTTCAAAGAATTCAATAAATTTATCAGGCATGATTTCTCCTTCATGAAGCTATGTTGATTCTGTTTGATTGTATTCTGTATTTCAAAATTGTTAATCCACTATTACATCCTTTATAATAGGCACTAACATTTTCCCCAATAGCACACGTTAGCTAACTGGCATATAGTTACCATATTTTGTTTTCATCCTTTTAAAATTTTTATTTTTTCCATTTGTGGAAGTGGGCATCGCTGGCTGGCCAGCATTTCTTGCCCATCTCAAGTTGGCCTTGAGAAGGCGGTGGTGAGCTGCCTTCTTGAACTGCTGCAGTCCACCAGCTATAGGTTGACCCACAATGCCATTAGGGATTGAATTCCAGGATTTTGATCCAGCAACAGTGAAGGAACGGTGATATATTTCCAAATTAGGATGGTGAGTTCTTGGAGGAATACTTGGAGGTGACGGTGTTCCCATATGTCTGCTGCCCTTGTCCTTCTAGATAGAACTGGTCGTGGGTTTGGAAGGTACTGTCTAAGGATCTTTGGTGAATTTCTGTAGCGCATTTTGTAGATAGTACAGACTGCTTCTATTAAGCATCGGTGGTAGAGGGAGTGGATGCTTGTGGATGTAATGCCAATCAAGCAAGCTGTTTAGTCCTGGATGGTGTCAAATTTCTTGAGTGTTGTTGGGGTAAAGGTGCTACATTGGCAGTTTTCCAGTGCTCTGGCACCCTTTCTGAAGCTAAAGATTCCTAAAAAATTACTGGTCATTCATCCACTTACTCTGTAGTTACTTTTTTTAATATCCTAAGTGGCATCCCATGAGATCCAGAGGTCTCACTGGTCTCACATTTTCTCTAGTGACAGTTATTGTATTTATTTCCTGCTGATTTTCCCCTTGAATCACTGATTTTGGGACACTGTTCATGTCTTCTATTGTGAAGATTGATGCAAAGTATCGAAACAAAGACAGAAATTACTAGAGAAACTCAGAATTCTGAACAGAGGTCACTGGGCTTGAAATGTTAACTCTGCTTTCTCTCCGCAGATGCTACTAGACCTGCTGAATTTTTTCTCGTAATTTCGGTTTTTGTTTCAAATCTTTAGCATTCGCCTTTCTTCCTTTATTTCGATGCAAATTATTTATTCAATTCCTCTGCCATTTTCTGGTTCGCACTTTATATTTAGCCAAGCTCATTCTCTAAGCAACCTTCTCTCTTATATTTTATATATGCAAAGAAGTTCTTCATTTCGATATTTTTTACTAGTTTATCCTCAAAAGATTATTGGCCCCCTCGTCACTATGTTAGTTATATTTTGTTTGTTTTTACACCTTGCCCAATCCTTTGGTTTACTCTAAAATTTTCCACATTGTATATTTTTCTTTCAATGTGATGCTGTCCTTAACTACCCCAGTTAACCAATGTTGGCTTACCCCTTTACTAAAATCCTTCTTCCTCATTTGCATATATTTCTGCTGTGAACCATCAACTATTTTCTTAAACATTCTTCCTCAACCATTTTCACTGCTAACCTCTTTTCCCAATCTATACCAACCAATTTTGCCTTCATTCCCTTGTAATTACTCTTATTTAAACTCAGCACAGTTGATTCCAACCCATGTTCCTCTAGCTCAAACTGAGTGCTAAATTCTACTTTGTCATGGTCACTATTTCCAAGGGTATCTCTTACACTGATATTATTTATTAAGCCTACCTTATTAAAGATCACTAGATCCAAATTGACCTGATTCTTGGTTGGATCTATGAAATATTGTTTTACACACTATCCTGAATGTACTCTATAAATTCTTCCTCACGGCTACCTCTGCCAACATGACTATACTAATCTCCAAGATTAAAATCATCCATGATTAATATACTGCCTTTGTTACTTGCCCTCATTACATCCTAACTTATTCCCTGATTCACTGTATAGCTACTGTTAAAGGGCCTGCAAACTACTCCTGTCACTATTTTCTTGCCCTTTTTACTTCTTACATCCAGTAATATGAATATCATGTCTTCCAATTCAAGATTATTTTTTGCCATTATGCTTACCCCATTCCATATCAGCAATACTACCCCACTATCCCTTTATTCCTACCTAAACTTTTGACAAGTCACATGCCCCATAAGAATGACGTTGTCCATGGATCTTCCAATTGCTTGACAATTCAGTAAACAACTCTGCTCTCATGCTAACATTTCTGTCCTTGGTCTGCTACAATGTTCTAATGAAACCCAGCACGAGCTGGAGGAACAAAACCTTATTTTCCACATAGGCACTTTACAGTGTCTGGCAGTTAAAATTGAGTTGAATAAGTTCAGTGAACAACCTCTGTTCTTCTATTTTTCTTACATCCCCACTCTCCTGAGCCGTGACTCATTGATTTTGCTCTCACGAAAGCAAATCCATTTTCTCTTTCCCATGCCTTCAGTTACATCTAGTTTACATTGCTATCCCTCGTTAATATTGTCACTCACTTTGATTTTCCTTTTCCCTCAGAGGGCTGTGTGACTTTGATACTCTCCACCCGAGAAGTCAACACAGTAAGGATCATTGAATATTTAAATGTGGGGGGGAAAAGATTCTTGTTAAGCAATGGAATCAAATGTTATCAGGCAGCAGTGTACAATCGAAGCACAAACAGGTCAACCATGATCTTATTGAATAGGAGTGTATTTGAGGGGCCAAATTAGTCTACTCCTACTCAGAGGCAGAATATTAAAATATGGTGGAAGGGTGATGCACTAATTAAGGGATTACTTCCAATTGCTCCTACTCTTCCAGCTCCTTGTATTTGTCCAATGCGTTTTTGAAAATTATTATTGAATTTGATTTTGCCATTCTTTCCCTTCATCATTTTAAGAACCTTAATTATATGCCCCTCAAATTCTGTCCTTCTCCAGTGAGGAAAAAAATACTAGTTTCTCCATACAAACTAAAAGCCTTCAAGGCCAGTTAACAATATCCTATACATAGCCTCGGATATGCTGAACTGGTTTTGAAGACTCTTGGCTGTGACCTGGGATATCTGAACCCCCCTACTGTTAAGGCTATAACAAGATGGCTACCATTGCCAGAAGAGAAATTGCAAAGCTTTTCTACCAACTTACAGCAAACACATGACTACAATAACACAGCATTCTTAACCATTTCAAACAAAATATCAGATTTGTTGATAACAAAGTGTGGAGCTGGATGAACACAACAGGCCCAGCAGCATCTCAGGAGCACGAAAGCTGACGTTTCGGGCCTAGACCCTTCATCAGAGAGGGGATGGGGTGAGGGTTCTGGAATAAATAGGGAGAGAGACGGGGAGGTGGACCGAAGATGGAGAGAAAAGAAGCTAGGTGGAGAGGAGAGTATAAGTGGGGAGGTAGGGAGGGGATAGGTCAGTCCAGGGAAGACGGACAGGTTAAGGGGGCGGGGTGAGGTTAGTAGGTAGGAAATGGTGGTGCAGCTTGAGGTGGGAGGAAGAGATGGGTGAGAGTAAGGACAGGTTAGGGAGGCAGAACGCAGTGGTCGAGAATGCCCTTGACCGCGTCTCCCGCAACAAATCCCTCACACCCCGTCTCTGCTACAACCGTCCCAAGAGGATCCCCCTCGTTCTCACATACCACCCCACCAACCTTCCGATACAACGCATCATCCTCCGACACTTCCGCCATCTACAATCCGACCCCACCACCAAAGACATTTTTCCATCCCCACCCTTGTCTGCCTTCCAGAGAGACCATTCTCTCCATGACTCCCTTGTCCGCTCCACACTCCCCTCCAACCCCAAAACACCCAGCACCTTCCCCTGCAACTGCAGGAAGTGCTACACTTGCCCCCACACCTTCTCCCTCACCCCCATCCCAGGCCCCAAGATGACTTTCCACATCAAGCAGATGTTCACCTGCACATCTGCCAATGTGGTACACAGCATCCGCTGTACCGGTTGTGGCTCCCTCTACGTCAGGGAAACCAAGCGGAGGCTTGGGGACCGCTTTGCAGAACACCTCCGCTCGGTTCGCAATAAACAACTGCACCTCCCAGTTGCGAACCATTTTAACTCCCCCTCCCACTCCTCAGACGACAGGTCCATCATGGGCCTCCTGCAGTGCCACAATGATGCCATCTGAAGGTTGCAGGAACAGCAACTCATATTCCGCTTGGGAACCCTGCAGCCCAATGGTATCATTGTGGACTTCACAAGCTTCAAAATCTCCCCTTCCCCACTGCATACCAGAACCAGCCCAGTTCGTCCCCTCCCCCCACTGCATCACAAAACCTGCCCAACCCGTCCCCTCCCCCCACTGCATCCCAAAACCAGCCCAGCCTGTCTCTGCCTTGCACTGACCTATCCCCTCCCTACCTCCCCACCTATACTCTCCTCTCCACCTATCTTCTTTTCTCTCCATCTTCGGTCCGCCTCCCCCTCCCTCCCTATTTATTCCAGAACCCTCTCCCCATCCCCCTTTCTGATGAAGGGTCTAGGCCCGAAACGTCAGCTTTTGTGCTCCTGAGATGCTGCTTGGCCTGAGGTGTTCATCCAGCTTCACACTTTGTTATCTTGGATTCTCCAGCATCTGCAGTTTCCATTATCACTGATCAGATTTGTTGAGACAGTTTGTAAAAGTATTTTTCCCGATTTTACTCCAAAATCATTTTCGGTTGGCTAGGTACATACATTTTAGAGCTGCCCATCTCTTCCTCCAATGTTCCAGCCATTACACAAGAAGTTTCCTCTCCTGTCAAGATAAGCAGTTATAAAAATTCTGAGAAATTCTGAATTGTAAACTTCAAATTAGTTGACGCAAATTAAATGCCTCTTGAAACTTCTCCTAAAACATTCCGTTAACGACAGTACATTATTCACTGAAATTAAACCCTTCAAATGGAAAGTGGCCAATGGGACCAAGTAAATTCCACAATATAAGACCTGGCAACTCAGTTTCTTGCATGTGTTGCCGAGGATACCAAAACAATCCATTTAATTTACTGTCATAATGCTTTATATTTTGGTTCCATATAAAACCGTACTGGAGACTGAATTTATTCTTCATGGAAGGATTTACTTTCACTGATGCAAACAAATCCTCTAAAGTGGTAGGTGAAGTTGATAAGGCTGTATAAAATCGGACATATATAGCTGAACCTTAGAAGGTGATGAATCTGTGGAATTCTTTACCACAGAACTGTTGATGGAGTGTTGAAGGTTGTGATAGCCAGATTTCAAATCAT
Organism: Stegostoma tigrinum; assembly: GCF_030684315.1. NCBI lineage: Eukaryota > Metazoa > Chordata > Chondrichthyes > Orectolobiformes > Stegostomatidae > Stegostoma > Stegostoma tigrinum. Next base: position 36,410,798 of record NC_081370.1, read on the forward strand.
TAAAGAAATAAAGGGCTACAGGAATAAGACAGGAAAGTAGGGTTGAGGATTATCAGATCAGCGATGATTTCATTTGAATGGCAGAGCAGATTCAATGGGCTGAATGGCATATTTCTGCTCCTATATATTATAGTCCTTTAGGCCAAGACTGAATTGTGTCACTTTTTGTGTTGTTACTTGCCATGAGTCCTCTTGTGACATCTCACCAAACTTGTGTCATTAATCACTTAACACAGCTACGTCACAATCAAGGTGTACAGCTGGATGAACACAGCAGCCAAGCAGCATCAGAGGAGCAGGAAAGTTGATGTTTTGGGCCTAGACCTTTCTTCAGAAATCATCGCAATCATGACTGATTTCCATCCATCTTACTACTTGCCATTCCTACAACAACTAGCTACTTGGCAGAGAAATGCCAAAAGGCTAGCATTCATTCATTAATTCATTCCTTTTGACTGTGCCATCTTTGAAAGACTGCTGTGTGCATCAGCAAGTGTTGATAGTCTAGCATTGCCCTTCAGAGGCAGCAGAATGGGACAACAGTCCCAAAGCTAGGCTACCCATTGCACATAGCCAAAGGCTCCCTTGCACATACATCCCCATTTTCTCAGCTCAGTCACTATTTAACAATCACGCCACAAACATTTTCTGGCCTTAGCTATGTCCCATCTGAACATCCTCCAAGTCTTTGCCACACTGTAACTAATACCCACAATATATCCACATCTTATCAGTAGTACTGGTTGGAGATTTTAATTTCCCTTGTCTTGGCCAGGCCACCCAGAGTGTAAAAGGCCTGAACAGGGTGGAATTTGTAAATTGTGTCCAAGAAAGTTTTCTAAATCAATATGCAGAGGGCCCTACTCAGGAGGGTGCAACACTGGACCTCCTCTTAGAAAACAAGGTCAAGCAAATGACTGCAGTGTCAATTGGAGAGCTCTTTGGGTCTAATGATCATAACTGTCTTAGTTTTAATATAGTAATGGACAGAAATAGGTTAAGGTGCTAAACTGGAACAGGCTCAATTTTGAGGCCATTAGGCAGGATCTAGCAGAGGTTGATTAAGTGAGTCTGAAGGAAAGGGAACAGCTGGAAAATGGGAGGCTTTTAAAAGTGTGATATCAAGAGTCCAGGGACAGTATGTCCCTGTTAGGGTGAAGGGAAAAGCTGATAGGTTTCGGGATCCCTGGTTGATGAAGGATATTGAGGTTCTGGTCAGGAAAGAGAAGGCATACATTGGTCTAAGTTTTCGGGCTCAGGTGAATCTCAAGATGACTATAAAAAAAGTGTAGCAGCACACTTAAGAGGGAAATCAGAAGAGCAAAAAGAGGGTATGAGATGGATCTGGTGGATAAGGTTAAAGATAATCCCAAGAGGTTCTACAGCTACATTAAGAAGTGGCTAGGGAGAGAACAGGTCCCCTTAAAGATGATTTAGAATGCATACAGATTACAAGAGAGGAGGTGTTTGCAGCATTAAAGCATATCAAGGTGGATAAATCTCCTGGGCCTGATCAAGTCCACCCTCAGACATTGTTGGCGGGGGGGGGGGGGGGGGGGGGGGGGTACTAGAGAAGAAATTGCAGCAGCCCTCGCAGAGATTTTTGCTTCATGTTTAGCCACTGATTAAGTTCCAGAAGACCGGAGCATGGCCAATGTTATTCCATTGCTAAGAAAGGCTGCAAAGACAAGCCAGGGAACTACAGGCTAGTGAGCCTGACAACAGTGGTAGGCAAGTTATTGGAGAGGATATGGAGGGACAAGATCAACTGGGGATAGTCCGCAAGGGTTTGTGCATGGGAGGTCATGTCTGAAAAATCTTTTAGTTTTTCGAAGAGATAATCAAGAGGATGGATGAGGGTAAGTTGATGTTATCTATATGGACTTTAGTAAGACCTTTGACAAAGTCCCGCATGGCAGGCTGGCCATGAACGTTAAGTCACATGGGATCCAGGGAGAGCTAGCTAACTGGATTCAAAATTGGCTCGATGGTCAGAAGTAGAAGGTGATGGTTAAAGGTTATTTCTCAGACTGGAGGCCTGTGACTAGTTGTGTGCCACAGGGGTCAATGCTGGGGCCTTTGTTATTTCTGATTTGCATAAATGATCTGGATGTGACTGGCATGATTAGTAAGTTTGCAGATGATACAAAATTAGGAGGCATCACTGACAGCAAGGAAGGTTATCAAAAATTAGAGTGGGATCTTAATCAAATGTGGAAGTTAACTGAGGATTAGCTAATGAAATTGAGGACAGATAAGTATGAAGTATTGCACTTTAGAAAATCAAACTCAGATGGGACTTATACAGTAAATGGTAAGGTCCTGAGGAGTGTTGTGGGACAGAGGGACCTAGAATTACAAGTACATAGTTCATTGAAAGTAGTGTCACAGACACAGTGGTGAAGAAGGCATTTAGCATGCTGGCTTTCATCAGTTGAGGTTTTGAGTATCAGATTGGGATGTTTTGTTACAGCCATATAAGTCATTGGTGAAGCTGCACTTAGAGTATTTTGTACAGCTTCGGTCACCCTGTTATAGGAAAGACATAGTTAAACTGGAAAGTGTGCAAAGACGATATACGAGAATGCTGCTAGGACTAGTAGGCCAGGATAGGAACTTTTTTCCTTGGAATGGAGGAGAATGAGGGGTGACCTTATTGAGATGTATAAAATCATGATGGACATAGATAGGATGAATGCATACAGTCTTTCTCTCAGGAATGGGAAATTGAAAACTAGAGGGCATAGGCATAAGGTGAGAGGGGAAAGATTTAAGAAGGACCTGAGTGGCAACTTCTTCGCGCATGAGTGATGTGTGTATGAAATGGGCTGCCAGAGAAAGTGATTGAAGCAAGTACAATAGCAACATTTAAAAAACATTTGGATAGGTACATAGATGGGAAGGGTTTAGAGGGATATGGACCAAATGTGGGTAATTGAAACTAGCTGAGTGGGCATCATGGTCAGCATAGATTAGTTTATGCTGAAGGACCCGTTTCTATGCTGTATTACTTTACAACGCTACCTTGTTACTGCCCAAAAGGGGTGTAGCACATACAGGCATGAAGTAGACAAACAAAGACAAACATGGGCTTTTACTTACACAAATGCAAAACATATCCAGTTTTCCCAATTAACTTGGTTTCTCTGTGTACAATTATGATTTCTTCAAAAATCGATTCTAACACCTTATCTATGGTATCCAGGTAGTTGTCCTACAGGGTGGAATCTTTTAGAACCTGAGTGATGTGGACTATGGTGAAGTGTGCTGCAGAATCACGCAACAAGTGCAGCGAGACTGATCTCAGTGTCCAGGCCATCTTTATTCCATCCTTTAAGCTTTTCAGAAGTGGTTTAGTGAGATTCTCACTAAACAGTGGCAAGATGTCAATTGATGGTGATAATTGCTTGTTAACCAGTTGCTAACAGCCCCCAACTTGTCTTGCTACTGATTGATTCCCATCTTAACAAATGCGCCAAACAAGCTGGACATCTGGAAAAGTTGCCAAAGAAACCAGAGTGATCATGTGGCAGATTCAGCTGACCATTTGCTCTAAACAAGCATCAACATCGCAGGACACACTCTATAGGATGCTTCAGCACTTCAATGCTGACAGATGATAGACACCAGCAATGATGCAATGCTGCAGCAAGGACACTGTGCACTCAGGGACACAAACCCAACTCATCAACTGCACGAGGAAGAATCTCTGGTCTGGGTTTTCATTTGCTGTCAGGGCACTTGCACATTGAGTCTGCCTCAATACTCAAAGCAACCCTGCCTTGCATTGTCTTCTTTTTGCACTTTTCCTCCACAGACTGAAATAACAGGCACGTTTTACTGCTGTCATACTCTGCAGTTTATTGCTGGCACAATACCAGGAAGCTGTCATAGTTGTCAGCTGGAATTTTTTTGGATAATTAAAAATGAAGTCACTGTGTCTTAACTGCCCTCTAGAATGGGCAATAGATGCTACTTCTTTGAAACAGTTTATTAACACCTGTCTCAGTATCTGCTTTGTATGGAACAAAAACAGAAGTTGCTGGAAAAGCTCAGCAGGTCTGGAAGCATCTGTGAAGAGGAAATCAGTGTTAACGTTTTGGATCCGATGACCCTTCCTCAGAACCTGATTCAGTACTCCTGGAGAACTGCACTGTGAAATCAGCCTGGATTATACGCATCAATCTCGACAGCAGAGCTTGAATCTAGAAATTCTGAGCTGACACTGGGAAAGTAGGTTTGGTGGGGGTGAGTGGTGATGGATGCAGTTCTTTAATGAGTTGCCTGTTGTAGTGAAACTTTCCAAATTCTACAAAACCTTAAAGGAGCAGAAAAATTCTTCTGACTTCTTGCATTCTTTCATCCAGTGAGACCGTACCTATGTGAATTGGTCTACCGTATTATTTTATTCTCAGCAATCTAATTTAGAATCTTGCCATTCCTTCTTTAAATAAAAATTTCATATGAACACAGTGGCATCCGTAAAGTTTTACTTACCATCCATTGATTGAACAGAAGAATGTTCTCTCATATCTGCTTTATCATCCGATGCGCTGTAAAACAAGCATCAAAGACACTAAAAAGCATAAAGCACAGCCAAATTACGTAAAGGAGGAGCTGATAAATCTAGTGGGGAATTCAGAAGAAACTTCTTCATACAGGGAGTAGTAAGGATGTGGAACTCATTACCACGGAGAGTGGTTGAGCCAAATAGCACAGATGTACTTACGGTGATTCTGGATTAGCATATGAAGTGGAAAGGAATAGGAACTTTAGGAATAGGAATATTTTGATCCTAAGATAAAGACTCATCTGTCGAAGAATCACTGAACTTGAAATATAACTCTGTTTGCTTCCCACAGACACTGCCATTTCTGCAGCAATTTCTGCTTTTCTTTCAAATCTCTACCATTCTCAGTTTTTTTTGTTTTATTTTAGCGTATAATTAAATTGAACTTTGCAGCAGGCTTATGGGGTTGAATACCTTCCTCCTGTTCCTGAAGTTCATCGATTGTCAATAGGCTATTCAATCAAGAAAAGCTCATTATAAAATCAAGACATCCTCACGAATATTTAAACACGAACAAAAACCCTACCAGAATTTTCTGTCCAGGATCACAGGAAGTGAGATGATCTTAACTATCAGCCTCAAGACAGCTCAGTTACTGCTGCAGAAACCAGAGTTGGGTCTCAGAATCACTTAATTTTGTATGACACTGGTCCACGCTCAGCAGAATGTGTATAATTCAATCCATTGGTAGAATTCACATATGGGATTGAATTGCAACAGACCAATGAGAAAGTCCAAAAGCTTTCTGACAGCAATGAGGTCCAATCATTAATTATCAGATTGTCAATGTCTTCAAAGTTGCCAGTTCATATATAAATAATACTTTTCTTCATTGTGATCAATAGATGGACACAAGGGAAGAGACCTACTTAGGAACTCAGGAAAATACGAATTAGGAGCAGGAGTTGGCAATTCAGCTCTTCAAGCCCATTCTGCCATTTGGTGTGACTATGGCTAATTTTATCCTGGTCTCAACTCCACTTTTCTAACTTCTCCCCAAAGCCTTTTGTCCCATTTTTCATCAGAAACATAGAACATAGAAAAATACAGCACAGTACAGGCCCTTCGGCCCACAATGTTGTGCCGTGGAATAATCCTAATCCAAAAATAAAATAACCTAACCTACATTCCCCTCAATTCACTGCTATCCATGTGCATGTCCAGCAGTTGCTTAAATGTCACTAATGACTCCGCTTCCACGACTACCAGTGGCAAACTATTCCATGCGCTCACAACTCTCTGGGTGAAGAACCTCCCTCTGATATCTCCTCCCTACCTTCCTCCTAACACCTTAAAATTATGACCCCTCGTGGCAGTCAATCCTGCCCTGGGGAAAAGTCTCTGGCTATCGACTCTATCCATGCCTCTCATTACCTTGTACATATCTTTCTTGAATCTGATGATTTATTCTTCCTCTACTACACTCTGGGGCAATGAGTTCCAGAGATCCACAAATTAATTTCTCCTCATTGCAGTTTTGAACCAAACTCCTCTGTCTACGATCGCTTGTTTGAAACTGTCCCACAAGAAGAAAGATCTATTCACACCCACCTTATCAATCCCATTTTACATTTTATATACCTCAATTAAATCCCCCACCCCCATTCTTTTGAACTCGAGCAAGTACAAGCTCAAGCTATTTAAACGTTCCTCGAACAATAGCCCTTTCATCCCTGGAATAAAACTAGTGAACCTCCTCTGAACTACCTCTAGTGCTGCCACATCCTTCTTCAAGTAAGGAGAGCTAAACTGAACATAATATTCCAGGTCTGATCCCACCAATGCTTTATATAATTGTAACAAAACTTCTTTACTTTTATAATCCAGTCCTTTTGCAATAAATGCTGGGAATCCATTTGTCTAGCTTATTACAAAGAACAATCACCACCATAAACTAACTGGATTGAATGGCTTGTTTCAGTGCTTTTCTATGTAACTAGGCCTCAACATTATAAGTGGTATTCATGGTGGACACATGTGTAATCCATCCACATGACACTCTTCCTGCTTGGCTCATGAAATAGTTAATGCATTAATTTTAAACAGGTTAACCACAACAACTTGCAGCTTTAATATAATTAAATGTCACAAAGGGCTTCACAGAAGAAATTACCAGACATAATTTGAGATCAAGCCACATTAGTAAATAGCAGGCAAATAATCAAAAGTTCAACCTCAAAAAGGTATTTTCAAGGAGCATGTTAATGGGCAAGAGATCGAGAAGTGGTTCATGGAGGAAATTCTAAAGTGTGGGGGGCCAGTTCAAGGCTGAGTTACCAATCGTGAAGCGATCAATTAATGTAGAAGGCCCCGATTGCAGAAGCACAAAGCTCTGTGCTTGAAATCACAAAAATACCTGCGTTTACTTAGGTCCTTTTGCAATCTCTTGGTATCCAGAAGCATAACCCAGCCAATGGAGTGCTTCTGCGTGTAGTTTCTGCTGTGACTACAGATTGTCAGATTGAAGATTTTGCACAGCAGATACAGGGGTGATGCTAGCGAGAACTTTTATTACACAGCACAGTCATGGCCTGGAACTGCTAACTATGAGAGTCAGGGAAACAAATCTAATCAATAATTTCAAAATGAAACTTTCTGGGGACTTGATGGAAATAAATTGGCAAAGTTACGGGACTACAACAAGGGAAGGGGCTGTCTGAATTGCTTGACAGGTAACTACTGTGGACTCAAATGGTTGAATAGCCTCCTCTATGCCATAATAACACTATGGTTCCTATATAGGAAATATAGCAGAGAATTTTCACACAGAAAGCTCTGGCAAACATAAAAATGCTTGTGGCTAGATGATCCGCATTTTAAATTCTGTTTCTTGGGGGGTAAATATTGGCCAGGACATTGAAGAGAACTGCCTTACTCTTCTTCAAAATAATGCTTATGGATCTTTTATGTTCGTCTGAAAAATCAGATCAGAGTCATTGTACTGTTTCATTCGCAAGATGGAGGCTCCAATACTATATTGCTCCTTCCGTACTGCATTGGCAGCCTGGATGATGGATTTATGCCTGCAGAATTGGTTTTGAATCTACAAATTCATGAATCAGCGATAACTCCATTAACCTACTACACCACCAATGGTTTCTACTTTAAACAATAAAGAATTTTTTTCCAGGTTACCCTTTCTGACAGCAAGTTGCAATCCATCTTTTCATTGTGGAATGGAATTGTTCACAGTCAACAGCAACATCCCTTTTGTCTGGATCAAGCATGTTGTACAATATATGTAGTCCGCCAAACTTGTAGCTTTGTCCCGTCATTTCCTGCAGATAACGAATGATCACTGATGTGGAAACCTTTCCTGTTGAACAAGATGAAAAGTCCTGCTTTCACAAAATATCCTACTATAGCTCAAAAAACAGTAAAACCTATTTATAGAAAGTGCCTCATCCACTTGGAAGTACTATTCAGGAGTTATAGATATGAATGGCAAATTACAACAAGGAGCACACATGAGTTATCCAGAAATATACTCATAAGAACATTTCAATCCTCGAGCTTGTAAACCAATTACCTCATGCCTTGGTTCCATATTGCCATGTGCATAAAGAGGCGCTTCACGACCGAAGACTGGTTTTAATTTTAAGAATCTGGTTGGACTGAAGGATCTGATTCTGAGCTACGTGGCTGTGTATCTCTAAAAGCAGTATCCACAGGGAATCCAAGATGAGTGTGTTAATATTTATTGGGTCTCCAGAGGGGATGCATCTGTATTTACAGCGTGTCCCAGGGGAGGATTTTCAACATTTTACTGGGTGTTTCTGGTGTGGACATCAATACTTAAAGGGCATTCCTGAGAAGTGTGACAGACTTTTACAGACAATCCCTGGCGACTGCATCAATGTTTACAACAAATCCATTGGGAGTGCATTAACAGTTCCTGGGAACCTGACTGGGAGTGTTCCAGTATTTACGAGAGGGTCTGGGGAGTGAGTAATGTTGGTAGGGAATTAATGCACGATGTGTTAGAATTTTGAGGGGTCTCTGGGCAGTATAACAGTATCTGTAGAGAATTCAAAGAGAATGTGTCAATAATTACTGGGTGTTCCAGAGGGAATAGAGCACTATCTACGTGGGTCTCTGGGGAAGTCTGTCAGCATTTACAGCCGGTCCAGGGTGAGTCTGATGATGTTTACTCGAGTTCAGTGGGACTGTCAGTATTTACAGGGGATCTTTGTGCATGTGTCAGTATTCAAAAACATGTTCCAATGTAATGTGGTCAGGTTTACAAGGAATCACCAAGAAGTGTCCGTTGTTAGAACCATCTCCCAAGGAAATTATTAGTATTTGCCAGGACACACTCAGGATGTATTTAACAGAATGCTGTTGACGGTGTGTCATTTACATAAGATGGTCCCCACGTTTACATGTGTCTGGGGGTAGTGTGTCCGTGTAACGGATTTTCACAGAGAGACCACAGTGAGTCTCCAGTGACTGACCGTAATTTTCAGGTGTGCTCAAGGACAGTGTCAGGGTTTTGTGCCTTTTGGGAGTGTGTTCGTAATTATAAGGGATTTGTGGGGTAATGAGTCAGTATTTATAGAGAGTCCCCAGTGAGTGTGTTAGTATTTACACAGTGGGTGCAGGTGCAGCAGGGGTTGAAGAAGGCAACTGGTATGCTGGCCTTCACAGGGAGAGGATTCAGGGAGATCTTGCTGTATTTGTACAGGGCCATTGTGAGACTGTATCTGGGGTATTATGTGCAGTTTTGGTCTCCTTTATCTGAAGACGGATGTTCTGATCATCGAGGCAATGCTTTCCAGACTGATACCATGTTGGACTGACATATGAAGTAACGTTGGATTGATTAGCAGAGTATTCACTGTAGTTTTGGAAAATGAGGGTGGATCTCATGGAAATGTATAAAATTCTAACAGGTCTAGACATTAGTAACAGGGAAGAACAATATCCCCATTGACCAAAGAATGTGGAAACAAGGCAGGTGTGCATGCTGGAATGGATAGAGATAGAGGAAGCTGATGTGCTGAAAATTTTGTCCAACATTAAGATTGACAAGTCGCCAGGCCCGGACCAGATTTGTCCTCGGCTGCTTTGGGAAGCGAGAAATGAAATTGCTTCGCCACTTGCGAAGATCTTTGCATCTTCGCTCTCCACTGGAGTCGTACCTGAGGACTGGAGAGAGGCAAATGTAATTCCTCTCTTCAAGAAAGGAAATAGGGAAATCCCCGGCAATTACAGACCAGTAAGCCTCACGTCTGTCGTCTGCAAGGTGTTAGAAAGGATTCTGAGGGATAGGATTTATGACCATCTGGAAGAGCATGGCTTGATCAAATACAGTCAACACGGCTTTGTGAGGGGTAGGTCATGCCTCACAAACCTTATCGAGTTTTTTGAGGATGTGACTAGAAAAGTTGATGAGGGTCGAGCTGTGGATGTGGTGTATATGGACTTCAGTAAGGCATTTGATAAGGTTCCCCATGGTGGTAGGCTCATTCAGAAGGTCAGGAGGAATGGTAGGCTCATTCAGAAGGTCAGAAGGAGGGGAACTTAGCTGCTTGGATACAGAATTGGCTGGCCAACAGAAGACAGCGAGTGGTAGTAGAAGGAAAATATTCTGCTTGGAAGTCAGTGGTGAGTGGGGTTCCACAGGGCTCTGTCCTTGGGCCTCTACTGTTTGTAATTTTTATTAATGACTTGGATGAGGGGATTGAAGGATGGGTCAGCAAGTTTGCAGATGACACAAAGGGTTGGAGGTGTCATTGACAGTATAGAGGACTGTTGGCAGCTGCAGCGGGACATTGACAGGATGCAGAGATGGGCTGAGAGGTGGCAGATGGAGTTCAACCTGGATAAATGCAAGGTGATGCATTTTGGAAGGTCGAATTTGAAAGCTGAGTACAGGATTAAGGATAGGATTCTTGGCAGTGTGGAGGAACAGAGGGATCTTGGTGTGCAGATACATAGATCCCTTAAAATAGACACCCAAGTGGACAGGGTTGTTAAGAAAGCATATGGTGTTTTGGCTTTCATTAACAGGGGGATTGAGTTTAAGAGTCGTGAGATCTTGTTGCAGCTCTATAAAACTTTGGTTAGACCGCACTTGGAATACTGCGTCCAGTTCTGGTCGCCGTATTATAGGAAAGATGTGGATGGTTTGGAGAGGGTTCAGAGGAGGTTTACCAGGATGCTGCCTGGACTGGAGGGCTTATCTTATGAAGAGAGGTTGACTGAGCTCGGTCTCTTTTCATTGGGGAAAAGGACGAGGAGAGGGGATCTAATTGAGGTATACAAGATAATGAGAGGCATAGATAGAGTTGATAGCCAGAGACTATTTCCCAGGGCAGCAATGGCTAACACGAGGGGTCATAGTTTTAAGCTGGTTGGTGGAAAGTATAGAGCGGATGTCAGAGGCGGGTTCTTTACACAGAGAGTTGTGAGAGCATGGAATGCGTTGCCAGCAGCAGTTGTGGAAGCAAGGTCATTGGGGTCATTTAAGAGACTGCTGGACATGCATATGGTCACAGAAATTTGAGGGTGCATACATGAGGATCAATGGTCGGCACAACATTGTGGGCTGAAGGGCCTGTTCTGTGCTGTACTGTTCTATGTTCTATGTTCTAATATGATGCCCCCTAGTTAGGGTCGCCCCACTAGAGGAACTTATCAAGCCAACTAAATCCAATAATGGGCTTAAAAATCATAATTTCCAAGATGGCTGTCTGGAAGAACAACTCAGCCTATTCCATGCACCTATTCTCGGTCTCCTCATATAATTATCCAATTTCTTTTTGAATGCCACACTTGAATCCGTCTCCACCACTCTGTGAGGTTGTTGTATTATTTCATAGATCTCAAAAAGGCACTGTACCTTCAAGACAACTGGATGACATCACAACATGTGATGCTTTAATATAAGAGGAGTCCATTTTACTCAGCACAGAAAGCAAGAAGATAGGCAGTCAGTTTGTTAGCCTATTAATGAGTTAGTCCAATTTAATAGCTATGAGGACACTTTTACCCCTTAATAGAGTGGTTAGTAATCAAGGGGATAGACTTAAGCTAAGGGGCAAGAGATTTAGAGGAGATTTGAGGAAATGTTTTTTTCACCCCAGAAGCTATTTGAAACCTACTGTCTGAAAGGGTGATAGAGGCAGGAATCCTCACAATACTTAAGAAGAATTTAGGATGGACACTTAAAATGCTACAGCATACAAAGTTAGAGGCCAAGAACTAGAAAACGGGATTTAGTATGAAGTTGTTGAATGAAGTATGTAGTTGTTTAATGACAGGTGCAAAAACTAATGAGTTGAAGGGCCTCTTTTTGTGCTATAATATTCTATGGATCTGAATTTCTTCACTTAGAAGGCTGCAAATCTTTGGAATTCTCTATGCTGTGCTGATGAACATTGTCACGTCAGAGAGAAATAGGATTTTGGGCACCAAGAGAATCAAATGATTTTGGAATAGGCTGGAAAAACGGATCTGACAGAGAAGATTGGCCGTGAATGTACTGAATGACACAGCCGGGTCAAGGGATATATCGCCTATTTCTGCGTCTATTGCTTGAATAGTTAAGATATTACATTCTAAGAATATTGGTTCAATTCTCAGATTATAGGTTTTTTTCTTAAAATGCCAAGAAGTCTTGATAAGTAAGCGGAGGAAGCCTGGTAGTAAAGAAGATATGAAGAAGACAGAAAAGTAAAACAGAACCAGTCATAGGGAGACAGATGGAGGGGAGAAAGAACATGACAAACATTTAATACAACTGCATCAAAAAGGAGATTTTAATACTTATAGATCATGTACCTGTGCCTTCTTTGTCACAAACTCTGAAGGTAAAGTTCAGCACATCCTCTTCAGAGCAAATATTTGCCTCTTCTTCACTTTCTGCTTCTTTTTCTGAAGGTAGAGTTTCAACGTTGCCTGTTGGAAGTTTATCACAAGTTTAAAAAATAAACAAGATGTCTGATTTGATGAACGTACTGCCTGTGAAACATTAAAGGAAGCTGCATCTCAATGCCCAGTAATGCTGTTCAAAATCATACCGTTGTGGGAGCTCGGGGACTGGAGGTGTTGTGGCTATATTATTGCATTAAAAATACAAAGACAGATGAAGAAAAACTACTAATGAACAAAAACAGAATATGAATTCAAATCCCCCGTGGTTGGGAATTAAAATCTTGCTTTGGTAAAAGTGAGCACTTAAGACTTTGGATTGCTATAAAAAATACAACTGGTGCATAACTGTCCCTTTAGAGAATTTAATCTGCCATTCTTAATCAGTTTAGGTCTATATGTAACTCTAATCCCATATACACCAATGCAGTTGACTGTTAACTGCCCTGACTCCATCCACAATGCCAAATGTCTCACTCCCAGTTCATAATATTCCATTACTGCTCCAACCATCTAATCACAAGAGGAAATCTAGGGTTGGTGAGTGATAATGGGAACTGCAGATGCTGGAGAATCCAAGATAATAAACTGTGAGGCTGGATGAACACAGCAGGCCCAACAGCATCTCAGGAGCACAAAAGCTGACGTTTCGGGCCTAGACCCTTCATCAGAGACGGGGATGGGGTGAGGGTTCTGGAATAAATAGGGAGAGAGGGGGAGGCGGACCGAAGATGGAGAGAAAAGAAGATAGGTGGAGAGAGTATAGGTGGGGAGGTAGGGAGGGGTTAGGTCAGTCCAGGGAAGATGGACAGGTCAAGGAGGTGGGATGAGGTTAGTCGGTAGGAGATGGAGGTGCGGCTTGGGGTGGGAGGAAGGGATGGGTGAGAGGAAGAACAGGTTAGGGAGGCAGAGACAGGTTGGACTGGTTTTGGGATGCAGTGGGTGGAGGGGAAGAGCTGGGCTGGTTGTGTGGTGCAGTGGGGGGAGGGGACGAACTGGGCTGGTTTAGGGATGCGGTGGGGGAAGGGGAGATTTTGAAGCTGGTGAAGTCCACATTGATACCATTAGGCTGCAGGGTTCCCAAGCAGAATATGAGTTCCTCTTCCTGCAACCTCGTTCTCACACACCACCCCGCCAACCTCCGGATACAACGCATCATCCTCCGACAATTCCGCCATCTACAATCCGATGCCACCACCCAAGACATTTTTCCATCCCCACCCCTGTCTGCTTTCCGGAGAGACCACTCTCTCCGTGACTCCCTTGTTCGCTCCAAACTGCCCTCCAATCCCACCACACCCCGCACCTTCCCCTGCAACCGCAGGAAATGCTACACTTGCCCCCACACCACCTCCCTCACCCCTATCCCAGGCCCCTAGATGACATTCCACATTAAGCAGAGGTTCACCTGCACATCTGCCAATGTGGTATACTGCATCCACTGTACCCAGTGTGGCTTCCTCTACATTGGGGAAACCAAGCGGAGGCTTGGGGACCGCTTTGCAGAACACCTCCGCTCGGTTCGCAACAAACAACTGCACCTCCCAGTCGCAAACCATTTCCACTCCCCCTCCCATTCTTTAGATGACATGTCCATCATGGGCCTCCTGCAGTGCCACAATGATGCCACCCGAAGGTTGCAGGAACAGCAACTCATATTCCGCTTGGGAACCCTGCAGCCTAATGGTATCAATGTGGACTTCACCAGCTTCAAAATCTCCCCTTCCCCCACCACATCCCTAAACCAGCCCAGTTCGTCCCCTCCCCCCACTGCACCACACAACCAGCCCAGCTCTTCCCCTCCACCCACTGCATCCCAAAACCAGTCCAACCTGTCTCTGCCTCCCTAACCTGTTCTTCCTCTCACCCATCCCTTCCTCCCACCCCAAGCCGCACCTCCATCTCCTACCTACTAACCTCATCCCACCTCCTTGACCTGTCCGTCTTCCCTGGACTGACCTATCCCCTCCCTACCTATACTCTCTCCACCTATCTTCTTTTCTCTCCATCTTCAGTCCGCCTCCCCCTCTCTCCCTATTTATTCCAGAACCCTCACCCCATCCCCCTCTCTGATGAAGGGTCTAGGCCCGAAACGTCAGCTTTTGTGCTCCTGAGATGCTGTTGGGCCTGCTGTGTTCATCCAGCCTCACATTTTATTATCCAGGAAATCTAGGGTTGATGGCCCAATGACCTACGACATTTACTTCGTGAGGAATTCAAAATACAAACTCATATCCTGCCAACCAAGTCAGTGAGTAGCATTACATTTATTACAGCGGTGTATTCAAAGTTCAATTATGAACAAATTTGTTTCTCAATTAGTTGCTGTTCAAACTTACACTTTATGTAATGAAGCAACAATGGAGGTTCCCAAACTGCAACATCATTTTATTTTCTATTTTTAATTGATTGTTACTTTCAACAGGAAATTAGATAACTACTTGATAGAAAGAAATGGGGAATGAGCAAGAGATTGAACTGTAGAGATACTGGGCTTCGCAAGAGCCAGCTTAGATTTTATGCACTGAATGGCCTAATTCTGCACTGCACTATTTTACCACTCCGTGGTTTTTCAACCAGTGAAAGCCAATTGCTCTATTGAAACATATAATTTACATCCATATGGCTTATTTCAGAAAGTCTTGTGACATTTCAAAGAGCCACTGCTAGTTTGGTGATAGAACGACCATGACAAAGATAAAGTCCTATTCACATTCTCATAATAACATTGTCACATCAAAGACTGGAATGTTTCAAAAGAGCCCACCACTACCTCCATAGGAACAGGCATTAAATGTTTACTTTGCCAGGGATTCACAGAACCTGAGGAGAAACTAAGAATAAGCACTGAAATGAATCTTTGTTTAAAAAAGAAAATGCTGAAAATGCTCAAAATACTCATGCAGAGAAACAGAATCAACACTTCAGCTAATGGGAAGATTATAGACTTGAGACTAGAAATGGGTAGGTCCAGAAAAAGATTGACAGGCTGGGTCTTTTCTCTCTTGAATGACAAAAGCTATAAAAGGTCTTTAAATTATAAAAGGTTTTGATAGACTAGATACAGATAGGATGTTTCCCCTTGTGGAGAATTGCGTAATTAGAGGCCATCAATTAAGACAGACACCAAGAAATCCAAATGAGAATTCAAAGGAAACTCCTTCAACTAAAAAGTGACAAGAATGCAGCATTTGTTCCCACAGGGACAGTTGAAATGTATGGTATAATGCAATAAAAAGAAGCTAGTTTATTAGGGATCAAGAAATAGATATTTACAATTGTAGATGTAAGTAAAAGAGGAGAGGAAGAAAGTGGATCACAAAAGGTAGGCACAGTCAGATTGGGCTAAATAGCTTTTTTTGGTTATACACTACCCTATTTTGCTTCTGAACCAATTAGTCTATTCTTGTTGGTGATTTGAAGAAAGTTATCTACAAAAACCTTATTATTCAAACCGTGACATTGGAATGCCCCTGCCCTAATTTATGACTGTCATCGCTAGATCTGATTATTCTAACACACATCTGAAGATCTCCAAAACCTGATTCCATCCAAAGCTTTATTGCCCATGTCTTAACTCACAGCACGTCTATTTCCCTATCATCCCCGTGCTCTCTGATGTCATTTGTTGTAAGGCAGAAAAGTAAAACGGATGATTATCAAATCAGACAAGATCTCATTGAATGGCAGAGCAGACTTAATGAATCAAATGCCCTACTTCTGCTCCTACATATTATGGTCTAACTGAGGAGGTGCCTGCCAGTGAAGGAGCCGTTAAAATCAGCTGCACAGAAGCCAGAATTGGAGGACTACAGGGATCTTGGAGAGTTATAGTGCTGGAAGAGGTTACATAGATAGTAAGGAACAAGTAATGGGGGCACTTGGAGAGACAAGTTGAGAATTTTAAAATCGAGGCATTGATGGACTTTAATTTGCACGCATCTATTAATTAGTGATTTAAAATTGTTGCTATCTCAGTTATCAAATTACCAACTGGCAGAACTAATTTATTCTGATTAATTTTTAACTCTTTATTAGATTGTGTCTTCATCTCCTTTGATCTAAATAAGGAAGACTAATTTTCTTTTATCGGAACTGAAGTCTTACCTCTCTTTGATTACATTAGTCAATCTAGTCTGCATGCTCGCCATGTTTTTCCAGTATTCCAAAAGTTAGACAAAAGCTGAAAAGCTAACCAGTGATTGCTACAAGTTTAACATTGCCTTGTTTTTTTCTATGATCCTATTTATACAACCTTTTAGGATCTCAATGCTTTATTTCCACAGTTTTGTCAACTGCTCTTAAGAACACAAGAAATACACATGAGGAGGCCATAGAGCCTTACAAGTCTCTGACTGCTATTCAATATAAGCATAACTGATAATCTATTTCAACTTCACTTTCACTTGATCCCATGGAATCAGCTAATGGTGTCTGAGTGACTCACAGCCTTTATTGACGAAATCAATTCCTCTTCCTCCATAGACTTCACAAACTGCATCCTCTCCAGGTTTGTGTGTATTCACTAATGAGACACATTCAGTTGTGTTGGTGTCTTTGTTCATATCCACAGATGAGCAAACTGTTCCAACTCCCAATCCAGAGTCTAAACTTGTGGCAGAATTGAAGACTTGGGTATTTCTGAGTTCATTGTCAATTGCTTGGCTCCTCTGGAGAGATGGCAGATTGACACGGTAAGAGGAATATTGCACGCCATCAGACTTAACTTTGGAAGTCATTTTATTATCAGAAAACCTGCAGAAATGAATCAGGACAGCAGGATAGTTACGCAAATGGCATTTCCAAACTGTTGTAAGTTTTTGTAGCAGCAGTGTGAGCCCAGAACTATAACACTGTACAACAAGTCTAACTGGAAATGTATCAGTATTATAAATGGGACACCTACAAACCCTCACAGGACGACCATAGAACTTAAATTGGATGTAGGGGCCATGGAAGGAGTGCAGCTCTGATTCCCCAGAATAATAGTGAGGTTGAAAGATTTAAACTACAAGGGCAGGTTCAATAAACTGGGTTTATTTTCCTTAAAGGAAGTAAGTTAACACATGATCTAAAGTGAGGTGTTCAAGATTACAAGATTTGATTGGGTAGGTTGAGACTTGATTTATTATTGTCAAATGTACCAAGATACAATGAATATTGTTTTGCATGCTAACCAGACAAATCAGATCTTACCTAAGTAAATCAGAGTAATAGGAAAGAATACAGAATATTGTGTTACAGTTACAGAGAAGGGGCATAGAAAGATGAACTCTTGTAGACAGGTTCATTCATAAGACTGATAATAGCAGGGAAGAAGTTGTTGTTAAATCTGTAGGTATGTGTTTTCTAACTTTTGTATTGTCTGCCCGACGGAAGAGGGTGGAAGAGAGTATAACCAGGATGAGAGGGATCTTTGATTATGGTGGTTGTTTTCCCAAGGCAGTGGGAATTGTAGACAGAGCCGATGCAAGGATGCTGGTTTTCATGATGTATTGGGCTATGTTCGCAACTCGTAATTTCGTGCGGTCTTGAGCAGAGCAGTTGCCATACCAACAGGAACAGGAGAATGATATTTGGCTCCTTGAACATGCTTCCCTATTCACAACAGCATGGCTAGTCTTCCAACTCAACTTTCATGTCCAATACAAACATCTCTTGATTCCCCAGAGTCCAAAGATCTATCTATCTATCAAAGCTTTAAAAAAAAATTGAGATTTTTATTGTAAAGGACAATAGAACCAAAGTTGGTAGATTGAGTTAAAGTACAAATCAGCTATTATATGATTAAATATTGGAGCAGGCTAGAGAGATTGAATAACCTCCCCCCATTTCTATGGTCCAGGTTGAGAAAGACTAGATTCAATGACATAGCCTGACGATTGAAAATATTTCACTAACCTTGGGAACTCTCACAAATCGGAATATGTTGAAACCCTGGAAAAGAGTCAAAAGTAGCATACTGGATTAATACCTAACTCAAAAAGGATCGCATTTTTCACAATACATTTAGAGAATTGAGGCTTGTTTCTTCAGAAGAACATAGAATCTGGGGAAATCTGATTGAGGTCTTTAAAATAATAGAATATGTACAAAAATTCAAAATTGACAGGCCAGGGAAAAAAAAACTGATCCATAGAC
Organism: Stegostoma tigrinum; assembly: GCF_030684315.1. Taxonomy (NCBI): domain Eukaryota; kingdom Metazoa; phylum Chordata; class Chondrichthyes; order Orectolobiformes; family Stegostomatidae; genus Stegostoma; species Stegostoma tigrinum. The sequence continues at coordinate 36,429,384 of NC_081370.1, forward strand.
CCTGTCCCACACAATGACCACCACGCCATGACTAAATAATTTGTACCTTGCAGCATTGTAATTTCATGGAAGAGGCAAAGCAACAGATAAAATCCCAATCCAAAATAAGGAGAAAGAAACTCAAGCAAATTCCTTTGCAACCTGAACAACCAATTGAAATCCATTTTAACAGAACAAGAATTGACACTCATGATGTATGTGATGGGTAGGCTGTTTGAGTTATTGTTGTTAGAGAGAATCAGAAGACTGGCATTTCAGTAATGCAAATATTAAATTGGGTTAGACTATTACAAAATATTTACAACAAACAACCTAGATGAGGTTGAAAAAGGATTTGCTAGAATTACACCAGAACTGAGAGGATATAGGAGGTTGGAGTTATTTTGTCTAGTAAAAAAAGGTTGGCAGGATCTGTTGAAGGACTTTGAGGTTATGAAAGAGTTTAATTGGGTGAGACTGGTGAGGGAGACAATAACTAGGGAGTATATATACATCTAAGGCAGTCACTGATAAATCCAACAGATAATTCATGACAATAAAATGTGAGGCTGGATGAACACAGCAGGCCAAGCAGCATCTCAGGAGCACAAAAGCTGACGTTTCGGGCCTAGACCCTTCATTACAGAGTTCGTGAGACTCACTACCACCTGGACAAATAGAGTGAAAGTGAGAGATGAAGAGTGGTGGGAAGAAGCTTGTACAAAACATAAAAATCAACATAGACCAATTAGGCAGAATGATCTGTTTTTGTGCTTTCAGCATAATGTAATGTACGCACAATATATTCTCCCAAAATAAGAAATTGTTTTACCTGTTCACAGAAATAATTTGTTTAAGATACAGATAGGGCAAACTTCTACAAACACTATGGTACAATGCATAAATCGCCCATGATGTGTATATATACTTACATGCAATGTATGTTTGTTCCTTATCCATGTCTTTGTTACTTGTAGACTTAACTATTTTAACGCAGCCTGAGCTGGCCTCCCATATGCCCTCTCTGTAAACTTCAGGTCATTTAAAACTCTTCTGCCCAATTTGCATCAAGTATAGATCACCAGTTTTCTCTGTCCTGACTGATTTATAGTGGTTACCGGTAATCCATGCATCAAATTTAAAATATTCATCCTGGTTTTCAAATCCCTTAAATGACTTCACCTTTTCATGCATCTGTAATCTCCAACCCTACAATGGTCTGAAATCTCTGCACTTCTCTAATGTGGACTCTTGATCTTCCTTAATATCAATTGTCCCACCCTCAGCTGTGAAGATCCTAAGCTCTGGAATTCCCTTAATAGATTGTTCTGCCTCTGTATCTCTCTCTCTTCCTTTAAACACTTCCTAAAAGCTACGTCTTACTAAGCTATTGGTCAGCTGCCCTGATGTTGCCTTATGTGGTTTGGTATCAAATTTTGTTTCATAACACTCTCGTTTTCTGAATTGCCTTGAATATTTTATTGTTAAAATTGTTACATAACTACAAATGCTTACCCACAAAAAATTACTGATAAAGGGCTGTAAATACAACATCCGTACATCTACAGTATACACCTATGTACACATTGTATTCTTAACAGCAATATACATGTGTGCTTGAACGACCACCTGGATGTGCAAGATTACACTGATAAAGGACCACAATCTCCAACATTAACCTTGTCTTTTTATAAATGCTAATGCTGTACTTCAACTTTCCAGTATTTCATGCTCTGTACTTGAATGAATAATATAGCCACTATCATAAAATACTCAGATTACCTGGGATCCAAATATACTGGTGTACAAAATACAGATAGGTGAACAGTACCTGTTGTAAGATCTAAAGATTTCTGGAACAAAAACAGAAGTTGTTGGAAAAGCTCAGCAGGTCTGGCAGCATCTGTGAAGAAAAATCAGAGTTAACATTTCAGGTCCAGTGACCCTTCCTCACCTCTTGGTTTTAAAGATTGCTGGAGTCTGGTTTGGGAAATTACTGACACTAAGTATTTATATTGACAGAAGCAAAAACACAACGAGAAATATTAAGAGAATTTTACCTTTTACATACATTTCAGGCCATAAATGTCCAGTTCCTCTGTTAAAAAAAAACTTCAGGCTTATGATGGCAATATATTTATTCAAATTAAAATAGATTTGAGATAAATGAAATTTAGGACATTACAATTTTGATAATTTTCACTCAAACCTTCCTACTCTGGAAGATATATCAAATATTGAAAGAAAATCACTAGAAATGAAGATTACACAATTGTCGGTGAATGCTGGTGTCGTATTGAGTGAATCAAACCTTACTTCAAAACCAGCTGACAATGACAGCTCCAATCTTTTCTGTTTCAGCAAATCCATGTGTTAAAACTATCAAAGTAAATAATGGTTTCAAACCATGGGAACAGGAAGAAACCATTCAGGCCCCCTTAATACTGCTCTGTCATTTAGTAAGGTTATTGCTGATTTGTACCTTAAATGCATAACCCTTAACAACTACAAAATGTCATCAATTTCTGTTTTATATTTATCAATTGACTCCGAGCCTGAACAACATTTGGTGCAAAGAGTTCCAAATTTCCACGAAGTCTTTGAGTGAAAATGCTTCCTGATCACTCCTGAATGGTTTAGCTCATTTAATTGTGCTTCATTGCTCTGAGTTCACACCCTCCTCGCCCCATTCATCAACTCCTTTAATCATATTAAGCACTTCAATTAGTCTGCCATTTAATCATCTGATGCAGATATTTCAGATGGTTTGTAGGCTGGAGGTGGTTACAGTTGAGAGAAGATGAAAGACTTTGAATATACTTGAATTTTAAATTTGACACTTTGTCCGGTTTGGAACTTTATTGGTCAGACAGCACATGGATGATGATCTTGTAAATCCAATCTTGGTACTCCGATCTCTCTCCTAGCAGTTACATACAAATTATAACTCAGAAACCGGTAATTTGGCCCTATATAAGAAAATGGTGAGGACAGATAAGAAAAGCATTGCAATAATTGTGGATGACTTTAATCTTCAAAAAGTTTGAACAAATCAAATTGGCAAAGATAATTTTAACGATATGTTACAAAATCTATTTGGGACAGTTTCTAAGAACTGTACTGGAACTAACCAGGAAATTGGCTATTTTATTTCTGGCAATCTGTAATGACACAGGATTAATTAATGATCTCACGGAAAAGGATGTTCCAGGGATGAGAGGTCATAACATATTAGAATTTCACATTTGGTTTGATGGTGAGAAACGTGGTCTAGTGTCTTTAATTTAAATGAAGATAAATATAAAGGGATGAAGACAGAGTTGGCTAAAGTGGAAAATAGATTAAAAGGTGAAACAATGCATATGTCGTGACAAACACTTAAGAAGGCACTTTATAACTTGCATCAACTATATATTTCCATTGAGGAAACAAGGAAGCTATGAGCAGGATAAACCATCTGTGGCTTAATGAGGAAAGTAAGGATGGTATGAATTATATGAAAATGCATGCATTATTGCAAAGATTAGTGGTAGGCTGGAGATTTGTGAAACTCTTAGATTTAACAAAGTATGAGTAATAAGTAATAAAGAAGGAGAACATAGATTGTATGAGTAAACTAGAAGGAAATATAAAAGTATAAAATTTAAAAATGTATAAAGGGAGTAACTAAAGTAAATATTGTTCTTTAGTGGATTTTTAAAATTCTTTCATGGGATGTAGGTGTCGCTGGCTGGCCAGCATTTATTGCCAGTTCCTACTTTCCCTTGAGAAGGCAATGCTGAGCTGTCTTATTGAACCGCTGCAGTCCACCTGCTGTGGGTTGATCCACAATGCTGTTCCAGATGGAATTCCACAATTTTGACCCAGCGTCAGTGAAAGAACTGAGATATATTTCCAAATCAGGATGGTGAGTGCCCTGATGAGAAATTGCAGGTGATGATGTTCCCATGTATCTGTCCCCTTGTTCTTCTAAATGGACGTGGTCATGGGTTTGAAACATGCTGTCTGAGATTCTTTGATGAATTTCTGTGGTGCATCTTGCGGATAGTACACTGTTGCTACTGAGCATCAGTGATGGAGGGAGTGCTAGTGGAAGTGGTACCAATCAAGCGAGCTGCTTTGGCCTGGTTGGTGCCAAGCTTCTTGAGTGTTGGTGGAGCAGCATCCGTCCAGGAAAATAGGGAGTATTCCATCAAACTCCTGTCTTGTGTTTTTGGGGAGTCAGGAGGTGAGTTACTCGCTGCAATTTTCCTAGCCTCTGTCCTGCTTTTGTAGCCACTGTGTTTATGTGGGAAATCCAATTGTTTCTGGTCAACGGTAACCACCAGGATGTTGACAGTTGGGGATCCAAAGATGAAAACACTATTGAATGTCAAAGGGTGGTGGTTAGATTGTCTCTTATTGGTGATGGTCACAGCATAGCATTTATGGTGCAAATATTAATTGCATGAATGAGGCTAGGGAAATATGTAAAATACAGATTATGAAAAATATTTTATGTTGGAACACACTGTAGAAGGTAGAAAAAGCACTGCATTAATAAATAGTCGAAAACTTAGGAGAAAGAGAAGGAAGAATTGAATGTATCACGAGAGAAACACCACTAGACTGGCCAATGGCCTTAAAGGCTGACAAGAGCCTGGTACCCGATGGCCAGCATCTTAAAAGAAATGGTTGCAGACATAACAAATATATTGGTTGCAATCTACCAAAAATCTTCCTTTTATCCAACATCATTAAAGTAGTTGTAGTTGTCACACTGCTGTTTGTGTAAGTTTGCTGTCTATAAATGGCTGCCTCATTTCCTGCATGTCATCAATGATCTCACTTCAAAACTATGTTAATTGGCTGTAAAGTGTTTTGGAAATATCTGGTGGTTCTACAAAGCACTCTCTTTTTATTTAAAATTCCTTGGATTCTGGAACTGACCCAGCAGATTGGAATTACAACAAATATAATAGCTCGACAAGTGAAAAGAGAGAGAAAGAAAGCAGGAAGCATAAGACATTTTTCCATCCCCACCCCTGTCTGCTTTCCGGAGAGACCACTCTCTCCGTGACTCCCTTGTTTGCTCCACACTGCCCTCCAACCCCACCACACCCGGCACCTTCCCCTGCAACCGCAGGAAGTGCTACACCTGCCCCCACACCTCCTCCCTCACCCCTATCCCAGGCCCCAAGATGACATTCCACATTAAGCAAGAGGTTCACCTGCACATCTGCCAATGTGGTAATCTGCATCCACTGTACCCGGTGTGGCTTCCTCTACATTGGGGAAACCAAGCGGAGGCTTGGGGACTGCTTTGCAGAACACCTCCGCTTGGTTCGCAACAAACAACTGCACCTCCCAGTCGCAAACCATTTCCACTCCCCCTCCCATTCTTTAGATGACATGTCCATCATGGGCCTCCGGCAGTGCCACAATGATGCCACCCGAAGGTTGCAGGAACAGCAACTCATATTCCGCTTGGGAACCCTGCAGCCTAATGGTATCAATGTGGACTTCACCAGCTTCAAGATCTCCCCTTCCCCCACATCCCTAAACCAGCCCAGTTCATCCCCTTCCCCCACTGCACCACACAACCAGCCCAGCTCTTCCCCTCCACCCACTGCATCCCAAAACCAGTCCAACCTGTCTCTGCCTCCCTAACCTGTTCTTCCTCTCACCCATCCCTTCCTCCCACCCCAAGCCACACCTCCATCTCCTACCTACTAACCTCATCCCACCTCTTTGACCTGTCCGTCTTCCCTGGACTGACCTATCCCCTCCCCACCTATACTCTCTCCACCTATCTTCTTTTCTCTCCATCTTCGGTCCGCCTCCCCCTCTCTCCCTATTTATTCCAGAACCCTCACCCCATCCCCCTCTCTGATGAAGAGTCTAGGCCCGAAACGTCAGCTTTTGTGCTCCTGAGATGCTGCTGGGCCTGCTGTGTTCATCCAGCCTCACATTTTATTATCTTAGATTCTCCAGCATCTGCAGTTCCAATTATCTCTGATACAGCATTAGGTCAGTTAGTCTATATTTGTCACTGGACATACTGTAATCCATTACACATAGTAGTGGCAGGACATTTAGAAAATTATTATTATCTTTGGTTTCTCCTCATGCGCAAAGATGGCCAATTCTTGCACCTCATCTATTGTGAATTCTAAAGGAGCTGTGGAGCCTAATTGCTGAACTGCATGGCTTTTCTTAACACGAGCATGGATGAATTATCTGCTTTTATTGAAATTGCCATTTGTGTGTTTCTGCATGTGTTGTTGTTCTCAGGAAGCCAGGCCATTACTTGAAACTGGATTCCTGGTAGTTCTTTCTTATGCAATTTTTTTCTCAACTGTTGGTGGATTTGGCGCATTCCTGAGGTTCACCTTTCAGAAATCCTTGAATTTTAAATGCGGCCAACTAACTGAAGTGATGGCAAGTGTATAGGCTGTGTCCAGTGACTGTCTAATTTATTCAAACAGAATGTGCCTTTCATCACCGAGAAAGGCATATTACAGACTGAATTCAAACAGCCCTTGTCTGGAAAACCCAAATGTTGTGAGATGTGATTCAGATAGGACAACTCTTGCTGAACAATCCTGAGTGCAGTACTGGCTACATTAACAACCTATGTAAAATAATCAGTTGAATTCATGATTTATTTGCACTTACTAAAAATGACCTACTTTCAAGCATATAGTTTTTGTCTCTTCGTTGAAGGAGGGATATACTTCAAGCTCTTATGTCCATTGCAATGAGTGTAAGATATTAAAACTCAGCAACATGTTTCACTTTTAAGTGATATTCTAATATTCTAGTTGTGGCTTAACTAGAGCATTATAAAAGTTCAGCATTAACTTCCCTAATTTTGTACTTGCTTAGAAAAGCATATGGATGTTGATGGGATACTATCGGGGAATGGGTTTAGATTAGTTCACAGGTTGGCGCAACATTGAGGGCCGAAGGGCCTGTTCTGTGCTGTATTGTTCTATGTTCTATCTCTACATGTGAATTTTAAGATGCCATAACGTTTGCTAGCTGCTGTCTCACAAGTATTCAAAAGTCTATGAATCTGTATTTCCAAGGACCCTCTGTCCCTGTGTGATTTAGTCTATATTGCCTTCCCTATTACTTTACATTAAAAAAAACTCAATTCTAAATTAAATTCTATCTGTCACTTGTCTGCCAATCTCATTAGCTCATGTTGAAGTCAACTGGTACCATCCTTACTCACCAGGGACAGAATGTCTGAAATTCATCTATTTGACAGTTGTCCATTTTGATAAAATAGAAAGCACAAATAAAGAGACTACAGAATGTTGTGATGGAGGACTCTGAGCATTCTTGAACATCAAACACAAAACAAAGTTTGGAGGCAAATGGAATTTTGGGCCTTTTTTGCAAGTGGGTGGAAAATAAAATGGGGATCTGTGCTGGAACTGTACGTGGTGCTGCTGAAATGACATTTATATTTTGGTATATAGTTTTTGTCTCTTCATTGAAGGAGGGATATACTTCAATTGGAGAGAGTTCACAGAGGATTCATTAGATTGGTTCCTATGTTGAAGAGGTTGGCTTATGGGGGAAATGTTGAGTAGTTGGGATCATACTACGTGAATTTTAGAAGAGAGAGATGATCTTATTGAAACATATAACAGCTTACATTGTAGCTGCTGAGGGGCAGTTTCCTAACACTGATTTTAAATAGCTTCTCCATTAAAGATCGAGAAGAGGAAGAAATTTGTTAGTCTTACGAATTCTGTATCCCAGAGAGCTGTAGAAGCTGAATCATTGAATATACTCAAAGCTGAGACAGATTTGTAAATTGCTGGGGAAATCAACATTTAAGAATGATACTTGGACTGCAGGGGTTAATTTATGAGAAGGGATGATACAAATTAGGCCTGTTTTCTCTAGAATTTAGAAAGTTAATGGCTGATCTGATCAAAGTCTTCAAAATATTAGCAGGGAAACTATTTGCACTGGTTAGGGATTCTAGGATGAGGGGCCATTATCATTTAGGAGAGACACTAGAAAGCACTTCTACACACAAAGGATGATGCTGTCTTCTATGTACTGAAATTCCATGAGCGACATCAGTGTCATTTTCTTAGATTTCAACCAATTGAGTTTGCAATGTTTTCTGTCCATCCTATACGTGATGTCCACACCATCAGGAAGGTGAAGAATGTGGCAATGAAGATGGAGAAAAAGATAGGGCGATGATACATCCCAGTTGATTTCAGTCTTGACTTCGAAGGTTTCTTTTATATTACCATTAGTGAGAACGTGCCAGCTGAGATCTCATTGAATGGAAGAACAGATTTGAAGGATAAACAGATTTTCTCCTGTTACTATATTTCTAATGTTGGCTTTAAAAATAACTTAGGAAAAGAAACTGAACAAAAGTTTCGGAAAAATACCTAATTTCAAAGGGTGAAATATGTTATGTTATATAAAGAACAATCTCCACAATCCATATGTATATATTCCAAATTCTAGCAACGTGTCCCAGGTTTTTGTGGAGTGCTGAAGCCTTCAAGTAAAACGCTTAACTTTATAATATTCAATAAATATGAAATATGCTATTTTTAAAAGTTATAATTAAATCCAGAGTTGAACATTTACAAGAATCTGTCTGCAAAGTACATATACAAACAATAATTCCAATTAACTGTAGTCTTGCACATATTTACAGGAATTGGATTGGTGGCCCAAAAACAATGAGTCATTTTTATCACAGCTCCAACTGATTAGAAGAACATTATGTTGAAGGTTATGGGTGATTGAAATACGCACAAGCAAATCAAGTAAAAATTTGTCAAGTATACAGTAACAGCAATATAATAAAACATTCCTGGGTGCTTCACAGGTGCATTATAAGTTAAGATTTGACACCATATCTCAATGAACAATTTTGGAGAAAACGGCCATAAATCATAGTCAAAGACATAGGTTGTATGTGTGTTTTCAAGAATGAAAGAGAGCTAGTAGCCATGGAGGTTTAAAAAGGGAATTCTAGAACTGAGTGCATTGAAACTGAAAATAGGGCCAAGAATAGTGGAACCATTAAAATCAATGATTCTTAAAATGCCTGAATTGGAGGAGCACATCCTTCTTGAGGTTCTAGCGATGAAGATGATGAGAGGTAGGAGGGATAAGGCAATAGTTGAACTTGAAAGCAAGGACAAGAGTTTTAAAATTCACTTGTTTCACCAGAAGGTAATTGAGTACAGGCATTATACATATATTTAATTTGGCCTGAGTAAGATCATGCGTAGCAGAGCTTTGAATAACTTCTAGTTTAGGGAAGGTTGAATGTGAAGGGTAGCCAGGAGCGCTTCAGAATAGTCGTCCAAAGGTAACAAAGGTAACTGGAGTAAATCTGGAGTAGATCCACAGGCTGTGTTATGACATGGATATAACTCAAGGAGCCACACGGGGATATCACAGTCACAGCATAGGCAGCATGCCGGCTCAATGGTCAGCACTGCTGCCTCACAGCACCAGTGACCTGGGTTTGATTCCACGCTCAGGCGACTGTCTGTGTGGAGTTTGCACATTCTCGCTGTGTCTGCATGGGTTTCCTTCCACAGTCCAAAGATGTGCAAGCTAGGTGGATTGGCCATAATGTCAGTTAAAGGGAAATGGGTCTGGGTGGGATGCTCTGAGTTGGTATGGACTTGTTGGGCCAAAGGAGCTATTTCCATACTGTTTGGATTCTATGATGATGAAATGTCATTCTGTTACCTGTTTTGCTAATGACACTGCCTGAGCCTCCAATTTGAGAGACTGAGACAGCGACGTCTACCACTTTCTTCGGCAGTTCACTCCACATAACACCCAATGTGTGAAGAAGTTGCCCCTCAGGACCCTTTTAAACCTTTCTCTTTTTACCTTACAGTTATGCCCTCTAGTTTTGAAGTCCCCCATTCTAGAGTAAAGACCTTTGCTAGTCACCTGATCTATACCACTCATTATTTTATAAACCTCTACAAGGTCACCCTTCAATTTCTAATGCTCTGGTCAGACCAGTTCCAGCCTCTCTTTATAAGTGATACCCTCCTGTCCCAGTAGTGTCCTTGTAAATCTTTTCTGCACCTGCTCCAATTTGATGATATCCTTCCTGCGACAGGGTGACCAGAATTGTACACAGTACTTGAAAAGTGGCCTCACCAACGTCCTGTACAACCATAACATGACATCCCAACTCCTACACTCATTGGTCTGATAGTGAAGGAAAGCATTCTCAAGGGGCTGAATGGTCTCATCTTGTTTATAAAATTTATAGGTCACAAGCAGGAAAGTAGAGCTGAGACCAAGATGTGACGTTACTGAAGTTTAGAGGAAGTTCAGGGTGCTGTAATTGTCAACTTCAACTTCTACTGAGTGCAAACAATTATTTTTATCTTACGTACGGTTTTCTCTTTCACACACCTACAAGGCACAACCTCCCACTAGAACTCTCTCACGTGATGTCAACCCCGCCCGACCGTTACTCCACCCACCAACACAGCGGTTTCCGGTCCCCGCGCCCTGCCCCGGAAGCAGACTCTGGAGCCAGGCAGGCCGCGATGTTGTCGCGCGGGTCCATCGAGATCCCGCTCCGGGACACGGACGAGGTGAGAGGTCGGCAGCGGACGGCCAGGGGCTCCGGAGCCCGGGAGGGGGAAGGAAATTACCGCGGGGCCGGGCCAAGCTCGGGAGTGGGGCACTGTCTTACCGTCTGCCGGCCGAGGCTTTTCCCCGAGGCCTCGCCTGCTGTGGCCGTGGGGACTGTGAGAGGTGTCGGGGTCTCTGGTGGAAGAGGAGCGGTGAGGGATCCGGGGACCTGGCATTAGTTGTGTTCTCAGTTAGCATCAGTAAGAACAATTTATAACATTGTCGGTGTCAAATTGTTTGACTAATCTCGGTTGCGGGATCTTGCTGTGCGTATGAGGAGCAGGCGAGTCGATGTTACGAGGCTGGACCCTTCAACAGGACTGGGATTGCCCCATTTCTGAAGAAGGATCCCGACCTGAAATGTCGACTTTCCTGCTCCTCTGCTGCTGCCCGACCTGCTGTGTTTATCCAGCTCCCCACCGTATTGACTCTGTCTCCAGTATCTGCAGTTCTTGCTATCTCCTTGCAGTGCGTCCTTTGGTTGAGGGATCTTCACTGTGTACTAGTTTGCTATTGGATCTTGCTGTGCGTTACTTGGCAGTGGGATCTTTGACTGCCTACCGAGTCCCTGACACGTTTCCTAATAATAAATTCTTAGTAATAACTGTTCATTGCTGTAAGAGCTTTGGGATGTCCTCCGGTTCTGAAAGATAATTAAGGGTTTCAGCCTGAAACGTTGGCTTTTCTGCAACTCGGATGCCGCCTGACCCGCTGAGCTTTTCTTGCCTCCTGCCTGTAGACTCTGGCTTCCGGCACCTGTAGTCCTTATTGTCTCCACATCAAGACAACGTGTTTCTCTTGTTTTTGTTGTCTCCGTGATCAACTACTTCATCTTCGTGAACTTTGGCTCATTCAAAACTGCTGTCCGTGCTCAAACCTATTACAGTGATGTCCACCCTACCAGTTTATAAGCCTTGAGACAAACTCTTAAAAATGAACTGATTTGGTGTAGAAAGCTGCAGTTGATCATTGTGTTTTCAAACTTCTGTCAACAGACCAACTTACAGCAGGTGCAGGCCACCTCACCCCTTCAGCCTGCTTTACCATTCAGCAAGATCATGGCTGACCCGATTGTATCTGAAAAGTCCACATTTGCACCCATGCCTGATAATGTTTGGCTCCCTTGTTGATTAAGATGCTATCTATCTCTGCCTTAAAAATACTCAGTTACTCCATTTTAATAGCTCACTGGGGAAGATAGTTCCAAAGATTTAAGATCTACTGAGAGAAAAAGGTATTTTCATCTCCATCTTAAATGGAAGATCTTTTATTTATCACCCTTAGTTCTAGTATCTCCTTCAGGAAAGAACATATTTTCAGTATTTATCCTGTCAAGTGCTTTCAGGATTTTATGTCTCAATGCAATCACCTGTTTTTCTTCTAAACTTCATTGGATACTGGGTCAACCCGTCTTAACCTTTCTTCATTAGATAACTAATACCTGGGATGGGATTTAAGTGAGCATTCTCTGAACTGCTTCTAATATGTTTATATCCCTTCTTTAGTAAGGAAATCACAACTAAACAGTAGTCTGATATGGCCCCTCCAATGGTCTGTACAACTGTAGCAAACATTCCTACTTTTATATTCCCTAATCACTTATTATTCCAATATAGTAACTTTGTGATTTATGTCCCAAGATATTCCATTCCCTCTGTGCTTCGGGATTTTACAACCTTTTTCAATTTAAGTAATATGCTGCCTTTCTGTTCTTCCTGACAAAGTAGAAAGGTCTGCATTTTTAAAATTCTATACTCCATCTGCCAAAGTTTTGTCCATTCACTTAGCCTGTTTGTATTCCTTAGCAGATCCATTATGTCCTGTTCAAAACTTACTTTCCTACTTCATGTCATAGATAAAGTTAGCAACCATACATTTGACTCCTTCATCCAAGACATTTATATAAATTGTGAGTGGTTGATTCATGTGATATTACATTTTTGTGTCTTGCAAACCTACAGTGACCTATTTATGCTAACTTTGTTTCCTGTTAGGTAACCAATTCTCTATCCTATTATGCTATTCCTACAGCACGAGCTGTTATGTTGCTTAGTAACCTTTAATGTGACATCTTGTTCAGTGCCTTTTGATATGCAAGTATATTCATGAGTTTCACTTTACTCACATTGCAGTTTTCTGAGAAAGTAACAAGCAAGAAGTTAAGTAGGATTTCCATGATTTATTCAAACTTTCAGTACAGTCAGGCTAATATGCCTCAACTTCCTACACTATATTCCCTTATATACAAAAATGTACCAACCACTGTCTGAATAGACTCAATAATAGAGTACCCACAGCTCTGTGATTTAGAAATTCCAAAAGATTCACAACCCTCTGAGCAGTATTCCTTCTAATTTTCTTCCTAGCTGCATAGGCACCTGAGGTCCATGCGTGGCAGTGACTCCCAGAAGCAGAAGTCAGTGACACCAACCCCAAAATGTAGATTTCCCAGCAAAAGAAAAGAAAACTTGGCGGCCAAACAATCTCATCTTTCAATTGACAGTTGGTTTCTCAGCCTCATCAGTGAGTTGTTTGATCTATAACAGGTCACAGATCTCTAATAGAAAGAATATTATTTTATCTGACAATGCTTAGGTTTCTAAACAAAATTGTAGAGAAAAATACTGTGGATAGAAATCTGCAATAAAAACCAAAAATGCTGGTAGCATCCAACAGCATCTTTGGAGATATATAGAAAGGAAGTTAAAGTTTTAAATCAGGGTGTGATGAAAAGCCAGAGGCCAGAAATGTTAACTGTTTCTCTTTCTATTGATGCTGCCAAACCTTAAGTATTTCTGGCATTTTCTGTTTGATTTCAAACAAAAGCTACCTGTTGCGACTGCTGAATCCGCTTGTCAATTTTATGATAACAACTGAACAAAAGTAATAACATTAAATTCTTTGAGTTTCTTTTGATTTTATAGTTTAGTCTTCTTATTTGTTATGTTCCTATACCAAGAGAGGACTTCTAGAGAGCCCAATATTTCTTTATTGGTCAATTAGAAAGCTCAACAAAAAATATGGTATGCAACCTGAAGCTAAAATAATGCTGTAGTATCCTGAGCATTGCAAGCATACATTATCTCTTTAAGCATTGTCAGATATGGGACAGGTGAGTAAGGAGGGATCAACAAATCCTGGAGAGACAAGACTAGTATAGCATTGTTTTGGCTGGCACTACAAAGATCAGTGAAAGCATGATGTTCTTAGAACACTAGCAGCGTACGATCTTGACTCCAAGTGAGGGAGTACAGAAACCAATGTAAGATTTTGTTGTGGAATGTAAATGGTCCTTTGCTCAGCAGCCTGTCCTCGTTGGACTCGATGAAACCAATTACAGTACCTCAAATCTAGTAGCCTTGGCAGTGAGGCGTGCCAGATGTCACATATTTCGATATCTTGGGTCAAGCAGTTTGGGCTGTTAGCGGTTCAGGTCAGGTTGGATGAGGTCGGGTGGTTTGGAGCGCAGGATAAAGTGGTAGGAAAGCGGTAAAGCCTATAACTAATCGAAGTCACGCTGCACAAACATTGTCCACTAAATTATTTTTAATATTTTACTCAATTAAAATTGATGCAAGGAAGGTTATAGCAATGTCAAATTTTCAGACAATGCTGGAATTCAGGTGACTGGGTTTGAGGTTTTCAATCCGTACAGGTAGTTTTGCTATAATACATGTTTCATTAACACAAATTGGCTGTAACGTGATTGAATATGGATGCTGTTTGGATAACATGAACTTTGTTATACAGGTATAGCGATTTTCTATAGCAATTTCCCGTTATCACAATTTTGTATAGCACAAGGTCACACAAGAACGCAACTATCGTGTTACAGGAGAACTACTTGTAATCATTTTTGGTCCCTTGGTGAGAGGTGAGGAAAGAGGCTCATTTTCTGGTGGTGAACAGATGAATGCTTTACATAAAGAAAATTCTGAAATTTGTGCATACTGTTTTAAGTTTATGAGTGAGACTTATTTTTATTGAGGAATTACATCTCGTCTCAAATTTGCAAGGAATTGATGCTAGGTCCATTTTTGTTTATCATTTTATATTACTGATTTAGATGAGAACATTGGAAGCGTGGTTGCTAAATTAGTGTATGACACCAAAATTGATGGCATAGTGGACAGTGAAGAAGATAACAAACAAATCTTAATCGATTAGGTCAATGGGTAAACAGTGGCAAATGAAGTTTAATGTGGATAAATGCAACGTATTGCATTTTGGTAAAATAAACAGACAAGACTTATACAATTAAAAGTAGGATCTTGGATAGTTTTGCAGGACAGATAACGAGAGGTTCATAATTCATTGAAGTTTGCATCACATGAAAAAAGGTGGTTAAGAAGGTGTTTAGCATGCTTGCCTTCATTGCTCAGACCTTTGAGTAGAGGAGTTGGGACGATATTTTCAGGTTGTACAGAACTTTGGTGAGGCTTCTTCTGGAGTACTGTGTCAAGTTCAGGCCAACCTGTTATAGTGAGGATATTATTAAGCTGTGGAGGGTTCAGAAGAGATTTACCAGGATGTTGCCAGGAATGGAGGTTTGAGTTAGAAGGAGAGGCTGGACAGACTGGGATGTTTTTCCACTGGAGCGTCACAGAGGTTGAGAGCTGACCTCATAGGGGTTTATAAAATAATGAGGGGTACAAATAAGGTGAATAGCAAGTGTCTTTTCCTTACGGTGGGGGATTTCAAGACTAGGGGGCGTAATTTGAAGACGAAAGGAGAAAGATTTTTAAAACATGTCAGGGGCATTTTTATTTTAGAGCGTGGTTCGTCTGTGGAATGAACTTCGAGGAAATGCTATGGGTACAGTTACATTTAAAAGATATTTAGATAAGTACATAAATAAGAAATGTTTAGAAGGATGTGGACTAAATGCAAGGAGTTTGGACCAATTTAGTTTGGGATTATGCTTGACACGGACTGGTTGAACCGAAGGGTCTGTTTCCATGCTGTATGACATTGTGAGTGGACATGCTTGCATAGACTTGCCACCCCTCTGCTCCCGATCTACATTGGCTCCCTGTTGGACAATGTATAAATTTTTAAAATCCTTGTTTTCAAGTCCTTCCATACCTCCTCATTTTCACCATTGGTAATCATGCCTTCAGCTGCTTAAATCCTAATCTCTGGATCTCCTTCCCTAGATCTTTCTGGTTCTCCTCTTTTTCTTTAATACTCTCCTTAAAATCTTCCTGTTTGGCTAAAGTTTTGGTTACCTGTCCTAATGCTGTTTATGTGGCTCTGTCTCAAATTTTGTTTTACAGTCAATCCTGTGAGGCATCTTGGCATGGTTTACTATGTTAAAGATGCTATATAAATGCAAATTATTGTACTCTCTTACTAAACTATTGCTTACCTCCTACTCTTTGAATGATCAGCTTTCTATGCTTCTTTGGAGTACTTTAGATGTTGCCATAAATGCAGACTGTCATGAAGAATTATACCCTCCTGAAACTTCAGCTCTGTTTTTACTCTTTAAAGATAACAACATCAAAATTTTCAGAGTACCCGTACTTAATTCAGATTTTCCTCCACTTCTGCCTCAGTTAAGTTAATTGGGGAAAGCACATCTTTCTAAAAACCAAGGAGCATAAAGTTTGGCCTGTCATTTTATTTGAGCACTACCTCTGTTGGCAGAGTTATCAGGTGCTAGGTAGTTTTTAAAAGTGAATTCACAAGATGTGGCTGATGTTGGTCATGTTGACATTTACTGTCCGTTCTGAATTGCCCTTAATGAACTCAAAAGATTAGCTTGCCCGGCCTTTCCAGTGAGCTGTTAAAAGTCGAACCCATTGCTGCTGATCTAGAGTCACGTATAGGACAGACTAGCTAAGGACAATAGTTAGTGAAACAGATAGGTTTGTGACAATACAGTAGTTTTGTGGTTGCTACTGCCATCTCAGCTTTTTTTCTCAGATTTTATTTTGTTGATTTTAAATTTTCCATCTGCTTTTTAAACACATGGCCATGGATCTTTTGTCCAGCCTCTGGATTATTATTCCTGTAACATATCACTGTGGCACCATTATCCACATTAATTGGTGGTAAGGGAATGACGGATAACCACAGCTAACCTAAATTTCACTGTTGTTCCTTAGGTCATTGAGCTTGATTTTGACCAGTTACCAGAAGGAGATGAAGTCATCAGTATTCTCAAGCAAGAGCACACCCAGCTCCACATATGGATGGCCTTGGCGGTTTGTATTTCAATATTTCTCAGAGATGTGAAGCAGGACAATTATAAATATTCAGCAAAAATCTAACCATCGATTGAATAAGATAAATTTAGATAAGGGGGTGTAACTATAAGGTTGGCATCACATTGAAATGTTGAGATGCCTCTGAGCTAACCAAGGAAAGAAAGGGTGGACATTGTGGAGGCTGTGACCCCAAGCTTCTGATCTACCTTGGATATGGAGGTAGTGGCAGTGGATCAGAGGTTTACAAATGGCATCTGTTTGAGAAAAGAAAGATAAACCTGTAATGATAGATCAGTCAGGGTAACGGTAGTGGGCAATCTTACGGAATCTAAGACAAATTAATTGTCACTTGGAAAATTATGGATTTGTAAATGGCTGTCAATGTGGAATGGGTGATAGTTGTTTCTTATTGAATTGTTAAAGGAAGCAAAGGAGACAAGTGCAATTGTGTCGATTTTTGAAAGACATTTGATAAAGTATCGCATAATTTTTCTGGTATATTTGTAGCTCATAGGGTCAAGCACAGTGTCAGCATGGATACAAGATTAACTAAGGGTCAGAAACTGGAAAATGTTGGTGAATGGTGCTTTTAACAGTGAAAGGGAGCATACAACAGTGAGACCCAAAGGATCATGATTTTTCTTGTTATTATTAATGACCTATACTCATGTACAGGACATATTTCAAAGTTTACCATTTGGATGATGTTTTCAAATATTGTAAACTCTGAGAATGACAGCAACCTTCTGAAGGGCAAAGATGGGTTACTGAAATAGACAGACACATGGCAGATGAAATTTAACACAATTGTAAAGTAAACATATTTTTGGAGAAAAATGTGGAGAGGCAATATAAACACAATGGTTCAATTTTACAGGGGGTGTGGGAACAGGATTGTAGGTATATGTTCACAAATCTTTGAAGGTAGCAGCACAGCTGTCAAGAAAGCACACAGGTTCCTTAGCTTTATTATTTGAAATAATATGCTTTTGTAAAAGGTGTATAAGAATCTTTGTAAAACATTGATTATATCCCAGATGGAAAATTGAGTTCAATTTTGACGAAAACCTTCAAGTGCTTTGGAGATGGGGCAAAGAATAGCACAAAGGTTAGTAACTTCGGCTATGTAAATACTAGAGAAGCTAGGATTGTTTTCACCAGAAGAGAGAAGGTTAAGGGGAGATTTAATGGAAGTGTTCATATTAATGAGGAGTTTTGTGAGAATAAATAGGGAGAAACTATTGCAATGGCGGGGCTTCCATAATCAGCAGACCCAGATTTAGCTAACTGGGCACAATAACCAAGGCAGAAATAAGGCATTGCTTTCCATAGTAGATTGTGATCTGGAACACACTCTCTGGAAGGGTGGTAGAAGCAGATTTAGTAAGAACATTCAAAAGAGATTTGTGTAAGTATTTGAATTTTTTTAAAATGCTTTGGGAAAGACCAGGAATTAATTAGTTCTTTCAAAGAGCCTGAATAAATATAAGATGGGTGGACTGACCTTCTTTGCTCTCTAATTCTAAAAGCCTTAAGTAATATCACATGGAGACCGAGGTATTTGTGATAATTTTATCCTTCTGTATTCTTTATAAAAGCCAGCATTTATTGGTCAATACTAGTTGCTTTTTCCCAGGTGACAATAAGCCGTCTCCTTGAATTGCTGCAGTTCTTTTGTTATAGGCAGTGCTGTTCCAGAATATTATCGCAGTGAATGGTGGCAATATATTTCAATATGAGTATTGTGTGGCTTAGATGGGAACTTGCAAGTGGTGGAGTTCCTGTGCATCTGCCCAGCCCAGTTTGTCCCCTCCCCCCCACTGCACCACACAACCAGCCCAGCTCTTCCCCTCCCCCCACTGCATCCCAAAACCAGCCCAGCCTGTCTCTGCCTCCCTAACCTGTTCTTCCTCTCACCCATCCCTTCCTCCCACCCCAAGCCGCACCTCCATTTCCTACCTACTAACCTCATCCCACCTCCTTGACCTGTCCGTCTTCCCTGGACTGACCTATCCCCTCCCTACCTCCCCACCTATACTCTACTCTCCACCTATCTTCTTTTCTCTCCATCTTCGGTCCGCCTCCCCCCTCTCCCTATTTATTCCAGAATCCTCACCCCATCCCCCTCTCTGATGAAGGGTCTAGGCCTGAAACGTCAGCTTTTGTTCTCCTGAGATGCTGCTGGGACTGCTGTGTTCATCTAGCTTCACACTTTATTATCATGGATTCTCCAGCATCTGCAGTTCCCATTATCACATCTGCCGCCTTTGTTGTCTTAGGTGGTACAGTCATAGGTTTGGAAGGAGTGGTCAAAGAAACCTTTACACATTGCTTCAGTGCATCTCACTGCTGCTACTATGCACTGATGGTGGATGGAGTAAATGTTTAACATAGTGGATGGGTAGTGTCGAACCTCTTGAGTATTGTTGGAGCTTATTTGGCTTGTCAAGTTCCTGATCAGAGAGAATTAGCATGGGTTTGTGATGGGTAGGCCATATCTGGCCAAATTGTTTGAGAAGATCCTTAAGATTAAACGTTTTTGGTTGGTGGCAGAAGTCTAAGGGGCTAAACTTTAAAATCAGAGTCAGGCCATTCAGGAGGCAAATTAGGATACATTTCTTCATGCAAGAGGTGGTAGAGGTGTGGAACTCTATCTGACAAAGAACGGTATATTCTTGCTCAGTTGTCTGTTTTAAATCTGAGGGCAGTTGGTTTTTTTGGTAGCCAAATGTGTTAAGATTTAGCTAAGGCAGATGGATGGAGTGAGGACATGGAGAAGCCATGCCTTTATTGATTGTTTTCCTCCTGTTAGATACAGGACTGACTGGGCAAGCAAATATTGGTTTTAAGAGTTTTGAATTGGATGTAATCTTATGAAATTTCAGGACTCTTAGAATTTATTTTCATTCTCGCAGACAAAATAAAATCTTTTGTATCTTACAGCTGGAGTACTTCAAACAAGGAAAGACAGAAGATTTCGTGAAGTTACTGGAAGCTGCTCGCATTGATGGAAACCTGGATTATCGAGATCATGAGAAAGACCAGATGACCTGTCTGGACACTCTAGCTGCTTACTATGTGCAACAGGCTCGGAAAGAGAAGAATAAAGATGCAAAGAAAGAGCTTATCACACAGGCTACCTTGTTGTACACCATGGCTGACAAAATTATCATGTATGACCAGGTAAGTTTTCAAGCTTTAGGCGTGAGGGATGGTATGATATGTAATGGTAAAGCAAAGGAGGGAGGGGGTGCTTTGGGAACCAGGAGGTGCAAAAAGTTGCATGATCCACACAGGCATACTGCATTAGCCATAACCAAGACTCAAATTGCTGTAGATTGGATCAAAAAGACTACCTTCTGAAAGAAGTCTCCCTAATTATGCATTTGAATGAACTAACATACACTGTTCATGGAGTTAGATTGAGAAATACTTGCCCTAGTTATTCTGGAAACTAAGTCTGAGATACTCTTTTGAAAAGTTTTCAAAATTATGAACATTTTGAAAGGAAAAGATGCATCCATTTATGGAGGGTTCAGAACTATAGGCAGTCAGTATAAAATACCAAAAGAGAATTTCAGGTGATACCTAACTTGCTACCTTAATGAGTAGTAAAAGAGAAAAGCATAAATGGATTGTAGGGGAAAATAGATAAGTGCACGAGGACAAAGGGAATGGAAAGTTGATGGGTTAAGATAAAGTGCAGTCTGGAAATATTGCATGGAATAACATGTTTCTGTGCAGTAAATTCAAAATAATTGATGTATTTTCTGTTTGCAGAGTGCTGTGCCTGACCTTGCTGTTTGTCTTTTTAGAATCACTTGTTGGGAAGAGCCTGCTTCTGTCTGTTGGAGGGGGATAAAATGGACCAAGCTGAAGCACAGTTCAACTTTGTACTAAATCAGTCACCAAATAACATCCCTGCACTCTTAGGTAAGAATTTTATTAAGATGAGCTTTGCAATGGCATGTTGATTCTGCTTGAGAAAAGAGGCAGAACAACAGGAGAATTGGTTATGAGCAGTTAGGTCAGGAGGAGTGTCCAAACTCTTTATAAAATCATATGAGTGCATACTGTGGAGTCTGAAGAGGCTGCATGTCAGACCTAAACTATATAGTGTCACTACATATAGCTGTGAAGAAAAAAAAACTATGTTTGAACTTCTTAAACACTCTTCAGAACCAATTAAGTACTTTTGACGTGATTCTTGTTGTAATGAGGGAATTACAGCAATCAGTTTGCTCGCAAGCAGTTCCCATCAGTAAGTTAAATATGCAGATAATTTGTTTAGCTGTTGGTTGATTGATAGGTACTAGGCAACAGGGAGAATATCACTACTCCTCTTCAGATAGTATTGTTTATTTCTTTTACATCCACCGGTTTCTTAAGGACTTGAGGCTGTTTTCATTAGAGAGAAGGTGGTTGAGAGGTGACTTAATTGAGATATATAAAATAATCAGAGGTTTAGATAGGGTGGATAGGGAGAGCCTTTTTCCTAGGATGGTGATGGCAAGCACGAGGGGGCATAGCTTTAAATTGAGGGGTGAAAGATATAGGACAGGTGTCAAAGGTAGTTTCTTTACTCAGAGTAGTAAGGCAATGGAACGCTTTGCCTGCACTGGTAGTAGATTCACCAACTTTAGGTACATTTAAGTCATCATTGGATAAGCATATGGACGTACATGGAATAGTGTAGGTTAAATGGGCTTCAGATTGGTATGACAGGCTGGCACAACGTTGAGGACCGAAGGGCCTGTACTGTGCTGTAATGTTCTATGTTCTTTGTAATTGAATTTAAGTAATAGAATAATTCTGATAGGTAAGAATAGACTGAAACTGTTGTTGCCTGTGCCATTTATAAATAAGAGTGTAAAAATTGGCTCCAGCTTTCCATTCACTGCCTAACTTCTTGGAGCATAACACATCTGACAGGACAGACAGGCCTTTGATCCAGCACTTCCAACATTTTAGTGCCCCAACAGTACTATGGAAGTGTGGGCTTTGATTGCGGGCTGAAACTTCAGTAGTCATGATTGAACCTAATACCTTCAACTTCAGATGAGGGTATGATTAATGCAGACAGGGCTGTTGGCATTAAGATATCTTAAGCAATTATCTAATTTGGTGTTTATTTGCCAATGAGACAATGGTGTCAAGAGTGTCTAACTTTAAACTTGCAATGCGTCAAACTCAACTAGAGGAAATTAATAAACGCAGACTACTTAGCTGGACTGCTAGGCCTGTCAAGCTGCAGTTTTAAAACCGTTAGTGAATAATCAAGCTAATGAGCTTATTTGTTGAATGTCTCTCTATTTTCTCTCCTCAGGTAAAGCTTGTATCTCTTTTAACAAAAAAGATTACAGAGGTGCTTTGGCCTATTATAAGAAAGCCCTTCGGACCAATCCTGGATGCCCAGGTGAGGAGTAATTCTACACTCCTAGCCTCAGGTTCAATAAAAATTAAAACAGTCTTTATCAACAACAGGTTAAACCACAACTACCATCTTGTAAATGTGCCTGTTAATTTACCTTTTAATAATTGCTGTGTGAGTATTTAGAATGCAACGAATGAAAAAGTTTGTTTAAAATATGAATTGCTGTGCAAATAAGTGTAAAATCATAATTTGAAAACTATAACTAAAATCATGTCTATCCCTTTTAATCTGTCCTGGTTACCGATTCCTGAATGCATAAACTTCAAAATCTTCCTTTGCAAGCCCATAGCCAAGGGCTGGTACAGATCGTTATTGAATTAATAATCTGCAGAGTGAATTCAGATTGCATGTAACAGTTTTTGAACTTTTAATTGCAGACAATTTTGACATTACTACAAAAATAACTAGGAAAATAAAGAATCCATATAGGGTACTGGGAAGCTGTCAGATTGTTGCAAAATGTCAGTTGTTTTACTGATGTCCTTTAGAAATCAGAAATAAACCTCTCCTTATCTAGAGAAAACTGTATGTCACTTTTGCCTGTGTTACTCAAGTCCAGTGCTAACATGGTTGACTCTTAGCTACCCTTCAAAGAGATCTGATAAATTAATCAGTTTATCAAACTGCTGTCGGCCAATGAAGTCCTTTTCAGACAAGATGTCATGGGAAATAAGTGGCCAGCTTTGATAATTATGTTCAAATCTGAGAGTTGATATTCAACATGCCTTTCTTGATGCTCCTTTTGCAAACTTGTATTCTTGCTGGTTCTGATCACTAATTTTTCACCACTAGCAACTTCACAGGACCATAATGAAACAAAGTATGATATGAAGATGTGTAAGGAGATGTTCAATCAGATGACAAGCAAGGCTGAGAAATGTAGGAAGGAAATTATCAAGCTTGGAGCCTAGGAAACTAAAGACGTGACCACCAATGATGGAGGAATTATCAGTTGGAGCTGGGTGTTGTTAGCGTACTTGTGAAAATGAACACTATGCCTTCAGATGGTTTGCCAAATGCAGCAAGTGGATGAGAGGTAGAAGGGGGCAACAGATAGAGGATGAGCGGCATCAGGGATAATAGTACAAGATCAATAATAAAACTCTTAAAAGCGATGCTCTGACTATAATGAAATTGATAAAAATGGAACTCTGTAAAGGTAGTCCCACCCAGAAGGATATTGGATAGTGTGGGTGAGATTAGTGTGGTCACCTGAATTTAGCGGTGGCTAATAAATTAGATTTCAATCACAAGACTTTCCAGTGCCTTCTGTAGGCCATTCCAAAATCTCTGGCAGCCTCGGTGAGGTGAGCGGATGTTATTGAATTCAGATTTCACCATCTGTCACGGTGATGTTCAACCTAATCTCCCCAGAATATTGGCCTGGGGTTTTGGATTATTAGTCGAGCAATATTATCACTATTCCACTGCCTCCTCTGTTATAAAAATAATTTGCAAAGGCTGAGCATATAATCTTTCACGTGCAAATGACTAAGAGCTGAATCTCATTCAGATGAAAGCAAAATAATGCTAGAATTCTGATTTAAAAGCTGAAAATACTGACCACATGAGGTAGCAACTGTGAAGAGAGAAACAGAATTCACCTTTTAGGTTGATGACATTCTATCAGAACTTGAAAAACCTTGGAGTTATAACAGTGTTTGTGTGATGACAGAAACTCGGGCAGGGTAAATAACAAAGGGGAGGGTCTGGTGGACTGTAAAGAGGAAGAGATTAAATGACAGAGATTATGGTGCAAGGAAAAGTGGATTGTACAAGGATAAGTACGAAAACTAAACGTGTGTTCTTAAGAATTGTAAAAAAAAAAGCATGATCATTACTCTGCACCAGCGATCTCAAATTATTGCATTTAATGTTCAATCCAAAAGTTGTGCCATATTGACAGATGAGATGTTGATTCCATGATTTAATTGCATTGCTGGATGGGCTTCTAAAGTTCCTGATAATTGGTAGATAGGAAGCAAGTAACACTCTTAAGACTTCTGAGCACTCTCCGTTGAAATTTCTACTTGGATCTAAAAAATATGGCTGATTTCTTCTTCCAATGCTTTATTCTTCAGTTTGAAGCAGTACCCTGCTTGGAACCTCCTCACCCAGCTGAGCAAAGATCAGAAAACTGCATGCTCATACCCTAGCTATTGGAGTTTTTGATTTCTGCTCTTCATTCCTGCTGCTGAATTTTTACAAGATGTTACAGTCTTCGTGCCTTCTTATTTGGTTGCTCTTGGCCCATGACTCTAAACAGAAAACCACCTTACCCATAAGGATCATCCCTATGTAAAATCAAACCTAATGCCATACTTGGTCTTGTCCACTTTATGACCCAAATTTCAAGGGATAGTTATGACAGTGTCATAAACCTTTATGATAGGATTGTGAGAGATTTGGAAGGAATCTTGATTTTTGTGGTGTTCCAATACTCCTGTTGCCCTTATCCTTCTATGTCTGTGGAGGTTGGGATTTGAAAGGCATTGTTAAGGAAGCCTTGAGAAATTGCTGCAGTGTGTGTACTGGAGATTGCCATTGTGCCTTAGCTGCAGATGGAGTGAGTTACAAGTTAAAGGCATACTGCAGCAGAAGTGGCTGGTTGTTAATCAGAGTGGGAATTCAGTCTGGTTTTCTACTCAATTCTGCCTCAGTTACATGAACTGTCGTTAAGTATATTGAATCACAGAAACTTGATGTACAGTCATTTGGCCTGTCACGCTTGAGCCAGGTCTTTGAAATACCTGTACCTTGCTACCTCGCCCTAGTATCTTACAAATGTTTGTTGGCTGTTCAACAGTTCCACCATTTTTCTTTTGCATATTGAAACAGCTGTATATATATTCTTTTAAGAGAACACTCATTCCTTGTGTTCTTCTCACAATGATCTTAAATTTGAGCTCTAGTGCAGATACTCAGCAGTGAAAATCTTTCTCTTTCCAGTTTACTGTGAAAACCTTCAGAGACATCACTTATTGTTTGAGAAAACATGCAAATGTTTGTGTTAAATTGATCACATTGTGACTGCTGTTGTTTATTTCCATAGCTGAGGTACGGCTGGGAATGGGCCATTGCTTTGTGAAGCTAAGTAAACTAGAGAAAGCTCGCCTCGCATTTGGAAGGGCTCTGGATCTCAACCCTAAATGTGTCGGGGCACTGGTGGGACTGGCTGTCCTGGAACTAAACAACAAAGAAGTGAGTTACCTACTTGGGATTCTGTTGTACTGTGGAGCCACAGCAGGACTGACAAAAAAAAGGTTCACCAAATCTCCTGTCAAACATAGTTACTTCTATCGCTGCATTTAAAATGGCTGAATGATGTCTTCCATTCACAATGCCTTCAGGCGAATAAATTTCTCAAGCAAATCACTATTGGATGAATTTGTAAGGGTACAATTTTAAATATTTTTATCGGCAATCTAATGCAACAGAATAGTGATATTCAAAACTGCGTGTTGAAGATCCCAGCAAAATGTTGACAACGCCAGAACAGCTCCACTGTCCTAACTTTAGAAACACAATGCCAGATTCCTACGGATAGACAATTATTTTTCCTTGTAGAATTATACAAGGAAACTAGCTATCATACCTTACTCCAACTCTCCTTGCTCTTGCCTCAGTCCTGCAGTTGTTTCCTTTTTAAGAATTTACTCAATGTTTATTTAAAAATTTTGAATCTGTTTTAACTCCCCCTTCAAGCCATTCATTACAGGTAGTAACTTACCACGTAAAATGTTTTTCCCTGCTCTCCTCTGTTGCTTTTGCTCATTACCTTCAACCATGATTCATTGGGTGGTGCTGAGGTATCTAGGTCAGCATGTTTTGGGTTCAAGTCCCGCATCAGTAAATTTAAGAACTTGAAGTTGGGTTGTCAACTTACATTATTATTAAGAGAGTGCTGCACTGTTGCCTGGCTATTGGTTAAACTAAAACTGCAGATTGGGTGCATAAGCTTCTTCGAACCAACTTGGAGTAGAAGAGCTCTATTCTGTGTCCTGGACCAGTATTTACCCATCTGTCAGCATTACTGAAGGGGGCTATATGAACATTGCCCTGTTGTTACCTGTAATATCTTGCTGTGCATAAATTGATTTGTTGGATTTTCTACGTTACAAGCAGCCATGACTATATTTTATTGTAAAGTGCTTGGGGAAGTTTTATACATCCTATAAATGCAAGTTTTGCTTTTTACCTTGTGTTCATAGGTCACTGATCCCAACTGCTAGTGAAAACTGTTTGCCCACATTTACTGTATCAGAATCTTCTGTTGTGGAATAAATTAATGGGAAACACAGGGTTCAAGGAGCAATGAAACCTGTTTTCAAGTAGAATGGATTCAGAAAAATTGTAGTTACGCTGTTATTTGGTTCTGTAAGAAAACAAGAACAGGTTTGATTTTATGTCTTCTTCCAATTCCTGAAAGTTTATATTCTCACGTATCCATCAATTGATTGTGCAGAGTACCCTGAAAGCATATCATTCTGTTGGCGAAATGAGAAGCACCTAAAACCAGTCAGGTGAATGTTGATTTGTGGCATTAATGTGACCCAGCTCACAGTTCAAGTGATAATTTTGTATTGGATGTATTGGCTATTGTATGTATCACACTCTCAAACTGTTTGTTATTTCCCAAGGCTGATTCCATCAAAAATGGCGTGCAACTACTCTCAAGAGCTTACACAATCGACCCTAGCAACCCTATGGTGTTAAATCACCTGGCCAACCACTTCTTCTTCAAAAAGGTACAGAGGTGTCTGTATAAAGATACGGTCATGTAGTCGTGATGTTAACGGATCATGAATCTAAGATCCTGGGCCAGTAATTCATTGCATGTAGTTCAAATCCCACTTGCAGTTTCTGAAAATTTTGAATTCAGTTGAAGTGATAAAGAAGCTGTTGGATTGTTGGAAAAACCCAGCCAGATTTTATGGAAGGAAGTCTGCTGCCCTTCAAACTAACAAGTTTAAAAAAAATGAAGACTTGGTTTTTTTAATCAGTCACCCTTGTATGGTTTGTTTAAAATACAGTGCCTTAGTGTTCAGTTTCTTGATTTGTTTTTCTGTTCCTTTCTAGGATTACAGCAAAGTACAGCACCTAGCTCTCCACGCTTTCCATAATACCGAGGTGGAGGCTATGCAAGCAGAAAGCTGTTATCAGTTGGCCAGGTCCTTTCATGTACAGGTGAATTAACAAGAACCTTTCTATCCAGCCTGTGTGATCATCATACCAGTTTACAATAGGGAAGTCAGCTTGTTTAGACTTACTATCTTCCTGTCAGTTAATATTAATAACAGAAGGCAATGCATCCTCTTGAGCCTGCTGTGCCATTTAATTTAATCAACATCTCAATTCCATTTTACTGTTTTGATTCCTCCCTCAGGCGACTGTCTGTGTGGAGTTTGCATGTTCTCCCCGTGTCTGCGTGGGTTTCCTCCGGGTGCTCCAGTTTCCTCCCAGTCCAGAAATGTGCAGGGTTGGCTATACAAAATTGCCCATAATGTCCAGGGATAGTTAGATTAGCTGGGTTAGACATGGGAAATGTAGGGGTAAGGGAATGGGTCTGGATGTGATGCTCTTCAGAGGGGCAGTGTGGACTTGTTGGGCCGAATAGCCCGTTTCCACACTGTAGGGGTTCTATGTATCTCTTAATTGTTAGCCAACAAATCTCTAAATTGGACAAAAATTGGCTGAGAGGTCAATAAAAATAGGAAAAAAAAGCTTTGTTTTTAGTGATGAGGAGATTTCAAGAAGGCCTCTTATAGTTTTCCAATTAGTAAAGACTGTCAGTTGAATTAATCAGATGAATGATTCACTGTGCATCAAGGTGGAAAATGCAGGAACACAAGTTTATAAAAGAGGAAGCTGGTGAACTTTAGCATACGGGCTTACAGGATAGTGGGATATCAGAAGACTGTTGGGAGTTGACGATACCAATGGGTTCTGTCAACAATTTGATAATCTTTTTTCAGGAAGGAAAAAATGGTGAGTTGGCTGAGTTGAAGTCCACAGTAAAGGGAGAAAGAGAACCATTGGACCCTTTTGCTGTTTCTAAAAATTCTTGCAGTATTCAGGAAAAAAGGCAGGGTGAGAAAGTGAAATTATTTAACTTCAGGTGAAGAACTAGGCTCAATGATCTGATTGATTCCCTTCCTGCAACTCTTAGAATTTCTGTTCTTCATTTAATCTAAACTAAGGTGTGACTCTCACTACACTTGCACTACATTTTTTTATAACTAACGAAGAAAAGATGGCTCTGTGTCCAAATGTAAATATAAGTTCAAAGGCTCTTTTGCCTGGTTTGTTGCATACCTGGAATGTGAGCTAAGCTTAGGATCTCAACATTGACATACACTGTACTTCATTACTCTGTGTTCACAGGGTGATTATGACCAGGCTTTTCAATACTACTACCAAGCCACCCAGTTTGCTTCCACCACCTTTGTCCTGCCTTTCTTTGGCCTTGGACAGATGTACATTTATCGAGGGGACAAGGAGAATGCAGCACAGTGCTTTGAAAAAGTTCTCAAGGCCTATCCCAATAATTATGAAACAATGAAAATTCTAGGCTCCCTGTATGCCACTTCAGACGAGCAGGAGAAGAGAGAGGTTGCAAAGGTACACACGTTTGCGGTATTAATTTGCTTATTTTAGCTCTACTTGTTTTACTTGCAAAACTCTTTAAGCTATACTTTCTCTTATATTTAAGGGCCATCTAAAGAAAGTGACTGAACAGTACCCGGATGATGTGGAGGCCTGGATTGAACTAGCTCAGATCCTTGAACAATCAGATATTCAGGTATAGAAGTAAAATACTCTGTACACTGTAAATCTACAATAACAAAGTGCTGGGAGATGCTCAGTGCATCAGGATCTGTAGAGAGAAAAATAAAGTTGATTTTCAAATCTTCCATGAGAAGTGGAAGAAGTTAGACATATAACAATATTTAAGCAAATACTGGTGTTGATTAAGTGTAGAATGGCAAAAAAAATGGTAAGTTCCCAAAAGGCTGCAAGACAGGAGAAGTTTAAATAAAAGAATAACAGCACAAAGCAAAGGAGATAATAATGGAGCAAATGAATAAAGCCAAAGATGGTTCAGTTGGAGCTGTAAATGCTAATGGCAGAATAATTATCAACAACTGCTGTCTGAAAGAAATGGAAATAATGATTATGATCTCTGACTTACTCTGTTTCAGTAGGTAGATGTTAGAAAAGAAACAATTTGTATTTGTGTATCACTGTATCACCAACTTAGAATAGCCAAAAGTGCTTTATAACCACGAGGTTTCGCCCACAATTAAAATACATGACCAGCGTACTTGTTTCCCGCAGGCTGATTGTTTTCCAATGCATTTCTGCCCCATCCTGTATGCTTTGGGAATCACCAATATTGACTCAGAGTAGAATATGAACCAACAATCTCGATCTGTCAAACTGACACTATTATAGAGAACATGAGCATAGAGATGAAGCCCCTAAGGCTTTTTCAATTTCAAATACTACCTCTACTCCTTAGAACTCCTTAAAAATGCTTTGGGTGTACTCTGACAGCGCAGATTGCAGCAGTTCAAGTAGGTAAGCTTTTAGCCATAGTCAGCAACCACAGCCTTTTCAAAGTCATTTAGCAATACATGATAAATTCTGGCCTTGCCAACAACGTCTACATTTCTTTGAAAAAGAAAGGATCAGCATTGTTGTCAGTGATGGCAGTGGAAACCAGAGACACAAGCTGCCATAAGTTTTGATTTGTTGGTGCCTGCGTTCTGAAGAATAGAGATTTTCAGTGATGTCTCTGCATTAAATTTTAATCTGCTATGCACTTGCTAATTTCATCACTCATTATTTATCCTAAAGTTCTACATTTATCCTCCTTACATTTCCAAGTTTGTGTCATCTCCAAACTTTGAAATGATGCAATAACTCTCCAAGTTCAGGACGTTTAATGTATATCAAAATTTAGATTAGATGGTGGAATATGTTTCAACAATGGACAGTAAATGCCTGGGGTAATGCCAGGCACAGTATCAGTCTCTCAGAAATTATAGGGTGTCAAAACATTGTTGAGTGGAGAGATAAATGTTGGCATTGAATGGACTGCATAGCCTTTCCTCCTCTGTTTTTCTTGTATTCCTGTGCAATATATTCACACGTGGGTCTTTTTCTGGCACAACTATATTTAGTAATGGGATCTTGTTGAATCTTGTTTGTAGGGTGCCCTATCAGCCTATGGGACAGCTACACGAATCCTTCAGGAGAAGGTGCAAGCTGATGTTCCTCCAGAAATCCTAAACAATGTTGGGGCACTTCATTTCCGCCTGGGAAACTTAGGAGAAGCCAAG
This sequence comes from Stegostoma tigrinum, assembly GCF_030684315.1. Taxonomy (NCBI): domain Eukaryota; kingdom Metazoa; phylum Chordata; class Chondrichthyes; order Orectolobiformes; family Stegostomatidae; genus Stegostoma; species Stegostoma tigrinum. Next base: position 36,460,001 of record NC_081370.1, read on the forward strand.
GTAAATCTATCCTTTAAATGAGCAGTTTTACAATTCTCCCTGTGCAACTTTGAGAGCGAATCATTGCATAATATAAAATGCCATCTGCCTTACCATTTATTTTGTCCTTCCCCTTCCAACCTCCATCTACCCTGTATTTGCCTGCCCCTCTCCTCTTGAGCTCCTCTCCCTGATTTTATTAATTTGCACTCCTCCTCCCCCTATTCAGGCAGCTCCTTCCTACTTCATAGATATTCTGTAGATATTGGACCTTTCAACCCACTTTATATTGATCCATTCTAAGTTGTGAATAAAGTGAGTTGTGCTTTTGTGGCAGAAATACTTCCTGGCATCACTTGAACGTGCCAAAGCTGAAGCAGAGCATGACGAGCATTACTACAATGCAATCTCAGTTACTACTTCCTATAACCTGGCCAGGCTGTACGAGGCCCTGTGTGAATACCATGAAGCTGAAATATTATACAAGAATGTTCTAAGAGAGCATCCAAATTATGTGGATTGTAAGTAGTACTTCGGGCCTGTTTTATTCTCCAAGGTGAAGGGGAAGTGATGCTTTTCATGTTTAGTTAACGGTGAATCTGTAGGTTTTTTAAAATCATGATCTATAAATTTTGCATTATGTTTGTTTTTACAGTGAAGTCATGTTGCTTGTAGAAAATTTGTCTATCAAGCTGTTTTGCAGGTTGTGACCTTGAGAAGATGTGAAGTAAATTGAGAAGGAGAGAAAAGAAAAGAAAGGTGACATCAGGGTGTCCCAAAGGGCCTTAGCTTAGTTAATTAAACTTGAATTGTAGTCATCATTGCAGTATTGGAAACCCAGCAGTTAATTTGCACACAGTAAACTCCCGCAAAGACTACTAAATATAGAACCAGAAAATTATTTTTACTGGTAAATTGGTAGAGTGATATCTACTTATTCAGAATACTGGGGACAATGCTCATACTTTGAATAATTGATTTTGTGTACTTTAAACTAATAATTCAGAGAATGAGTTCTGATGCCACCACCACTTTGAGAATTCACACTTAGTTTATTTTTATATATCCATTACATAAAATAGGATCAATAAAATGAAGCTGAGATTGCTGTTAAGACTCATTTGATTCACCAGTGTCTTTACCCATTCTGGGTCTATATGTGACACCAATCCCACACCACAAAGTTAATTCTTATTTGCCCTCTAAAAATGGCCAGAATGAAACATTCTGTATGTAAAACGTGCTAGCAGCAGTTAAGAGCACAAGACTTAAGAGCCAGGAATAGGTCATTTGACCTTTTGAGCCTGTTTTGCCATTCAATAAGATCACAGCTGATTCAGAAACGGAAGTTACTGGAAAAACTCAGCAGGTCTATTACCAGACCTGAAACTTTAACTCTGATATTTCTTCAAAGATGCTGCCAGACCTGCTGAGCTTTTCCAGCAACTCATGTTCTTGTTCCTGATTTACAGCATCTGTAGTTCTTGCGGTTTTTATTAAAATCACAGCTGGTCCAGTTGTGGTCATAGCTCCACTTTCTTGTCTGCATTCTATATTTAAAAAAAACCCTTGACCCTATGATCTTTCAAAAATCTATTTAACTAAGTTTAAAGATCCAGCCTCCGGCACTTCTCAGGAAGAGAACTTCAAACTCTTAACAGTTCTTCGAAAGATTAAAAAAGAACTCCATATCTCTTATTTTTAAACAATGTCCCTTTGACTTAATCGTCCCCACAAGAGGAAATGTCCTCTACGTATCCATCCTGTCTAGTTCCTTAAGATCTTATCAAGATCACCTGCATTCTTTTAGGCTCCAGTGAGTACAGGCTCAACTTGTTCAAACTTCCTTCACAAGCAAGTCCTTCAACCCAGGAATGTGTCAACTGAGCCTTCTGCAATTTGCTTATAAAACAACTTTTTTTCAAGTAACTGCGCTTGAGGTGTGGTCTCACCAATGTGGTACAACTTTCCTACTTTTATAATCTATTCTCCTTGCAATAAATAACAACTCTTCATTTGCCTTCTTAATCATTTGGTGTGTCTGTATACTTCATGATTAATATACCAGGATGTCCAGCATACTCTGTAGTACGGAGTACTGCAGTCTCTTTACGTTTAAATATTATGCTGCTTTTCTGTTTTTCCTGCCAAATTGGACAAGTTCATACTTACCACATTATTCTCCAATTGCAAAATGTTTCTCCAATTAACCTGGAGATGGTTCTGTAGACTCTCCACCTCCTTTTGACAATTTACTTTCTTGGTGTCATCAACAAATGTAGCTACCATACATTTTAGTGCCCTCATCCAAATCACCCATTCAATAGATCGTAATTAGATGAGGATCCAGCAGGTATCTTTGGTGCTCACTCCACCAGTTGCAATGAACTAACCTGAGAAAAATTCATTTATCCCTGGGTACTAAGGCCCAGTGTCAACCTCTACAGGCAACAAGCAGTGGGCAATAACAGAAGTTGCTGGAAAAGCTCAGCAGGCCTGGCAGCATCAGTGAAGAGAAATCAGAGTCAATGTTTTGGGTCTGGTGACTCTTTCGCAGAACTCATGATAGCTAGAAAAATGTCAGTGTTTTTATGCAGAAAACAGGGTAGAGGGAGGGGAGGGGGTAAGGAGTAAACGAATGTAGGGATAGAGACCAAAGTGGGAGAAGAGCAGTTGGACTGATAAAGGAATAGATAACAATCTGGCTAGGAGGGTGAATAGCTATAAATGTGGACTTTAAGTGGCTAACAATAGGTGGTGTGTAATGGCAGAATATGTATGATGAGGACTGTTGAGTGGGGTAGGGGGTTAGGACATGGAAGAGTTCAGGCTCTAAAATTATAAACCAATGTTTTCCTAGTTAACGTCAGTTCTGAGGAAGGATCACCAGACCCAAAACATTAACTCTGATTTCACTTAACAAATGCTGCCAGACCTGCTGAGCTCTTCCAGCAACTTCTGTTTTTGTTTCTGATTTACAGCGTCCGCAGTTCTTATGGTTTTTATTAAACAATGGGCAATAGCTGCTGGCCTTAGCAACAGCATGCGCAATCTGAAAATTAACTTGATAGAAGTACTGTTTGTTAAGAAAACAGTTTTAAGTGTTTAAGAACTCATTCAAATTCTCATTTCTACACACATGAAACTTGTGGGTTTTTATAATTTGTATGAGCTTCTTCGGAGTAAAAACTGTTTTCCTAAAATAAGAATGGAAGCATCAATTGCAAGTATGGTGCATGAACATCATGCAGTGTAATGTTTTTCAGTGAACTAGTTTCTTGAAGGGGTTGTACAATGTTAAATAAGGTTAGGGTATATTAATATCGTATATTAATAATCATATTTCTCTTTGTTTTGTAATGTTCACATAGGTAGCTTTGTAGGCATAGGAAAGACATGGAATCCCTTACCCTCGTATTCATTCCACCATAGTTCATTCACCTATTCTAAATACTTTGCAGCATGGTTGAATGAGAGACTTTATACTCTTTTTTTTCTCTCTGAACAAACGTCATACAGGTTACCTACGTCTGGGCTGCATGGCAAGAGACAAGGGGAATTTTTATGAAGCCTCTGACTGGTTTAAGGAAGCTCTGCAGATCAACCAGGTTGGCTCAAGTGAAATTCGCAAAGTGATTTGTGGGTTCCTCTGACAATGAACCAATGATATCGTGACTGAACTAATAATCCTCAACTCCACTTTCTTGTCAAATCCTTGATTTTTTTTTTAATGATTGAAAATCTGCTCCTCTCAACCTTGAATATAATTAGCCAATCCAAGTCCAAGACTCAGAGTTCTATAAATTCACAACCCTCCGAAAGAAGAAAGTCCTCCTTATCTCTGTCTTAATCAGAGATTATACCCTGTGATCCTAGATGCTTCCACAAGAGGAAACAATCTCTGCATCTAAGTTGTCAAGTCTCCCTAAGATTCTTGTATGTTTCAATAAGGTAATCTCTCATTCTTCTAAGTTCCAGTGAGTTCAGGCCCAGTCTACTCTGCTTCCCTCATAATAAAATCCTTTCATACCTGGGCTCAATCTAATCAAACTTCTCTGGACCGCCACCAATGCCTGTTTAGCATTCATTAGAAGAAACTAAAGTTTGCATTATTCTGTCTGACTAGTTCCTTGTATAGTTTTTGTAAGATTTCTCTATTTTACATTCTGTTCCCTTTTAAATAATTTTTTCTATTCCTTATTTTGCTTTCTTATAGTATGCTGAATTTGTATGCCAGCTTTTTGCACGAGTGCGCAAACGGTCTGAAATTCCTCGAAGGGTTTCTGCAAATCATCCTCCATTTAAATAAAATTCCCTTCCTGTATTCGTCCTGCCATAGTGACTTTTTTCCCCTCATTATATTCCATCTATCAAGTTTTGCCCCCTCACTTAACCGCTCTGTATCCCTCTATAGACATTTTGTGTCATCCTTACCACTTGCCTTTTTGCATCATCCACAAATTTGCTGAGAGTACCTTTACCTCCCTCGTTCAAGTCGTTGTTATTTGTTGTATATAACAGGACCGGCTCTTATCCGCATGCTACTCTACTAGTTACAGTTTGCCATTTCTGGAAATGGCCTCATAATCCCAACCCTCTGTTCTGTTAATCAAGCAATCCTCTACACTAATACACTTCCCCAATATCATGAGCTCCTGTCTTACCAAGTAGCCTTAATTAGTAACCAAAACTGCATGCAGTACTCCAGGTTTGGCTTCACCAAGCCCTGTATAACTGCAGTATGTCATTCCTACTTCTGAACTCAAATTCTGTTGCATTGGATGGCAATGTGCCATTTATCTTCCCAGGTGGTCAATGCACCTTTCTCTGTACTTTCATTGACTAATATACTAATTAGTAATTTAGCTCCTAACAATTCAGCATTTGTCAGCGGAAACTGTTATTCCCTCGGTATTGTTGATATCAGTGTGAACAATGACAGCTGGATCCCTTCCCTCCCACCCTTGTTTCTTCCTAAGCCCTGAGGAGATGTACTTTTTCCTGGCACCAGGCAAGCAACAGAGCCTTTGGGATTCACGCTTATCTATCCTTCTAATAATACTGCCCCTTACCACTATTAGGTTTTATTTCCACCTCCCCACCCGCAACCGTTTGAATGGCTTCCTAGACCAAGGCACTGTGGTCAGGTCGGTCATCCTTCTTGCAGTTGCTGTTGTCATCTGTACAGCTTGCAAAAACAAGAGTGTTGGACAATCACAGGGTCTAAGACTCCTCAAAAGCTTCAGTACTGATACATGCCTCGCCTACGCCGCTAATTACAGACCTAATTTGAGTTATCTCATCTGAGGAAAGTGTCCAGGTAACTTTCCTGCACCTTGATGTAGTATAATGCCTACATCTCATCAACTCGATCCAAAAGTTCCTCAGGCTACAAACACATCTAGTTTTCGTTGGATGACCAAGGTGTCCAGCAGACCCCAAATGTTGTGACAGCAGTGCATAACCCATCCTGCTATCACTGTCATATTTAATTTGTGAATTAATTACTCTAGTAATTAAAATCCCTGCTCTTTACACTGAATTGTAATTGTTCTTGGACAGAAGTGTCAATTTTGAACTTGGCTATTTTTAAGAAAGAGATGTAAAAAAGACTAGAGACCTAAACACAAACTGCGTTAGCCATACTTTTACTGTAATGAAGAGAAATGCTTATCAAACCTACATACCAATCAGCTGCTTTTCCTGCTCACGTCACATTGTGATTCATGGTGCCATTCTGTTGCTGGTTTCGCTGCAGGTAGGCTTCTCGATCAAACTAAACTAATTCAAGCTGGAGGGCCAAGTAAACTGTGATTATTTGCCACACACACACACCCATTAAATGGCTTCCTTTTCCTGTGGAAGAGGAAGAGTCGGTTTCTGGAGGCTGAAATGTTTAGGCAAAAGCAACCAACCACCTCTTAGCTTTGCTCCCTGAAGCACTCAATTCTAGCACTCTATTGCAAGTCATAACTTGCTGTGGTTCACAAATTTTTATTACAATTTTTCTTTACCTGAATTATTGACGTCACCCTTGGATTTCTATATGCAAACTTTCACACATGCAGACACGTTACCTCATAAACGTTCAGTAGGCACTGCATTCCCCAATCAAGGTGGAAGCATTGATGCTCTTCATACAGCTTTCTATTACACTGTGATATGCCCAGTAGTTTTTACTGAACTACATCAATTTGTTTCCTTCTGACTGTTGTCTAATAATGAAATTTGAGGTGTTGCTGTGAAGGGAAATACTTTGGGGATGCCTGCTCATGAATGACGCCCAACAGCACCATTTTTAAATGAACCATCTGTTTCAATGTTGTCCTCAGGATCATCCAGATGCTTGGTCACTGATTGGGAATCTTCACTTGGCTAAGCAGGAATGGGGACCAGGACAAAAAAAGTTTGAACGAATCTTGAAACAGCCATCAACTCAGAATGACACCTATTCCATGTTGGCCTTGGGTAATGTTTGGCTTCAGACTTTGCACCAGCCAACTAGGGACAGAGAAAAGGTAAGAGATAATTTACACTTAGATCGCATCTTTCACAATCCCACGGTATCTCAAAGTATTTTACTGCCAAAGCAGTTTTTTATAAGTGTATTTTTAAGGAATATGCAGTCCTTACAATAAATTGGAGGAAGCTTGGAGATGGAAGGATTAAACATTTTCTGGGTAAATCAAGCCAACATTTTAGTAGGTGTTTTAAAGCATTCACTGTTTACAAAAATTCAAATGAAAGCAGATATGCAAAGCTTGAAGAGGAAGATAAAAGATGAATCTATGTCTTTAATTGTGAACAGATTGATTTGGGAGGCCATGTGCTGGAAATTGCCTAGTAACAGCCTTTTCACTAAAGTAGCTGTTTCAGTACACTCCTAGCTGTGTTAGTTGAAGGAATAAACTCAAAAAAAAACTGGCAGTAAAAAGAAAGACCTCTCTCCTGTAAAAGGGGAAACCTTATAGCAAGATAAACTGTATATATTTCTATTAGTAAATTATGTACTGGGAATCTGAAAATGTTCCAGAAAGCAGTACCTTTGACTTCCACCTAAACTATAAAAACGAAACTATTTGCTTCTAATTGACTCTCACCAGACTTTGGTTTAGATCTAAAATTCTGCTGCACTCAGTATTGTGATCTCAATGACAGGAAATCCACTGGACTGTGAAAGTCTTCCTAATTTTTGATCCTTTACTTTTGAAATCTCAGCAGAGTATTTTTCCTATTTTTGCCTTTTCTTAAAAAAGCCATGTCACTTTTGCATAGTTATATTGTCTTTTCTGTCATGTGAATTTGGGATTGAAGGATTTTCTTTTAAGTACGGAGTAACTTAGTTGTTAACTAGTATTGCCATTTATTGTATGAATAAGTTTGTTTATAATAAACAAGTTACCTTTGAATTTATTGAAAGAACCTGGTGAAAGCCTCTTTTGTTCTAGATGACAGTAATAAAGAGAAACAAATTGACATCTTCGTGATTAGGTAAAACATTTATACTTTTGATATGACTCATGGAGTAGTGGTGCTTGTTTACCATTGCTGTCTTCTCATTAGAGTATCAACAGTTGTCACCTTTGAGATGTGGGATTTGTGGGAGGTAACTCTCACACACTGATCCAAGAAACGGTTCCTGACAAATATTTATGTAAACTGTTTTATTGACCTATTTTAAGGTATAAATATTGACAATGTATTAGAGATTTCTTCTGCAGTTTGTTTGAAATGGTGCCATGGGAGATTTTACATTCATCTGAATGAACTGACAGACTCTGTTTAATATATCTTCTGAAAGTTGCACCTCAAGCAGGGGAGAACTTGCCCATTACTGGGGACTGGAAAAATAAAAGTCATCCTGAATTATGTGCTCAAATCTTTGGACCTGAACTCCGACTTTGCAGAGTCACAAGACACTGGAGCAGAAATTAGGCCATTCAGCCCATCAAGTCTGCTCCACCATTCAATCATGGCTGATAAGTTCCTCAACCCCATTCTCCTGCTACTCCCCAAAACCCTTGATCCCCTTGATGATCAAGAACCTTTCTATCTCATTCTTAAATATACTCAATGACCCGGCCTCCAGAGCCTTCTGTGGCAGTGAATTCCATAGATTCATCATTCTCTGGCTGAAGAAGTTTCTTCTCATCTCTGTTCTAAAAGGTCTTCCCTTTACTCTAAGTCTGTGCCCTAGGGTCCTAGACTCTCCTATCAATGGAAACATCTTCCCAACATCCACTTTGTCCAGGCCAGTCAGTGTTTTGAAAGTTTCAATTAGATCCCTCCTCATCCTTCAAAACTCCAAGTATTGTACCAGGGTTCTCAAATGCTCCTCGTATGTTAAGCTTTCCATTCTTGGTACCATTCTCTTAAACCTCCTCTGAACCCGCACCAGGGCCAGTACATCCTTCCTGAGATATGGGGCCCAAAACTACAAGCTGTACTTCAAATGTGGCCTGACCAGTGCTTTATAAAGCCTCAGTAGTACATCCCTGCTTTTATATTCACACCCTCTCAAAATAAATGCCAACATTGCATTTGCCTTTCTGACTACTGACTCAACCTGCAAGTTTACCTTGAGAGAATCCTGAACTAGAACTCCTAAGGCTCTTTGCACTTCAGACTTCTGAATTTTCTCCCCATTTAAAAAATAGTCCCTGCTTTTGTTGTTCTTACCAAAGTGCATGACCTCACACTTCCCCAAATTGTACTCCATCTGCCACTTCTTTGCTCGCTCTCCTAACCTGTCCAAATCCTTCTGCAGCCTCGCCACTCCTGAATACTACCTTGTCCCTCTACCTATCTTTGTCATCTGCAAACGTAGCCAGAATGCCCACAGTTCCTTCATCTTGATCATTAATGTACAAAGCAAAGAGTTGTGGTTCCAGCACCGACCCTTGTGGAAAACCACTTGTCATCAGCTGCCATCCTGAGAAAGGCCCCTCTAACCCAATGCTCTGCTTTCTGCCTGACAGCCAATCTTCTATCCATGCTAGCACCTTGCCACGAACACAGTGGGCCCTTATCTTACTCAGCAGCCTCCTGTGTGGCACCTTTATCATAGGCAGGTAGATAACATCTGTTGGCTCTCTTTGGTCTACCCTGCTCGTTACTTCCTCAAAGAATTCTAGCAGATTTGTCAGGTATGACCTCCCCTTGACAAAACCATGCTGACTTTGCCCTATTTTGCAATGAACTTGCAAATATTCAAAAATGTTATCCTTTACGATGGACTCCAAAATCTTGCCCATGATCGAGGTTAGGCTTGTTGGCTTGTAATTTTCTGTCTTTTGCCTTACTACCTTTTTTAAACAGGTGTTATGTTAGCGATTTTTTTTTTCCAGTCCTCTGGGACCTTCCCTGACTCTAGCAATTCCTGAAAGGTTACCACTAACGCTTCCACTATCTCTTCAGCTATCTCCTTTAGAACTCTTGAGGTGTAGTCCATCTGGTCTAGTTGATTTGTCCACCTTCAGGCCAGTCAGTTTTACTCGCACCTTTTCCTTGGTGATGGCCACCATACTGAGCTCTGCCCCAACTCTGATGAATTTTTGGGAGATCACTTGTGTCTTCCACTGTGAAGACTGACGTGAAGTAATTATTCATTTCCTCAGCCACTTCCTTGTTTCCTGCTACTATCAAGTCATTTTTCCAGTGGTCTAATGTCCACTTCTGCCTCTCTTTTGCCCTTTATATATCTAAAACTCTTACAGTCTTCATTTATATTACTGGCTAGCTTACCCTCATATTTAATCTTCTCCCTCTGTTTTTTTTTCTTTGTTGCCCTCTGATGGTCTTTGTAAGCTTCCCAGTCGTCTGCCCCTCACCACATTATATGCTTTCTCTTTTGCTTTTATGCTCTCCCTGACTTCCTTAGTCAGCCATGGTTGCCTCATCCTCCCTGTACTATGCTTCTTTTTCCTAGGGATGAATTTTTGCTGTGTCTCCTGAATTACTCCCAGAAACACCTGCCATTGCTGGCCCACTGTCTTTCCTGCTTGGCTCCTTTTCCAGTCATTTCTGCCCAGCTCCTCCTTCATACCTCTGTAGTCACTTTTATTCAGCCGTAATACTGTTACCTCTGATTCTGTCTTCTCCTTCTCAAATTGCAGAGTAAATTTTATCATCTTATGATCACTTCCTCCTAAGGGTTCTTTTACCTTAAACTCCCTTATCAAGTCTGCCTCACTGCACAACACTAAATCCAGTATTGCCTGTTCCCTTGTGGGCTCCATCACTAGCTACTCCAAAAAGGCATCTCGTAGATACTCCACAAACTATTTTTCTAGCAATCCACTACCAACATGATTTTCCCAGTCCACCTGCATATTGAAATCCCCCAAGATCATTGTGACTTGGCCTTTCTTACACACCTTGTCTGTCTCCTGCTGTGTCTTGCGCCCCAGCTCCAGACTATTGTTTGGAGGCCTGTACACAACCCCACTATGCTTTTTCTTTTAACCTTTTCAGTTAGTCAATTCTACACCATCTGACCCTACTTCGTTTCTTCCTATAGATTTAATTTCATTTCTCACTAATAAGGCAACCCCACTCCCTCAGCCCACGTGCCTGTCTTTTCAAGAGGATGTATGTTCTTGGATATTTAGTTCCCAATCCTAATCCCTTTGCAGCCACTTCTCCGTGATGCCTACCACGTCATACCTGCCAGTTGAGATCTGTGCCACAAGCTCATTTACCGTATTCCTTATGCGGTGTGCATTCAGATATAACACCTTCAGTCCTGCATTAACCCTCCCTCTTCTCATTTTCATTCGTTTTTCCAGTGTTTGGTTGCTAGCCTTTTCCAAACACTCTGTCCTGTTTGTGTCTATGCTGGAGACTTTAATAACCTCTCCTGAATTTTCCTTCCCTGTCATTTCTTACATATTTTTCCATTTAGTTGAATCCACCACTACATATGTTAACCTGCTGCTTTGTTTCCCACCAGGGCAAGTTTTACCATTCCTCTTCATCCTCCCCAAACTGCACCCACCCCCACATTTACCCTTTTCGCTAGAACATTGGTCCCAGCTTGATTCAGGTAGAGACCGTCCGAACGTTACAGATCCCTCCTTTACAGTACCTATGCCATTGCCCTTGAAAAGAAACCACTCTTTTTAGCCATGCGTTTACTTCCCTTATTCTCCCATCCCTCTGCCAATTAGCATGTGGCTTGGCCGGTAATCCGGAGATTATAACCCTTGAGGACCACAGAAAACCTTTTCTATATGAGGAAATAGATAAAATGTCTCCATCTCCTGGTGAGCATTGTCATGGGAAATCTGATAAATGTTAATCTCTGGGTATGAGTTTAAACTTTCTATTTTCACCCTTTAGCAGCCCTAAATTTTAAAGTAAGTTCCACTTATACCCTTGGGGAAGGAATGATAGGTAACAAATATATGAGCAACAAAGTCTGACAGTTGGAAAGAAGGGAAAATTCTCCAAGAGCCAGAATGTCTGCAAGTTCTGGCCTTAATCCTAAACTGCTGCTTATCTATGAAGCAACGCATTTAGCATTCACTTAATAACAGATTCTGCAGTACGCCCACTACTTTTTAGCAGTAGAACAGTGCACATTTCATTACACAACGTAATACACAGCCCTGCCCATATGTTGTTAGAGAATATTAGTATACTCTCTAATAAAATCGTTTCGAGAAAGGAAATGCAGATTCATTTATGCAGTCTAATTCCTGTGTTGCTCTGCCAAAAGAAATAATCAGTTTTAAATTGAAGAAAAATTTCCCTGAATAAAACATGCTGGTCAGAATGTCTGCACACTCAGTATTGATCTTAGCAAGTCCCATGTTGAAAAACAAACTACTATTCTGTGTTACAACCTGAATAGCAATTTTATCTGGCATCAACAATCTAATTTTGTGGATTTTAAATTTGTGATTTTCATCCTTAAAATCAAATCTGTCCATTCAGCTGTTCAGCTTTGTAAATTTCTTCAGGTCTGCATACCCTTTGGAGATCTGATTTCCTTCAGTTCTGGACTCTTGCGTTTCCCTAACTTTAATTGTCCAATGACTAGTGGTTGTGCTTTCTGCCTAAATTCTAAACTTCAGGATTTTATCCCTTTACCCCTGTCTCTCTCTCTGTCTGTCTCCTCAGAATGAGGTCCCCGAAAGAAATTGGGCCTGGGTAATACGTGCTGGCTTTGCTGATGAATGAATAAGAAAAAAACTGCTTTGACCAAGATTTTTGTTACCTGTCCTAATTTTTCCTTGTATGTCTCTCCATCAAATTCTGTGTGGCCCTTGTTTATTCTTGAAAATGAAAGTGAACATGTTCGTCATCCGGAGTATTTAGTAGAGTTCTGTTTGGTGTGTAGGTGACTGCTGATGCCATCTATGCCCTGAAGTTCTGCTGATTAAATAAGATGTTGCAGATGATTGTGTTTTGCAGTGGATTTCCTCTCCTTATGTTTCTCTTTGCCTCTGATATGCATTTACTTTCAAAGGATGCCATTTTTTATGTAGTTGCACATAGTGCAGTGACTCTGGGCCTTGAAATCAATATCAGAACTCCTGAGTAGAAATTTGAGTGCCCTTGCAGTGCTTTCTTTCACTGCCATAAAAGCACGCCCCAGATCTCCGTAGAAGATTAAAATTTGTAAGCAGGTGCCTGAAATTCTGTCTATAAGACCAGCCTAACTCAGTTGTGACTGTCTCAGTAGATGTGGATGCTTGGATGCTTGCTAATTTCATGTCTGACATTTTGTCCCGGCACCTAATCTTCAGAAGCTTCTGAAGGCAGCCGAAATGAAAATGGTTGAGATTCTTGACATCTCACAATTACAACGGACAAGTCTCAAGCGTGGAGGACAATGAGCAGGACTGTTTATAGATTTTAAGTTTGGTAAGAGTACTGATGTTTGCATCTTACCAAGGACTTTGCTTGGTTTTGCAATTCTTGCATTTGTCTCAATGTGAATATAATTGGCTCAAGAAGATGTGCTGTGTTGACAAAATAATTAATCTACTGCTGACAGTTTATGGTCACGGACTGAAAGTTAGCGCTCAGGATAACCCAAGCATTAGTTTTCTTCATGCTGCTTTTAGCAAACTGTCGCATTAATCAGGGCAAAAGCCCATGCCACATTTGCAGTTCCAGCTTTGAAGGGCAACTATTCCCTTTCCCAGACAAACAGGAAATCATGTTCTTGTAGACCGAACTCTGCCTCAAGTCATCGCAGATTGAGCAGCCATCCATGCAAGCACCAAAATCGATGAATCCCAAACCTTGTCTAAATCAACATAATTCTCTTAACAACAGATTTTAGTGGACGTATTGCACTTAGCAGTTCATAAAGGCTCTGGTGAAGATTTTGTCAGTGGCTGGGATGAGTGAGGTCTCTCTATGACTATCACAAGTTCCTTTCCACTTGTATAGGTGAATAACATCTTTGTATTTGTATGCAACAGTTCCTTACTCTCTTATAGACTGAGTGTATTCGGTGAGCTGCTTCACCAAATGTTGACCTTCAACCTTGTAGTTCTCAGCTCAGATAATACTAATTCCTTTGCCACTTGACTAAAATGATTGGGATGAGGGAATTAAATGTAAACTCTAGAAGATTGCGGATGGCACAAAGCTTGCTGGGAGCTTGAGCTGTGAGGAGGATACAGAGCTGCATCATTCTGGAAGAAGCATCAAGATAAAGACATACTGTATAAATATATTGCTGGGAATCTCAGAAGAACAAAATCCCTGAAAGCAGCAGAGCAGGTTAACAGGGTAGTTAAAAACATACAGGACATTTGCCTTTATCAGTCAAGACACACATGATGACAGCAGGGAGAAAACGTTGCAGCTGTACAAAACTTTGGTCAGGACATTGCTGTACTACTGTGTCTGTAGGAAGAATGTGATTTGGAGGGGTTGCAGAATAGATTCACCAGGATATTGCCTGTGATGGAGCACTTAAGTGGTGAAGTGATTCTGGATAATTTGGAGATAGTAGGAACTGCAGATGCTGGAGAATCTGAGATAATATGGTGTAGAGCTGGATGGACACAGCAGACCAAGCAGCATCAGAGGAGGAGGAAGGCTGACGTTTCGGGCCTAGACTCTTCTTAAGAAATGGGAATGGGGGAGAGGAAGAGTGTTCTGAAATAAATAGGAAAGAGGAGGAGGCTCAAAGAAGATGGATCGAGGAGAAGATAGATGGAGAGGAGACAGACAGGTCAAAGAGGTGGGGATGGAGCCAGTAAAAGTGAGTGTAGGTAAGTGGCGAGTTAGGGAGGAGATAGGCCAGTCCTAGGATGGACATATCAAGGGTGCGGGATGGGGTGGGGCTTGAGTTGGGAGGAGGGGACAAGCTGGGTTGGCTTTGGGATGCAATTGGGAAGGGGAGATTTTGAAGCTTGTGAAGTCCACATTGATATCATTAGGCTGCAGGGTTCCCAAACAGAATGAGTTGCTGTTCCTGCAACCTTCGAGTGCCATCGTTGTGGCACTGCAGGAGGCCCTGGCTGGACATGTCATCTGAGGAATGGGAGGGGGAGTTGAAATGGTTGGCGACTGGGAGGTGCAGTTGTTTATTGCAAACCATTGTAGGTGTTCTGCAAAGCGGTCCCCGAGCCTCCACTTGGTCTCCCCAATGTAGAGGAGGCTACGACGGGAACAGCGGATGCAGTATACCACATTATTCTGTGAAAATTCTGTGGTGTTTCAGTGTGATTTTGGAGAGAGTGGGCAGATGCACAGCAGTTGAAGTATAACTTGGACGAATGTGAGGTTATAAAACAGGAGGGCAGATTGTTATCTGAATGGCAATAGTTTGGGCAATGAGACCTTGGTGTCCCTGTGCACCAGTCACTGAAACAAAGCCTGCAGACACAGTAGGCGCTGAGGAAGATAAATGGTGGTTGGCCTTCACAGTGAGAGGATTTGAGTACAGGAGCAGGAAAGTCTTGCCGCACTTGTACAGGCCTTGGTGAGACTACATCTGGAGCGTGGTGTGCAGTTTTGGTCTTCGTATCCGAGGAGGGATGTTCTGTCGATGGAGGGAGTGCAGCAAAGATATACCAGACTGATTCCAGGGTTGGCATGACTGACATGAAGCCTAACTACATTGGTTCGGACTACATTCGCTCACGTTTAGAAGGATGAGGAGGTATCTCATTAGAAACATTTAAGTTCTAGCAGGACTAGTCAAGGTAAATGCAAGAAGAATATTCCTGATGACCGTGGAGTTTAGAACCAGAGGTCACAGTCTAAAGATACCAGGTAGGCTGTTTAGTACTGAGATGAGAAATTCTTCACCCAGAGGGTGGTGAGTCTGTGGAATACTCTGCCACAGAAAGCAGTTAAGAAAGTATTCAAGGAGTTAGAAAGAGCTGTTGGGGTTAAAGGCATCATGGAGTAAGGGGAGAAAGCAGGAGTAGCATAGCTAAGTTGAATGATCAGCCATGATCATATCGAATAGCACAGCAGCCTCAAAATGGCCTGCTCCTATGTTTCTATGTTACAAGTCTGGCAAAACTAAAGCCAGTGGGAATCAGGAAACGCTCCACTGTTTTGGAGTTATATCTACTACAAAGGAAGATGGTTGTGGTCATTGGAGATTTCTGCAAGAGCTCTTCAGGCTAATCATCCTCAACTGCTTTGTCAATGCATCACCTTCCAATGTGAATTCAGACTTGAGGACGATTCTATAAACAAAATGGGATTAGTTTAGTTTGGGGAAACTTGGTTGGCATGGACAAGTGGGACCAAAGGCTCTGCTTCTGTGCTGTTTGACTCCATGGTTGATCAGAAAATTGTGTTGTACCATTGAGAACTCTTAAGATGCTGAAGCAGCTCGTGTCCACATGCAGCAAAGCGTGAACAACATTTGAGGATTGGGCTAACAAGTGTCAGGCAATGACCGTCTTCAGTAAGGGAGAATCTGACAGCAGTATCGTCTCTGAATCTCACGCTGCTAACATCATAACGTTATTGTTGGCTGGGGACTTAACTCCACGATGTGTACATTGTCAACAAGAACAGGTTAGAGCATGGGAATTCTAAGGCAAATAACTCCTGACTCCCCAATGACTGTCTCAGCTACAGCATACAAGTGAGGAGTATAATAGGACACTATCTACTGATGAGCGCAGCTCCAACACCATTAAGGAACCGTGTCATTACCCAGCACAAAGCAGCCTGCTTGATTGGCCATCCCTGCACTGCCATTAAATGGTAGCAGCAGTGTATGATATATACAAGATTCAATGCAGCAATTCAATGCAGCAATTCACCATGGCTATTCTTCCAAACCTGCAACCTCAACCACTTAGAAGGATGAAGACAGCAGATGGGTGGGTAAATCACTGCCTGTAGGTTCCCTTCCAAGGCGCATGACATCCTGATTTGGAAGTTTATTGTCATTTATTGCTGTCACAGGATCAAAATCCTGAAGCACTTTGCCAGGCAACTGACTTGACACCGCATTGAGAGAGTAATTATGGATAGGCAATCAACGTCAGTGGCATTGATATCTCGTAAAAGGACTTTAAAATTCTTTACGAGTGGACAGTGTTAAAATAGAATTTTAGTAGCAAAATAATGTTGAGTTTTAACACGCTATAAAGTTCTTTGTTGCCACAATATGTTGTCTGACTTGGTATGTGAAATAACCTGCGAAAGTGCCTGGCATGTAAAATTTACAATATTGCATTTAGCTTAAGGCCATCATTCCAAATATCAAAGAACTGCAGAATTATCTAAGATAATCATTTTACATTGTGTTCATATCATCTGGAATTAAATCTAACAGCCTCTCATTCACCACATGTGATCACAACCAGCTAAATTATGCACTTAAACTATGCAGAATACTCTGCCAGGGATAATGTTGAAGGCTTCCCAGTGTGGAGAGAAAAATATGCCTTTAAAAGTTTTAAGTGCAAAGCTCAACACCAAGTATGCTGAGTTCTAAGGCCTCTATATATTGGAGCAAATAATCCATGATAATATCTATAAATTTTTAAATCCACATTAGATTAATTGGCTCACTGCTCAAGTGTGTCATAAAGTTACAAGTTGATGCTCAACTCGGGAGTAAATCCCTTATTTTGTTACTGCTTAGTAACTTGACACTTGATGTTTGTTCGTACTTTGTCTGCTTTGCCATTTACTAGGAGAAACGACACCAGGACCGGGCACTGGCAATCTACAAGCAAGTGCTTCGGAATGATCCCAAGAATTTGTATGCTGCTAACGGCATAGGTAGGTGCTGCTCATCACTTTAGCAGAGGATGAAGGTTTGGGGGTACCAGTTAGAGTTTGGTTAGCCCAAATTTTATTGTTCAATATTTGTTGAACTTGTTACAGCGAGGAGGCTGAACCCCTCTGATAACTAAAACAAACACTGAGAAGCTCCCCTCACCTGTCAATCTGCTAAAGAAAATGAGAAAAATGGTATAACCTGCCTTTCACCTCTTAATCTCTTATAAAGGAGGGGTTAATTGAAAGAAACTCCTGATGCTCACTTGAGAAGCGACAAGTAATAATTTATTTATCTAGCTCATTAACAGTAACAAATCAATAGATCTATTAACAAATCAAACAGTTACTCCCTTAACTACTAACTATAACCAAATGAGACAAAATTCTGATTGCATGCTGTTCCAATAAATACAAGTCCTACATATATAAGCCAAAGTAATAATAAAAATAAATTTATGCTTAGACTTTCAAAACTACAGTCTGGATGCAATTTCCAGAATGTTCCATGCCTTTCCACTATTGTTCAGTCAGCAATTCTTTCTTCATGGAATCCTTGTGTCAGGAATATTAACTAAGAGTGCTGTGGTACCTTTTAGATGGTGCTTAATCAGTAAGCTCAAAGATTTCTGTGAGAGCCAGAGTTTTACTCTTCCAATGGCAATTTGTTCTCTCACTAATTTTCAGAAACTCTCTTCTTTATGTACCCTTGATGACCTGTCAATTTTCTTATAATAGAATTGGTTCTAGGTTGTCAACACCATCAGATTTAAATTTAATTGGGTTTTGGTGTCTAGGGCATGGTTTAAATTGGCTGATATTCAAGCTTTAACATTTTGGTGAAGATCTGTAGCTCAGCTTATGGTTGATGTTGCTGGTTAGTTCACCAAGATGACTGGTCTTCGTGCCCCTTCCAGGTGACATCTTCAGTGCTGTTTAGCCTCCATTGAAGCTTTGTTGTTCTGGTCTGGTCCAGTCTGTTATGGTAGATAGTTCTTTTTCCGCTTTTGCTTAGCGATATGTAAATGGAGTCTATTTCAACATGTTTGTTTATGGTACCACTAGTTGAAAACCAGGCTTCCGGGAATTCTCGTGCTTGTCTTCGTTTTGCTTGTGCTGAGCTGCTACGTTGTCCCAGTTAAACTGTTTGTCGTAGTGAATAGAAGCGAGGGAGAGTTGGTCATGCCATTTTGTGCCCTGGTGCCGGGTTTCCTGCCCATCTGTCCTACATATTGATTCTCGCAGTTGCTGCATGGTATTTTGTGTATCACATTTGTCGTGCTCATTGTGGGTGTGGGGTCTTTTGTCTTTGAGAGTAGCTAGCGAAGTGTGGCTGTTGAAAAATGTTGAAATAGACCCCATCTATATATCACTACGGAGCAAAACCAGAAACACCGCTACCAACTATAACATACCAGACCATAAATTCAGAACAGAACAACAATGCTTCAACAGGGGTATTCAGCATTGAAGATGTCACCTAGAAGGGCGACAAAACATCTGCATGAAATCCAGATATTTAAGCTGGTTGCCTTCAAATCAAAACAAGCCTAGCTAACCAACCACACAGCCAATTGATACACGTTTCAATTTCAAAACTGTCTGAGCATCCATAGTGCCTTGCAAGCATTTTTTTAATCTGCAAACTTAGAAAAGCGCATCATTTCTTAATGGGACCATGCACTACCACTGCCCCGCATCCTCTAAAATTTTTACAGACAAATTCGAAAACCCTACCCTCTAATTCACAAGTACTCTACCCAACAGACTTTATCATTGAGCATAAGGTAACTGAACATCTTGAAATTGCTCAGCTAATTCGGACAGCAGTAGATTTCATGAGGATTGGACATGCTAACACATTTGATTTGATTATTTTGAAGAAGTGACTGAAATAGTTAGGAGAATGTATCAGTATATTATTTTTATGAATTTACAGAAAATATTTAATAAGGTTCTTCAATTATTTTATTCTTTGGGATCTAGGGAGTGTAGGCGTAATAAACTATTGACCAAATTTGAAACATGTGGAATTAACGCCACATTACTGATCTGTTTAGGAAACTAGCTGAACAGAAGAATACAATAGAATAGAAGAACATAGTAGAAATAATCTATAGGTACTTGAATCAGCAATATGTTGCAAGTGATGCCACGCTTGGATTTGTTGGAGCTTCAACTATCATTTTTTATTAGTAAATTAGTTGATGGAATAGAAAGCAACGAAATTTGCTGATGACACATTGTAAAATTTTTTCACTTTCATAGAATGTAAATGTCACCGAAATTGTCAGTATTCCTTATGCATTCCTCATTATTCTTGAGATGATGGTGACAAGCCACTTTAGACTCTGTAGTCTGGTACACCTGTGGTGTGATAGGAAGGGAGTTCGAGTATTTTGATACAGCAATAATGAATGAATAACGTTAGTGTCAAATCAGGGTGAAATATGGCTTTAAAAGCAACTTGCAGGTGATGGTGTTCCCATACACCTGTTTCCCTAATTCTTCTAAAGGTCATAAGTTGAAGTGCCATCAGAGAAGCTTATAAAATGTGAGGCTGGACGAACACAGCAGGCCAAGCAGCATCTCAGGAGCACAAAAGCTGACGTTTCGGGCCTAGACCCTTCATCAGAGAGGGGGATGGGGGGAGGGAACTGGAATAAATAGGGAGAGAGGGGGAGGCGGACCGAAGATGGAGAGTAAAGAAGATAGGTGGAGAGAGTGTAGGTGGGGAGGTAGGGAGGGGATAGGTCAGTCCGGGGAAGACGGACAGGTCAAGGAGGTGGGATGAGGTTAGTAGGTAGCGGGGGGTGCGGCTTGGGGTGGGAGGAAGGGATGGGTGAGAGGAAGAACCGGTTGGGGAGGCAGAGGCAGGTTGGACTGGTTTTGGGATGCAGTGGGTGGGGGGGGAAGAGCTGGGCTGGTTGTGTGGTGCAGTGGGGGGAGGGGACGAACTGGGCTGGTTGAGGGATGCAGTAGGGGAAGGGGAGATTTTGAAACTGGTGAAGTCCACATTGATACCATATGGCTGCAGGGTTCCCAGGCGGAATATGAGTTGCTGTTCCTGCAACCTTCGGGTGGCATCATTGTGGCAGTGCAGGAGGCCCATGATGGACATGTCATCAAGAGAATGGGAGGGGGAGTGGAAATGGTTTGCGACTGGGAGGTGCAGTTGTTTTTTGCGAACTGAGCGGAGGTGTTCTGCAAAGCGGTTCCCAAGCCTCCGCTTGGTTTCCCCAATGTAGAGGAAGCCGCACCGGGTACAGTGGATGCAGTATACCACATTGGCAGATGTGCAGGTGAACCTCTGCTTGATGTGGAATGTCATCTTGGGGCCTGGGAAGCTTGGTGGATTGCTGCTGTGCCTCTTGTAGATGCTTTTGCACTTTGTCTTTATGTATAAAACCCAGGATCACACTTACTTTATTACTTTGTTAACCTGTGAACACCATTATAGTGTTTTGAGAAAGTTCTTCATATCTTGTTTCTCGATAGGTGCTGTATTGGCACACAAAGGGTATGTCCGTGAGGCTCGTGATGTATTTGCCCAGGTGAGGGAAGCTACAGCAGAAATAAGTGACGTCTGGCTAAACCTAGCGCACATTTATGTGGAGCAGAAACAGTATATAAGCGCTGTCCAGATGGTAAGCATCAAGTGTATGCTTTATGTAAACATGGGGGGGGGTCCTTGGAGGATGTAAGTGGATGGGAACAGGAAAATGACAAGAGAACTAGAACCAATTTCTAAACCAACCTCCCAAAGATAACACAAACAGGGTGCTAATAGGAAAAAGGGTCCTGTAACAGCCTCTATCACAAGGGACAGTGGCCAAAATAGTCCAGAACTCAGTGAATTCTATGAGAGTTCTAGTGAATTGGAAAACTGCTTAATGTGACTCCCTGTACACACAGGAGGAAGACGGAAAGCAGCAAACTATTGGCCAGTTAGCCTAAAATCTGTAAGTGGAAAATTCTAGAGCCCATTATTAAGGAAGAAATAACTGGGAATTTAGAAAAGCTTAACATAATCAGAGTCAGCATATATTTGTGAAAAAGAAATGTTATCAGAATTGTTCGAGAATATAAAAAATTAGTAAAGGGCTTGAGTTGGATTGGCAAAAAAAGATTTCTATATCACCTTCTATGATCTCAGGAAGCTCTCAAACCACTTTCTCATCATTGAAGTACTTTTTGAAGAATGATCACTAATTAATGTAGGATTGGATCCCAGATTCCAGAAGAGAAATAGAGAGAATTTGTGACATCTGCGTTTTTGTTTCTGCTAGTATGAGAACTGCTTGAAGAAGTTTTACAAACACCAGAGCACAGAAGTACTGCTGTTCTTAGCAAGAGCTTACTTCAAATGTGGAAAGCTTCAAGATTGCAAGCAGACTTTGCTGAAGGTAATTCCTTTTTAAATTTAGAAACATCTAATTAAAGTATCAAGATCCTTGGAACACGAGGCCAATAAGGGTCTTTGTAGTTATGGCTGTGTTCTTAATATTGTTGAACACTTTGCCTATTTGAAATTATGTAATATTTACAGCACGGATATAGGCTGTTCAGCCCAACTAGACTATATTGTTTGCTCTCCACAAGTCTCTTCTCATTCTGTTTCTTTTAGCTCTATTTATAACCCTTTCAATTTCTTTCTCTTTTGTATTTATCCAACTTGCTCTTGAATGCATCCAAGATATTTCTCTCCATTACTCCATGTGATGGAAAATTCCACCTTCTCGCCATTCTGAATTATTTTTAAGCTTAGTTCATCATCCTGAATTATGGTCATCAACAATTAAGTTCACTCCATGCCATATCAGGAAACAGCTGAAGGATGCATGAGAAGCCAGAGGTCTGACAACATCCCCGCTATAGTTTAGAACATTTGTGCTCCAGAACAAGTCACACCCTTATTCAAATTGCTCTAATACATCTACAACATATGGACTGCATCAGTTCAAGAAGATAGCTTACCAGCTTCTTTGGAAGGGCTATTAGGGATGAGCAGTACATGCTGACTTGAGCAGTGCTGCTATATACCAAGGACAAACATGAAGAATGTTTTTAAACTTAACACCTGATATATTGCTGAGTTTCCTCTTCTATATACTAGGCCTAAGAAGATCAATTGGAACAACCTTGTTACCATAATAGACAGTAAGGACAACATGGTTAAAACTGGGAAATTGAGTCAATGACATCTGTAATCTGATATGACCCAGCATAATTCAGGGGGGCCTAACCTACAAAAGTGCTCCCGTACAGCGTGTATTAATAATAATTCTAAAGATCTGACAGACACGCTTATGACCAACTATTTTATTTTGTCCTGCACTGTGTTTCAACTCACATACAAATCGACTACTGAATGGACCCAAGAACAGAACCTAGCCATTCCCCTACTGAGGGATTTCCTGTGCATTGAAATGCTGGTTTGGGATATTTGTGTTCATTTATGAAAACAGATAGGGTCTTTACTTAAGAACAGAAGCTGAATAAGTAAATGAATGATTTGTTTTCACAGGCCAGACATGCAGCCCCTAATGACACCGTGCTTATGTTTAACATGGCCTTGGTGCTACAGAGATTAGCCACATCTGTCCTCCGGGATGAAAAGAGCAACCTGAAGGCAGTATTGAACGCAGTCAAAGAACTGGAACTTGCCCATCGGTAAGATGTGGTGCTTAGAGTTAAGAGCACAAAACTCCAGGATGTGTTCCTTTCTTGAGTTCTAATCCTGTGTTTTTCATCTTTCAGGTATTTCAAATATCTCAGTAATGCCGGGGATAAAATGAGATTTGATTTGGCTCAAGCTGCTGCAGAGGCAAGGTACATGTCTGATGGTGCTAATAACTTGCATTTTACAATGGGCTGTCACTTATCGTATAATTCTAGTTACTTGTAGAGGATGGTGATGTAAATAAATGATCTGCTAGAGAGAAATTAGAGTAAATCCAACAGATTTGGAACCGCATATAAACCCAGACTGAGAAGGAAGACACTGAGACAAAGAAGTTCAGTTATCCAGATTGCATACAGTTCTGGTCACCGCATTATAAGAAGGATGTGGAAGCTTTGGAAAGGGTGCAGAGGAGATTTACTAGGATGTTGCCTGGTATGGTGGGAATGTCTTACGAGGAAAGGCTGAGGGACTTGAGGCTGTTTTCATTAGAGAGAAGAAGGTTGAGAGGTGACTTAATTGAAACATATAAAATAATCAGAGGGTTAGATAAGGTGGATAGGGAGAGCCTTTTTCCTAGGATGGTGACGGCGAGCATGAGGGGGCATAGCTTTAAATTGAGGGGTGAAAGATATAGGACAGATGTCAGAGGTAGTTTCTTTACTCGGAGTAGTAGGGGAATGGAACGCTTTGCCTGCAACGGTAGTAGATTCACCAACTTCAGGTACATTTTAAGTCATCATTGGATAAGCATATGGACGTACATGGAATAGTGTAGGTTAGATGGGCTTGAGATCGGTATGACAGGTCAGCACAACATTGAGGGCCGAAGGGCCTGTACTGTGCTGTAATATTCTATGTTTTATAAGTCAGAAGATCTAAAGGTTTTACTCACTTAACATTTCCATACTTGCTGTCAAACTGCCATAATGTTGTTTAAACTTTCTCTAGATTATTAGTCCAGTATCACCAGATCACCATGCCCTTTATGTTGTATAGCACTTTTTAATGTTATAAATGGTGTAGTGTCGTCAAAACAAAAATTGCCAGATATGAGATCATAGGACTGATTACCTGGATTCCGGTCAAAAGAGACTGTCATAAAGGTGGAAAGAGACCAGAAGGAAGTCCAGAATTTAGCACCGAGATGCCCAAAGTTGTGCAGAAAGAGTACAGCATGTTTAAGAGTCTAGATTTTAAGGAGTGTGAAAATCTTTCGTGTTTAAGCTTGTCGAGTTTACCGGGATAGGAAAGGACATTGTAATGGATGGACCTGGGTGAAGGGATGAGGGAAAGAATGAGAATTTTTAAATTGATGCTTTGCTAGACTGAAAGCCAGTATAGATCAGCAAACACAGACATGATGGATGAATTAGACATGAAGCAAGTTGGGATATGTTTAGCAATGTTTTGAATGAGCTGAAGGTAACTAAAGGTTTATGACGAGAGGCCAGCCAGAAGACCGGTGATAAAAGTATACAGGTGATAAAAGCATGGAAAACTGTATCAGCATTTTGCAATTATTAGTCATTGGGGTATTTGTCTGTGTATGTGCATATTTCAGGCAGTGCTCTGATCTGATGAGCCAAGCCCAGTATCATGTGGCTCGTGCACGCAAACAGGACGAAGAGGATCGTGAGCTGCGCTGCAAGCAGGAGCAGCATAAGGAGATGCTGAGGATGCAGATGGTCAAGGAACAGGTCAGTAGCTCCATTCCTTTTCAACCACAAGCCCTTAGTTTATAACCACACCATGGAATCTGATGAGGCAGCACTTAAGGCATAGATTTGCTATTCATTACAAAGTGACCTACATTGATAATGCTTCCTAACTGCCATGTGTTTTGATCTATGCAGTATTACATAACAACCAGTAGAACAGCATTTCCTAAATTTCCTATATCCCAACAACTAAAATGAAAATGATTCCTGGCTGAAAGTAGTCACCCATATATTCAATGACGAGCCCATTTTAACTTGAGTAATTAAGTAGAATGTAACCAAATGAAGCAAGACTTGGACAGCATTCAGGTTTGGGCTGATATGTGGTAAGTACCATTCATGCCACATAAATGCCAAAGACCAGCTCCAACAAGAGAGCATCTAATCATCGTCCTTGACATTGAATGGCATCACTATCACTGAATCCCCCACTATCAACATCTTGGGTTACCACTGACCAGAAACTCAACTGGACTAGCCATATGTGGCTACAAGTCCAGATTAATGGCTAGGAATCCTGCAGCAAGTAACTCACAAAACAGACTAATTTGACACCACATTCACAAACCTTCTGTCTTTCCCTCACCCATGCTGTTTGGCAGCATTGTGTATCGTCTCCAAGGCTTCTTAGATCAATGTGAACTAACATTTGAAAGGGCAGGCGGCAGATACATGAGAATGTCACCACCTGCAAATTCCCCTCCAAGCCACACACCATCCTGACTTTGAAGTACGTTGCTATTTCTTTCAGTCTTTCAAGGTCAAAATCTTGGAACTCTATGTTTCTGTGCATTCAGCCTGAATCTGGACAAGGTTCTGAGGCAGGGATCACATGATATTGTAAAGTTCATAAGAGTGCAGGCACAGACCATTTTGCTCTCCTAGTCTTTGCCAATTTCACATTCCTTGTGAACCATCTTCTGTCTCTGTTCTAATTCCCTTATCAAATCTTTTTTTCAAATGCAATCTACCTTTTTCTTAAATGCATTAAGGCTTTTGGTAACAAGTTCCATGTTAGCACTCTCAAGTAAAGAGATTGCTCATGGATTCCCTGTTGAATTTGTTGATGACTATATATTTGTCGTTCCTAGTTCTTGGCTTGTCTGAGATTTTCTCTTTTGATTTAACCTCTCCTGGGGAAACTGCAAAGTTTTGTGGGGAGTTGTGGACAGGAAATGTCTCCTGTGGCTGTTGTGGTATGAAACAGGCTTGATGGATCAGCTAGTCTTTTCCTTCCCATTTAATTTTGTATGTACGTGTAGGTAGGTGCAGTTAAAACTGGGCTTCAGGAAACAGGTGGCGATGGGTTAGATCCCAGTCTTCGATTTGGATTGCTCTATAGTGTCAAAATTCCACTTGATATATTGTTGATATGTTGTTAATGTTTTTGTTAACGAAATGTTTACTTGGTATTGTTTAGCATGGACCTGGTTGAATCACAGCCAACTGCCTCTAGTCAGGAATTGTTAATGAATGGGAGAAGTTGATGCAGTGAACTTATTAAGTGAGAAACTTAAATTTGTTTGACTTACAACTGCTTCGAAATTGCTGAGGCATCCTTTATTGGATGTGCCTATTAGATTCATTCGTAAATATCTTGTATTTTTGGCCTCTCATTTTGAAATCTTTCACATGTAGCAAATTGACTATCCCTGATGGCTTTAACTTTTCAACTGTGGTACCTCATTCAGTTACTTAAAAGAACACAAAAAGAAAACTGGGTCAATAATGATTTCTAAGTAATTGATAGTATATTTAGAAGTTTTGAATACTGTTGGAAGTGATACTAAAACAGAGGAGGAGAGAGCTCTAGTGCTATGTATGTTTGATAAAGATCCCATGACTGTCAAAGAAGAGTAATGGAATTTTCCTGGGTCAGTATTTATTCCACAGCATCACTGAAACAGATTATCTGGTCATTAACACATTACTTTGTTGATGGGAGCTTACTGTGTGCTGTTTGACTGTAGCATTTCCTACATTCAAAATTTTGAGATGTATTGCTATGAAGCATTTTGCAGTGGCCTGAGATCATCAAAGGTACTGTAGAAGTTAATGCTGCTTAAATCCAAATCCATTTTTTAGTTATTCTTCCATAGAGTTCTATGGAATTAACTGGTGAGCTGTCCAAGGCCAGGTCCTCTGCTCATTTGTGCACAGGTTGCAGCCTTGAGCTTTCCTGATTGCTAGTGACAGCTTCCATTTTCAACTTGTGTATGCAAAATGACAGAGGAATAGAGTATATTAAATGGTTTCTCAATGCATGGCCTCATATCTGCTCGAAGGAAACATAAGTCCTTTTCCTGTGGGATTTTAAACAGTTGAAAATTCATTGGTTCCATTGTAGGGCATGTCTCATAACCCTTAGTTTGGGATCCTTACCTGGACCTGAGACAACGTGAAAAGGTCAAAGATTCCCTGATTTTCATGTGACCCTGCTACCTATTATGATATAGAATATACAGTATAAAAACAGGCCCAGCCATCCATGCTAGCAATAATGCACAACTCACCCCCCTCATCCATTCTGACTTACCTCTTATCAGTACTTACTGTTCATGTCTCCCTCATAGAATTTTTACAGTATTGAACAAGGCAGTTCAACCTTTTGAAGGAGGAGTACAACTAGTGCCAGTCACTTGCCTTTACCATGTAGCCCTGCACATTTTTTTTCTTCAGATAATTATCGAATTTCATTTTGAAAACTTCAGTTGATCTTGTTTCTATCACACTAATAGGCAGCACATTTCAAGATCTGAACCCTTTCACACTGCGACAAAGGTTTTATTTGTGTTGCTATTGCTGTTTCTTTTGGCCAATTATTTTAAACCAGTTTCCCCCCCCCCCTCATGGAGCAGTTTGTATCTACTCTGATCAGACCCCTCACAATGTTGTCTACCTTTACCAAATTTCCTCTTAATCGTTCCTTCTCCAAGGAAAGCAGTCCCAGTACTCCAGTCTTTAGATATATTTGAAGTTTCTAATCCCCGGAATCATTTTCATAAATCCTTTGTAAAGCCCAGAACTGAATGCAATACTCCTTTTGAGGCTGTATCAGTGTTTTATGTGAATTTCATATAACATATTTGTCTTTTATCTATGTCCCTCTTGTTCAAGCCCAATATGCCGTCAGTAATTTAATTAACATTTTCATGTTTTATGACGTCTCTCATGGACTTGGTACAAGTGATATGGAATGGAGTCAGTGCTGGATGTTTTAATAACAACTCTGCCAACTTCTCCTGCCTCCTACAGTGGTTTATGCACCAGTGTACCCAGTTCGCTCTGCTTTTGCATCCCTCTAGCACTGTACCCTCATTTTATATTATTCCCTGCATTCTTAACCAAAATGAATCACCTTTCTGCACCAAATTTTATTTGCCACTTGACCTGCCATTCCAATAATTTATCTCCAACCTTTTGAAGTTTCAAATCATGTGCAGATTTTGAGATTGTGCTATGTATACCAATGCTTAAGTCACAAATTTATATCAGGAAGAGCAAGAGTCCCAATATTGATCCTTGAGAAATTCTACTATAAACCTTACTCCAGTTCAAAAAGCACTTATTTCTCACTAATCTTTGGCTACTGTCCCTTTTATTCCAGGAGCTCTGAATTTTGTTAATAAGTCTCTTGTGTGCTACTTTATCCAATTACTTTGCAAGTCCTCAAACACCATGTCAACAATGCCCTCATCAACCCTCTCTATTACCTCATCTAAAAACACGCAGTTGCATTTAACAAATCAATGTTTACTTTCATTAATTAACATACATTTGTGCAAGTGACTATTAATTTTGTCCCAAAGTATAGTTTCTGGAAGTTTGCCCTAGGCTTCCTTTTTCTTTTGGATATTTGAACTGCTTCCTTTTTCATTGACTTGAGCAACAGCATCCTCCATGGTAAAGGTGAATGCAAGTATCATTTTATATCTCGGCCATGCCTCTGTCTCTGTGCATAAATCTCTTCGTGGTCCCTCGTCGACCTCCTCCTCCTGTTTCCGCACATTGTCCTATTTACATGCTTGTAGAAGACTTCTGGATTTCCTTTTATGCTAGCTGTCAGCCTCTTCTCATTCTCTCCGTGCTTCTCTTTTATTTTTGTATTAATTGTCTTTCAAATGTTCCAGCTTTACCCTGGTTCTGCAACTGACATTCAACTTTCTCTGTTTTGTCTTAATCTGTATCATCACCAAGGGACCCTGGATTTGTTTGCCACACCTTTCCCCCTTCCCCTTTCTGAGAGTATACCTTGATTGCACTTGAAATATCTCCTGTCTAAAGGCTGTTACAGTATACCTTATGTTTGGTTCCAATTTATCCAGATTACATCCATCCTTATACAAGTTATTTGTGCTAACACTGGTTTGCTTATTGTCCTTTTCCATAGCCAGCCTAAACGTTTTATGAGCATTCAGATTCAGAGCAGGAATAAGTCATTCTGACCCTCAAATCTGTTCAGAAATTCAATAAGATCATGTCTGATCTGAATACTTCGCAATCCTGCCTACCCCGATAACATTTGACACCCTTGTGTTATCTGGATTCCATCTGCCTCTAGATTGAAAATAATTAAAGATTCTGGTTCCACCACCCTTTTTTTAAAAAGAAGTGTTCCGAAGGCGCTTGGAGAAAGTTTCCCGTGTATAGCTCTATGTAACTGAAACACAAATTTCCTAGTTTGTAATTAATTCCACTCTCAATAACCGATAGCATCTGTTAGCTTATCCTAGTTCTTGCTGTAATTTCATATTAAACTCTTATGACTCGTGCGTTAGGGCACTTACATTTCTCTGCATCATAGAGCTCTGCAATCTCTCAGTTTAGATAATATGCAGATTTATTCTTGCAAAAATAGACGTATTACATTTTTCCACATTATACTCCATTTGCCAGATCTTTGCACACTAATTTAATCTGCCTCTACTCTCTTCATCCTTACTTCTGCGTCCTTTTCACAACTGACTTTCCCCAATTATCACTGCTACCCTTCTTAAAAAATGGGACAACATTGGTTGTTCTCCAGTCCTCAGGAACCTCACCTGTGGCCAAAGGGGATACAAAGATGTCTGTCAGTGCTCCAGCACTTTGTTCTGTTGCTTCCCTCAAGATTCTGGGATAGATCCCGATTGGATCCAGGAATTTATCTACCTTAATACTTTTCAAGACGGACAACACCTGTTCCTTTTTAGTAGTAACTTGGCTTAGAAACTCGACACTCCCTTCCCTGAGATCATCCTCCACAATTCCTTCTCTTTGACGAATACCAACACACAGTATTTGTTTAGGACCTCATGTACATCTTCTGGCTCTGTACTTAGATTCCCTCCTTTGTCCTTGAGTGAGACAACCTTTTCCCTGGCTACCCTCTTGCTTTTTATGCAGGTATAAAAAGTCTTGGGATCCTCCTTAATCCTGCTGGTAACAACTTTCATGACCCCCTTTAGCCCTTCTGTTTTCTTGTTTAAGTTCTTTCCTACTTTCCTTATATACGTCAAGGGCTTCATCAGTTTGCTTCCTCCTAGACCTTATGTGTGCTTGGTTAACATCGTCACCCCTTCTCATTTCCTGTCTTTCCTGAATGTCTTGTATCCAGGAATTCCCATTTTCCAGTTCTAAACTTGTTCTGTGTTACTGCCACAGCATCAGTTTTTCCCACATTGTTATTTGTGTCTTAAATGCAGCTATGTTATTTATCTCAATCACTCCTGGTGGTAGAAAGTTCTACCTTGTCATCACTGTCTGGCTAAAGAGATTTTTTCTGATTTTCTTGTTTAATTTCTTAGTGACCATCTTGGCTTCTACTTTTACTCTGCCCCACCAATGGAAATTCTGTCTGTCTGCCTGTTGAAATATTCTCTTTTTTTGTTATTATGGATAACTTTAGGCTTGAAATACAAGACAAAAAATGTTGATGTATTATTGCAGAATTTGCTCTCATTTGTATTCAGAAATAGACGCCACTAATTTATTTAGCTGACAAACTTGGTCTTTTTCTCTCTGTCTCTATAGGAGGATAAGAAACAAAAGGAGCTAAATGAGCAGCGTAAGTTACTGGAACAGCGAAGTCAGTTTTTGGAAAAAACTAGGAACTTGCTGGTATTCAATGAAGAGATAGAGACCTCAAAGGAAAAGAAAAAGGGAGGTGGAAAGGTGAGAGACAAGTTCGAACCTCTGCTGTATACACTCATAGAACTATAGAAACACAGGGAATTAAGCACAGGTATAGACTTTTCAGCTCAGTCTGTCAACATTTAACCAACTTGTGAGAAAATAGTCTTGATCAGATCTGTACATCATAACTTGGTGGCTATGTTCTCTTGCGAGTGTTTTGGCTACATTACCACATTTCTCTTAGTACCTTTCTCATACCATAATGTTTTTAGTTTTATCACATTTCTCTTGCAGCGTGGGAAGAAGGGAGAATTTGAAGACTTTGTTAATGATGATTCTGATGATGACTTGCCATTGCCCAAAAAGAAGAGGAAGCAAAGAGCAAGTGGCAGTGAACCTGAGAATGGAGTCGAGGAAGGCCAGCAAAAGAAAAGGAAGAAGAGGAGACGGTATGTGAGGGCCATGTTCACTTTGAAAAAGGGGTATTTTGATTTGTGTACAAGCTAATATTTTGAAGATTAAGATTAAGGAATAACTTATAGAAAATGCTTGAATTTCTCTTTTGCATATCTTAATTTTTTGTGCATTCTTTATTTGCGTGTATGTAGAAGTGTAAATAGGAAAGTCAACCTAGAATTGACTTAATCAAAGACAGTTAAAGAAGCATAGGAGCAGGGAATGCCATTTTGATGCATAAACCTGTTCCGTCATGTAATGAGATCAGGACTGATCTGAGACCAAACTCCATATTCCTGCCTTTGCTCACGTACTTTAATACCTTTGGATATAAAAATACTTAGTATCGAATTTAAAGTTTACATTTTCAGAATTGAATTGGCGCTGCTCTATCTTGAGCATCACTTAGAGGAAAGACTAAGGGTGGCAAGGGCATAGAATGTACTGTAGGTAAGGGACTTCAATGTCTATCCCAAACATGGTTGCTCAGGGGCAGCACAGTGGCTTAGTGGTGACATGGTGGCTCAGTGGTTAGCACTGCTGACTCTCAGCGCTGGGGACCTGGGTTCGATTCCAGCTGTAGGTGACTTGGTGGAACTAGCACGTTTGCCCCATGCCTGCGTGGGTTTCCTCCGGGTGATCAGGTTTCTTCTCACAGCCCATATATGTGCAGGTTAGATGGATTGCCATGGTATATTCTCCAGGGATATGCAGTCTAGGAGGGTTAGCCATGGTAAATGTGGAGTTATGGGAATAGGGTGGGGTCTGAGTGGGATGCTCTTCGGAGGGTCAGTGCAGGCTCATTGGCCTCTCCGCATTGTAGGGATTCTGTGATTGTATGGCATTGCTGCCAGACAGAGCAGGGAACCTATAAGATAAAAAACATATCCTCATCCTCACCATGTTGTCTATGACAGCATAATAGGAGTGACCATTTCACAGGACCAAAAAAAGTCCAACTTCATGTTAACTTTGCTTTCCATTGTGCTGTGTTGCACTATTGCCATGCCAACTAGAATCATAGAATCCCTACCGTGTGGAAGCAGTCCATTCAGCCATTGAATCCGCATCAACCCTCCGAAAAGCATGCACCCAGACCCAAGCCCTATCCTAACTCTGCATATTCCATAGCTAATCTACCTAAAACTGCAATGTCAACCTTTTGAAGCAAAGACACAGGACTACTTGCTGCCAAACACCATAATCAGCAAGTGACAGAGCTAAATAATCCCACAATCGAAGGATCAGACCTTAGCTCTGCAATCTCGCCACATCAAGTCCTGAAAGATGGTGGACAATTAAACAACTCGCTGGAAGAGGAAGTTTGTCATTGGTGGAACAGCCTCGCACATAAAATGAAACTAAAGCTTTTGCGAGAATTGTGAGCCAGAAGTGTCAGCAGTGCAAATTCTCACTGGTTGCACAATGTTCCGCACCATTCCTGACTCCTCAGATAGCAGTCCTTACATAAGATCAGAACAAGATCCAGGTTTGAACTGACAAGTCACAAGTACCATTTGTTCCACACGATGACCACGTCAGTGAGACAATCTAGTGCTTGCCCTTCCACATTCACTGGCGTTATCAACATCCTGGAGTTTACCATTGACTAGAAACTGAACAGGTTAGCCATATAAATACTACTGTTACAAGATCACTTCAGAGGCTACGGACAAAAACAAAGTTGCTGGAAAAGCTCAGCAGGTCTGGCAACATCTGTGAAGGGAAAAAACAGAGTTAACATTTTCGGTCTGATGACCCTTCCTGTGTTCCAGGAAGAGTCACTGGAACCGAAATGTTAACTCTTTTTTTCCTTCACAGATGCTGCCAGACCTGCTGAGCTTTTCGAGCAACTTTGTCCTTGTTCATGATTTGCAGCATCTGCAGTTCTTTTGGTTTTTATCAGAGGCTAGGGATCTT
Organism: Stegostoma tigrinum; assembly: GCF_030684315.1. Lineage (NCBI taxonomy): Eukaryota > Metazoa > Chordata > Chondrichthyes > Orectolobiformes > Stegostomatidae > Stegostoma > Stegostoma tigrinum. The sequence continues at coordinate 36,493,097 of NC_081370.1, forward strand.
GCAGTACGTGACTCTCCATCTGAGCCTCTAGTACCTGTACACCACCTTCAAGGCACCAGTTTGGAGTGTGATGGCATTCTCTCAACTTGGCTGGGTGAGTTCAGCTTTAAAAGCACTCAGGCTTGACACCATCTGAGACAAAGCAGCTCACTTGATTGACACAGTATCTACAATCCCTTTTCCTCTAATGCACATTAGCAGCAGAGTTTACCATCTACTGCACTGCAGACATTTATCAGGGCTCCTTAGACAGCACTTTCCAAACACAACTGCTGCTACATATTAGGAGAAGAGCAGCAGATATTTGGGAATGCCACCAGTGAGTTCCTCTCCAAGCAACTAACTATCATGACTGGAAAATATATTGCCACTCTTCTGTTGCCACAGGTGAAAAATCATGGAACTGCCTCCCTAGTGGCATTGTAAGTGTATCTACACCAAATGGACTGCATCAATTCAAGAAGACTGCTCATATCTGCCTTCTTGAGAGGAATTAGAGGTGGACAATAAACGTTGGTCTGGCTAGCGAGGCCTACACAGCCCAAATGAATTAAAAAAAAGACAAGGAACCTGAGTTCAAATTCCACATGCCCATGCGACTAAGTATAGAGATAGGAAAGTTGGAGCAAAAGTAGGCCATTCAGCCCATCAAGGGCATTACATGTTCATTTTGAATCGAAACAATATTAAGAATTATGAGGAAAAGGCAGGAAAATGTTATGATGTCATAACATTCAGCGAGCTAGTGTGGACAAAATGGCTCAAATGGCCCCCATCTGCACATAACAATTCTGTGATTCTGTAAGTTGTAGTAATTTAACAACTATTTTCTTATACACTCTCACTCCATCTAACTCCTCCTTTTTTGTTCCCTTCATCTTTCTCTACATTTGTCTTTGTCCTTCCCTTCCCATCTGCCACTCCCTTCTCCTTCCTCCTTCCCCCTCTTCCCCCCACTCCTTGTTGTCCCTACCCCTCCTCTTCTCCACCATCTATTTCTCTCTGTCCTCTGAACAGACCACAGAGACCTGCTGAGGAGGGCAGTGACGATGAAGAAGCTGGCTCACATGCCAAGAAACCACGCAGACCAAAAGCAGGAGAGCGGAAGAAGAAAGAAAAGGTTTGTGTCAATCACATGACAAAGGTTGTTTGTTGAGAGGCAATTTCTAACTCTGTTCTTTACTGTTAAACTATCTGTTGATTTCTTCCATCTCAGTTGAACATAACCCTCAATGTTGAATGAATTTATTTGGAATATATTACTTGGTGGATTAAACGTATGTGTTCTGTAGGTCAAACCTGAACGACTCCCACCTTCCATGAAAGGTAAAATCAAGTCAAAAGCAATAATTTCATCCAGTGATGATTCCTCTGATGAGGGGGCACTGAAGATAGCTGAAGGGTATGTAACTGTGGCATCAACCTTTTAATAATGTGTTTCTGTCATGGTGTGTGAATGTACACAAACGAATATGTGCGTTTTTATGCAGGTAGTAACATTTGAATGATGACAAGGTGGAACTTGCTGGCACACAGTGTATTTGAGGTGAATAGCGGGGGTGCATTTAAGAGAAATCTACCTAAACACAAGAAAGGAAGAAAGTAAAGGGCTATGTTGACAAAGTGAAATTTCTTTGATGGAAGGGGACTTGTGTGGATCAAAAGCACTATCAGAAACATTTTAGTTAGTTCGTGGGACCTGGGCATAGCTGATGAGGTAAATTGCCTTTGAGAAGGTCATGACTGTTTCTTGAACCACTGCAACCCAGGCAGTGCTGTTAAGGATGGGTTGCAGGATGCCAGTCTAGTGACAGTAAAGAAACAAATGAGATAGTTCCAAGTCAAGATTATGTAACATGGAAGGAACGTTCAGTTGGTGATGTTACCGTGTGTCTCTTGCCCTTGTCCTTCTAGCTGACAGAGGTCGCAGGTTTGGAAACCTTGGCAAGCTGCTTCGATGTGTCTTTGTTGAGGTGAATTGCATATTTCTATGCTGTATGTTCTATGTGATATGACGTTGACACAGTCAAGTGACAGGCAAGGTGCCAGAAGGGCCCATGCCCCCATTGTAAGCTGGACAAAAATAGCAAGAAAAGGAAGAAAAAGAATTCTTAGGAGAATAGGGACACAATTTTGCAGATTAGCTGGATATCAGCTTTGGTGAATGTTACATCTGAATTACAGGCTAATATTTTCAGCAATCTGGGTATCAGCATCTCGGTCTTTTGCACAAGTTTCTTTATATTTTTCAAAGGTATACTGAAAAGTGTTAGCATGCTTGGCAGTTTTGGTCTTAATTCTCAATTTGCAGCACAATTTGGATTTGGGGAATGTTTCCTTGAACATATGCACACATCTTTAAAGGGCCATTGCTTGTGTGATACCTGCTCATTAATATGTCAAAGGGCAAGAGGACCATTCACCATCTTGATCCTGCTGTGCCACTTAAGATCAAGGCAGATCTGATTGCAGACTTAAAATCATATTCCAAATTACTCTGATAATCTCTCACCTCTTGTTTAACAAGAAGCTGTCGGCCTCTGCCTTAAAAATGTTCCAAGATTCTGCTTCACCTATCTTTCCAGGAAGAGAATTCCAAAAACACTCAAACCTCTGCAAGAAAAAAAGTCATCTAATCTCTGTTATATTGACAACCTCTTCTTATATCGTGGCCAATGACTAATTCTCCCCTAAGAGGAAACATCTTCTTCATATCTACTTTGTCAAGGATCTTCAAACAAGACTGCTCTTTTTCTTCCAAACTCAAGCAAGTAGACACTGGCCTATCAAACCTTTCTTTATAAGACAACCCAGACTTTAATCTGATAAAACTTCTCTTGGATCTGCTTCCAACACTTTTGCATCCTTCCCTAAATAAGGTGGCAAATACTGTACACAGTATTCCAGATATTATCTCACTAGTGCCCTGTATAACTAACAAGCATATTTTGTTCCGTTTTCCCTCACAATAAATTATAACATTCTATTAGCTTTCCTAATTACTTGCTTATCGTAGTCTTTTGCAATGCATTGATTAGGACCTCCACGTAGAGTCATACAGTGTGGAAGCAGACCCACCGGCCCAACTGGTGCGTTCCAACCATATTTCCAAACTAAACTAGTCTTACCTTGCCTGCATTTGACCTACATCCGTCCAGACCTTTCCTATTCATATACTTATCCAAATATCTTAAATGTTGTAACTGTGCCTGCATTCACCGCTTCGTCTGGCAGTTCGTTCCACACACAAACCACACTGTTTAAAAAAAGAAGTTGCCCCTTATTACCTTTTTAAGTCTTTCTCCTCTCCCTGTAAAAATATGCCCTCTAGTTTTGAACTCCCTCACCTTAGGGCAAAGATTTTTGCTATTCACCTTATCTGTGCTCCTCATAACCTTATAAATCTCTATAAGGTCACACCTCGAGTGGTTAAATTCTCTGGTGATTATGTTTTTCCTGAGTTCCTCCATCACTTCCATTTCTGATAGCTGCTTTTCTGACAAGCTCACATTACTTCTTCCTCTATGCTCCACATTATTGTGTGTTAGGGGACCTGTATACCAACACAAGTGATTTCATTTCTCATCTGTAGCTAATCTGGTAAATTTCTCACCATTTACATAATATGGTTCTGTTTAATTATTTGTACAAAATGGCTAATTTCATACTTTCTTACACTAACTTAATTTGGCAGATCTTTACCCACTCGCTTAACGTATCAGTTGTTTTAGTGAGGGGTTGGTTAGCTCACCTAGCTGAAATGGGTAGTTTACAATGCAGAGCGATGCCAACAGTGGGTTCAATCCCATTAACTGAGGTTACCATGAAGGACACTTCTCAAACTTACCCTCACCTGAGACATGGTGACCTTCAGGTTAAGTTTACTGCCAGCTGGCACGCTGTAATAAGGAGCAGCTCTATGGCTCTCTGAGACTACGGTAACTTTACCTTTTTTTATCTTTTTGTAGCCTCCTTTGTCATTTTCACCACTAACTTTCCTACCTATCTTAGCGTTATCAGCAAATTTACCTTTCATAGCAACCATGCTTTCTCTCTCTACATCTAAATCACTTATGTAAATTGTGAAGTGAGGAGGTCCTATTGCTAGTCCCTATGGCACAACTCTCAATGCCTTTCCAACCTGAAGAAGATCCATTTATGCCTATCCTCTGCTTCCTCTTAACCAGCCAATCTTCTGTCCAAGCCAATATACTACAAATGACATCATTTTATTTTCCTCTAATGTTTAACAGGTGCTTCTGGAAATCTTGAGTGTAGTGCATATGCCAGTTCCCCTTTATCCACAGCATGTAACTTCCTCAAAAACCAAAGAGTGGTTAACCTTCATTTCCCTTTTATCAAACTAAGTTGACTCTGCCTAATTACATTTAACTTATCTAAGTGCCTTTACTGTAACTTCTTTAACAATAGTTCCTTCTAACATTTTCCCTATGCTAGATGTTAAGCTAACTGGCCTATAGTTTCCTGCTTTTTGTCTCTCTCTCCCTTTTTGGATAAAAGAGTTATATTTGCAACATTACCCCATTTCAAGGCAGTTTTGAAAAATTAACACCTATGCATCAACTATCTCACTAGCCATTTCTTTTAAGACCTTAGAATGAAGTCCATCAGCACCTAGGCACTTGATAGAGCCTAGGTTCAGCGATTTACTTGGTACCACTTCTCTGGTGATTATGTTTTTCCTAAGTTCCTCCATCACTTCCGTTTCTGATAGCTGCTTTTCTGATAAGCTCACATTATTTCTTCCTCTATGCTCCACATTATTGTGTGTTAGTTAGGGGACCTGTATACCAACACAACAAGTGACTTCGTTTCTCATCTGTAGCTAAATCACTTCCACATCCTGCTTTTCTGAACTTGGGTCCTCACTCCCTGTTATGCTAACACTATAATTAACTCAGAGAACCTTCCACTTTGTCTTAATTGCCCGTCCTTCCTAAATGTCCTGCACGCTTCAATATTCGGGAATCAATCCATGTCATCCTGCAGCCATATTTCTGTAATGGCTATTAGATCGTATACATTTTTTTTATTTGCACACTCAGTTCATCTGTTTCGTTTTGAATGCTACTTGCATTCAGAGTTGATACAGAGTTGTTAATTTTATTATTTTATTCTTTTTGTAACCTTTAGTCTTATCTGTTGATTTAGTCGTAGACTTATACTCTATGCTTCCCTGTCATGCTCTGTTTATCATTTCTTGTATTAAATGACTCCTGAGGCAAGCAGCCCCAACAGACTGGAGATCATCCCAACAGTACATATTCCACTTTCTCTAGTCGTGATGCCAGTGTCTCGTGGTTCCAAATCCAGTTTTCCTGGTCTGGAGTGGAGATGTTTGCTGATGATTGCGCAAAGTTCAGAACCGTTCATGAAAAGCTGAGATACTGAAGTAGTCCATGTCTAAATGCAGCATGACCTGGCCAATACCCAAGCATGGGCTGACAAATGACATTCATGCCACACAAATACTGGGAAATGACCATTTTCATGAACCATCGCTCACTGACATTCAATGGTGTTGTTAACTTTACTGAATCAACATTCTGGACATTACCATTCACCAGAAACTGAACTTGGCTAGGCATGTAAATGCAGTGGTAGTTCAAAGGCTAGGAATACCTTGCCTCCTGACTCCCACTTGCCTGGATGGATGTAGCTCCAACATACTCTAGAAGCTTGACACCATTCAGGACAAAGCAACCTCTTGATTGGTACCACCATCCACAAACATCCGCTCTTCCCACCTCTAGTGCTCAGTAGCAACAATGTGTACTGTTTACAAGGTGCACTGCAGAAATCCACTGATCTTTTGACTGCATATTCCAAACCCATGACCTCTACCATCTAGAAGGGCAAGAGCAACAGATACAGGGGAACCTGACTACCTGTTAAGTTTCCTTCCAAGCCACACACCATCCTGACTTAAAGGTATCACAGTTCCTTCAGCATTGTTGGATCAAATTCCTGCTATTCCCTCCCTAATGCATTGAGGATTGCCAAAGGGCAGATATACTCGGCAGTGAAAGAGGGCAATGTAATCTACCTAAACTAATTCTTTGGCTAAGAGAACTGTCTTATGTCAATTATAAAAGGTTTAATAGCAGAGCACTTGGAAAGGAGTAATAGCACTGGACAGTCAGTATGGATTTACAAAAGGGAAACAAGGTTGACAAATCTCAGAACTTTCTAAGGATGTAATTTGTAAAGTTGATAATCTAGTAGATGAAATTTATTTTGATTTTTGAGAAGGCTTACAAGGAAGTGTGTAAAATTAAAGCGCATGGGATTGGGGATCATGTACTGACTTGGATGAGAATTGCTGGCAAACAAAAAAAATTAGGAATAAACAGGTATTTTTCTAAGTGGGAAGCACTCAGTAGTGGGGTGCCACAGGGATGATTGCTTGGATCCCAACTATTCAGAAGATATATTAATAATTTAAATGAGGAAATAATTGTAATATAAATTTGCAGATGTCCCAAAACTGGGAGGGAGGTTGGACTGTGAGAAGGATGCAGAAATGCTTCAGTGTTTAGAACAAGTTCAGTGAGTAGACATTTGCATGACAGATAAAGTATAATGTGAATAAATGTAAGGTTATTCACTTTGGTAGCAAAAGCAAAAAGATCATTATTTGAATGGTGATAGATTGGGAAAGGGAGAGTTGTAGTGAGACCTAGGTGCCCTCATGCACCAGTGACCAAAAGTAAGTATGCAAATGTGCAGCAGTCAGTGAAGGACGCAAATGGTGTGTCAGCATTCATAGTGAGAAGATTTGAATACAGGAGCAGGAATGTTTTGCTGCAGTTGTATAAGGCCTTGGTGAGACCACAATTGGAGAGTTGTGTGTAGTTTCGGTCTGCTTATCTAACAAAGGATGTTCTGGTTATGGAGGGTGTGCGACAAAGGTTTACCAGACTGATTCCTGGAATGACAGCCTACCTATAAAGAGAGGCTAGGATGGTTAGGATTATATTCACTAGAGCTTAGAAGAATGAGGTCAGGGTATTTCATAGACACCTGTAAAATTCTAACAGAGCTAGATGTAGTAAACCTAGGAAGGATGTTCCTGATGACTGGGGAGTGCAGAACGAGGGCTCCCAGTCTAAGGTTAGAACATAGAACAGTACAGCACAGAACAGGCCCTTCAGCCCACAATGTTGTGCCGACCATTGATCCTCATGTATGCACCCTCAAATTTCTGTGACCATATGCATGTCCAGCAGTCTCTTAAATGACCCCAATGACCTTGCTTCCACAACTGCTGCTGGCAACGCATTCCATGCTCTCACAACTCTGTGTAAAGAACCGGCTTCTGACATCCCCTCTATACTTTCCACCAACCAGCTTAAAACTATGACCCGGCGTGTTAGCCATTTCTGCCCTGGGAAATAGTCTCTGGCTATCAACTCTATCTATGCCTCTCATTATCTTGTATACCTCAATTAGGTCCCCTGTCTTCCTCCTTTTCTCCAATGAAAAGAGACCGAGCTCAGTCAACCTCTCTTCATAAGATAAGCCCTCCAGTCCAGGCAGCATCCTGGTAAACCTCCTCTGAACCCTCTCCAAAGCATCCACATCTTTCCTATAATAGGGCGCCCAGAACTGGACGCAGTATTCCAAGTGCGGTCTAACCAAAGTTTTATAGAGCTGCAACAAGAGGTTGTGGCCGTATAGGACTGAGATGAGGAATGTCTTCAGCCAGAGAGTGGTAAGCCTGTGGAATTCTCTGCCAGTTGAGCAGAAAAATTGAACATTTTCAACAAGGTGTTAGATAGAGTTCTTAAGGCTAAAAGTGTGAAAGGGTATGTGGAAAAGGGGGGAACAGGGTACTGAGTTGGATGGTAAGTCATGATAGTTTTGAATGACAGGTTCAACTTGAGGGGCTGAAACCTTTCCAATGTAATAATGAGTGTGTGTTTTCCCTGACTGGAGAAATTAAGTGGTCCACCAATTTGGACTGAAATTAGCAATTCCTTTACTCAGGGTTGTGAATCTTTGAATTGCTTCACTGTATATGTTCAGTATATCTAAAATAGAGTTTGTTATATTTTTGGGAATTAAGGGATATAGAAATCAAACAGGGAAATGAAGCTGATTCAATGACAGACCAGACTCATGGGACTTGTGTGCTTTATTCCTTTTCTGATTTATGTTCTTATGAATCCCAACATTGAAACGTGGGTTTCTGGGATGTAGCAGTTGCTAAGTAGCTGTTCACAAGGGTCTCTTAAGCTTAACCTTAATATGGGCCACAACGTAGCTGCATTTTATCCATAGTCCAGCTACAGTGTATTCGAAGTGTAACCAGCTGAAACTTTCATACGACCACAGACTAACCACTACTTCATTCTTTCCAGAAATGCCCGGGAGAGTGGGTCAGATGAGGATGAATCAGCTGACAAGCACAGGAAGCGAATTGTGTCTGAGAGTGAGTCAGAGGATGGGCAGAATCAGGGCAAGTCAGAGAGTGAGGTGGGCAGCAGCCCAAGATCACGGGCCGCGCGTTCAGTTGCTGACTCCGATAGTGATCATTCAGCCAATGGACAGCCTCAGTCAGATCACTCAGGAAGGAGTAGATCTGCCAGCTCGTCATCAGGAGGGGAGGGGGACGAGTCTCGGCCTGCTTCACGAGCCTCAAAGAATTCAGACCAGCAGTCTTCTGATGGAGGAGCTTCAGGCCAAGGCTCAGCTGTTGAATCAGATCAAGAATCCAATCCTGGGAACGCTCGTCAAGGATCTGTGTCTCCCACACAATCAGATGATGACAGTGACTGATTGCTGCCTGCTCTGATGGTTCCTTCGATCTCAGTTGACCTTGAAGTCTTAGCTCAGTGCGATCGATCTGAGAACTGAGTCGATACTGATGTTTAGACAAGAAGTCCCTTTATTTTATTGGAAACTGTGAAACATGGTTTTTCATACTTTGACAGACGATTGTGATATCTACTCAGTTATTTTTGACTCAATGTTTCGTACCAGAGATGGTCTGAGGTTTGACAGCAGTCAGGCGCTGTTAAAAGTGGTAAAGTGCTTTGGGATGTCAGTCAAGCTGTTGGAGGCTAAATCCTGGTTTATGTTGATCAGAAAAGAGCCAATATTTTAGGAGACAGGCACTATAGATAATGATAAATGTGACCAATGATTTTTTTTTCTTGGAAACCCTTGTAAACCAAGAGATACTTATGACATTTGTTAAATAAATGTTTCATTTAAAATGAAAATATTCCATTGAATAATTTTTTATTAAGTAAAAGCTGATAGTATGTGTGGGTTGAGGTCAGTATTTCAAGTTCAATTTCTGCCACTGAATTAACCCTCTTCCTCAAACCCTTATCTCCATTTACCCACCTTGAAAACTTAAACCTGAATATTGTTGCCTCACCATCATCTTTACATTTTGATTAATCGACTCGCAGCTCAAATAGCTTCCATAGTTTGAGTACCTTTCGTGTGAGAAATTCTTCCTAAATACAATCCGAGGAGCCTAGTTTTGCCCTGTTTTTGGGGGAAATACTTTTCCTGTCAAACCTCTTCAGTAATCTAATGAGGCTAGACCACAGTTCACAATCTCAATGCAGGGGTAAGGAGTTCAGCACTGAAATAAACAGAAATTTCTTCACACAGTTGATGGTGAATGTTTGGAATTCTCTATCTCTGAGCTATTGCTTAGTCCTGAATTTTATTTAAGACAGAATTTGATAGATTATGGTCAGTAAAGGTTTAGGCAAGCAATGCTGGGGTAGGAAGTCAGCCATGATCAGACAGTATGGAATGGTAGTGCAGACCTGACAGACACTATATGGTCTACTCCCTATTCTTATTTATTTTGTTCGATTATTAATCATTATCACTGCCTAATTTTCTGAACTCCAGAGAATATAAATTTAGTTATTTCCATTAACTGCAAAGCCTTGAAGAAAGTTCTGCAGGAACCTGTTTATACAGCAATATTTCTTACTGTCCTGCATCCTTTTCAATGGATTTAATTCAAGCTCCTTCCTAATTCAGGTGGACATGAAATAAGACTGTGTGACTGCGCCAAATTGCTATGGATGCTGGAAATCTGACATAAAGGCAAAAAAAACTCAGCAGATCTGGCAGCATCTGTGGAGAGAGAAAACTAACATTTTCAGTCTGTGATTCTTCTTTGGAACTCCTGTTCTGAAGACTCGCATTGGCCTTGAGAACTTAATTTTGTTTCTCCACAGGCTCATAGACCTGCTGCGTTTCTCTAGCATCTAATGGTTTTACGTGTGATTGTACTAACTCTCTTCACTAACTATCTTGGTCTGGTCACAGATCTTGCTCGTGACCAATTTTTAACAAGAGATATGATTTGACAGGAAAGTTTTTCAATCTCAGCAGGTTGAGGGCCAACACTAGGATGATCTGAATACAGCCCTTGATGCAATTAACATTCAGACTATTCTCCGTGATTGGTGTCTCACTCAACATCAGCAAAAGCTCTCCATCGGGATGCACCCCACCCCAGATAAGCAAATACACCTCCAGTTATTGATGGGGAGACTTTGGAAGACACTGAGCATTTCCCATGCACAAAGTAGTTGCTATCACAGAGGGGATTCAGCACAATATCAGTTGCCAGCCTGGCAAATATAGCACACTTGAGTTTTCAACAATACAGGTTTCCATATCAGGACAAGCTTTGTGCCTGCATTGCAGTAGTCACTGCCTTTCAAATATGAGAGTGGAACTTGAGACATCTTTCAGAGGCATCCCTGAAAAGTGTTTTCCAAATCAAGTCTAAGGTCATTTTAACTGTTCCCTCTGTTCAAAAATGCTGCCAGACCCCCTAAGTATATTCAGCACTTTCTTTACACCCTTTGAACTTGTTTAACTCCAATTCCATGTGTTCTGGATTGTCGTCTTGATAAGCAAATCCTCCTTTCCCCCCCCCCCCCCCCCCCAAGTCACCACCCTTCATTCTTTTGAACAATTTGATCAGCTTAAGCCCCTGATCTCACCACCTCTAGTAAATGTAAGTTTTTATCCTTTTTGCATCTCCAATCTCACTTCGAAGCCCCTCCGACTTCAAATTCATGAGGGGAATGATCTGTCAGGATGGAAGCTTAGCCCAGGCATCCTATTCCTAATGAACGGCTTGAATTTCAAACTCATTCCTACTTGCCTCAAGTGACACATGAATCATAATTCAGAATTGTTAGAAACTGCATTGCAATAATCATTTGAGGTCACATCTGTGTTTAGGATGTTCAATGATTAATAACTTGGTGCCTGTGAGAATTTCTGAGAGACAATCGCCAAGTAGTGGCCTAACTCTTTTAGCCAGGCTGAGAGAGGCCCCCCCAACACACACACACACACACACACAGTTGTAGTGCTCTAACGAAGATATTCTTTGTTAGCAGTGCTACTTTGAACAGTAGCATCCTGCCTCACACAGGTGCTCAAATGGTGCAAGATCAGACAGTAGGAGAGTCTCCGAGCAGCTCAAAGAACTCAGTCTAGTATCGTGCAGGAGCTGAAAGGTGTGTGCCCAGCAAGTGCTCTCTGTCCTGGGGGAAGCACTACCTTGATTTTGCCAACTGGGAGGGAGGCAGGGGGGAAAGAATCACATACATGAAAAGGTAAGTCTTTGCTCCTTCTGGTAAGTGAAGAATCTGCAATGAGGTTTTTTTTCAGGATAAGTAAGGATCCAAGTCACATGAATTTTTATATAAATTGAACTGAGAATCTTGTGTGATTGAGTCAATGAAAGTCTCCATGATACCAACACATTCTCATGAAGCATACATCAAGGAATTGGTTCCATTTGTGATTTTAAAATGGTAATGAGAATTAAATCATTGCTTGCTATGTTAATATTAATGGATGTAGGGGGCCATGGGAGAAAGTGAGATTAGACATATTAAAAGGGACTGAGGCAGAGAGTGGGATTAGAATAGAAGAAAATCACATGGCAAAAATATGTTACAGGCTCAATAGGATAAATAGCCATTTTCTGTACTGGCATGTTGAATAATTCTAGAATTTTCCAAGAATGTTCAACATCAATGAAAGTGCTTTTGTCATGTTAAAAACACCATATTCCATTTGCATTCAGCAAGATCACCCAAACAGGGAAGTAATTGCATAAATGACTAAAAATAAATCTGTTACAGAGTTGAAGGGGTTTTTGCACTCTTGCCTGAGCAGGTAGGTGGGATCTTGGTTTAGTGAAAAAGGCTGCATTGGCAATTATGAAGCACTTTCTCAGCAGATTCTCACATGCTAAAGTTTCTTAGGTCTGACTCTCAACTGCAGGACTCCTTCAGCAATGATCCTCCAATTGACAGTACAGCACTCCCTCCATACTGATATTCCAACCATGGTGCACTTCCTCAGTATTGCTGTTAAAGCATCATCCTGGATTGGTCCTCAAATCAGGATATGGCAATGATCGGAATCCCCAGCAAGTCAATGTTTTTCTCCTGTATTAGATATGACTGACCTTGACCATGAATATTCTCTTTAGAGCAATTAGCAGAAAGTTAACATGTAGGTAAAGAAAATAGCACATACCTCAATCCTTTGTAATGAGGGCCAGAGTAGAATGTAGTTTCTGGTGTTTAAAACAAATGAGACCCAATTTCTTTGAAACTGCCTCAATCTGGTATGTTTAACAGGTTGGACATGGTGTTTCCAGTGGCTAGGCATAGCCTTTGGGGTAGGAGTTGATCGTTTGGGACTGAGATGAAGCAAACATTCCTCAGAGGGCTGTGAATTTCTATTCCATCTTCTATCCAGTCAATTATCAAAATGTTTTCTGGAATAAAGGATAAGGCATGGTGGCTCAGTGGTTAGCATACACAGTCTCACAGCACCAGGGACCTGGTTTCGATTCCCGCCTCAGGCGACTGTCGGTGTGGAGTTTGCACATTCTCCCCATGTCTGTGTGGGTTTCCTCCCAGGTGTTCTGGTTTCCTCCCACAGTCCAAAGATGTGCAGGCTAGGTGGATTGGCCATGCTAAAATTGTCCATAGTGTTCAGGTTTGGGGGGGGGGGGGGGGGGGGGGGTCTGGGTCTGGGTGAGATGCTTCAAGGGGCGGTGTGGACTTGTTGGGGCAAAAGGGCCTGTTTCCACACTGTAGGGAATCTAATAAGTTTACCCTGATTTTCATTAATCCTCTCTCCTAATTCATTGAGCAATAATCATTCAAAATGGATCCTTATCCCAAGAATAAACACACTCATTTCTACTTGCATTTCATATAACATGTAAATCATATACCAGGGTGACCAGAATCTATACAAAGTATTGGATTGAAATTAGTCATTTAAACAAATTGCAAGTGTCTGAATTGTGGTGCTTTAAATGGACGTAGCTGGTGTGGAGTTATCACAGAATTCCTACAGTGGGGAAACAAGCCCATTGGACCAACAAGTCCACACTGACCCTCAGAGCATCCTACCCAGACTCATCCCCCTAAATCTACACATCCCTAAACACTACAGGCAAATTTAGCATGGCCAATTGACCCAGCCTGCACATCTTTGCACTGTGGGGAGGATGCTGGAGCACCCAGACGAAACCCATGCAGACGAGGGGAGAATGTGCAAACTCCACAGACAGTTGCTCAAAGGGTGGAATTGGGCTCCATCACAGCACCAGGAACCTGGGTTTGATTCCATACTCAGGCAACTGTATGGAGATTGTACATTCTTCCGGTGTCTCCTCCGAGTGCTCTGGTTTCCTCCTACAGTCCAAAGATGCACAGGCTAGGTGGATTGGCTGTGCTAAATTGCCTGTAGTGTTCCAGCATGTGTGACTTAGGTGGGATGCTCCAGGGGTCAGTGTGGACTTGTTGGGCTGAAGGGCCTGTTTCCACACAGTTGGAGAGTCAGTACTGAGGGATTGAAGGAGGTTGTTGTAAAAACTGACTTTTGAGAAGCAAGTGGAAGAAGCCTGCCCCACCCCCAACTTACCCCTTCCAAAAGGGGGTCTCCATTTCCACAGTAACATGTTAATTCTTGTACACCATGTGAAATGGCTCAGCAAACGCATCAGTTGTGTTAAACTACTACCAATGGGTCAAGAAAAAGATCCATCTCCTCCATTTGGGAATGGCCATGCCATTTAACGTTTACATCCTGAGAATAAATACAGAAGGCATTTTGAATTCTTCATTTCTCAATGTCTCTGATTGAACAGTCCATTTTGTAACTAATTAGATAAACAGGTCTTTCACCCCAATTAGTTTGTGCTCAACATGAGGGTCATACAACCTCACTCTTCGGCAATGCTTTCTATTCTCGTTGACCAATGATGCCCACTACCGACTCCACAAATACAAGTGGGAAGTTACATGCCAAAAAGCTTTGCACTCCAACGCAACCTACCAAGAATGGACAACCACACTGGAACAAGTCATCAGCATACAAAGAAAGTCCAGCACAAAGAAAATAGCCCGACGAGAAAAACTATCCAAACTCACCCACAATGACAACACTGATAACACAAACATGGATCGAGAACATCAAGATCATTCCTGTATGGAGATTGCCGTTATAACTGCAGAGATGGCAAAAAGACTTGTCTGATGAAGGGTCTAGGCCCGAAACATCAGCTTTTGTGCTCTTAAGATGCTGTTTTGCCTGCTGTGTTCATCCAAATCCACACTTTGTACTTCTTCCGTAAGTCAGTTGCTCTTTAGTGTCAATTCCAGTACAGCCAGGAATCCTTCAATGCAACAATCACTATTTACATTCATAAAACATTAAACTAGCCAGAGACAATTTGTCATACTGCTAGACATATCAGGAAGGCAGACACCCCATATCACCAATAGCATTAAAAGGACAGCACCCTGTAACTGCTGGATCTATGCCTCAATCCACTTCACCTTCAATGTCTGTATATTCAAACAAATCAAACAGAACACCAATGGGATCCCCAATATCCGGACTGATTGCTGAAGCTGTAATGCAAGGGTTAGAGCAGACAGCGCTCCCTACTACACAACCCAAACTTTGGGTCCACAATGTAGATGACACCTTCATGACTATTAACACAACAACTAGAAGAAACCCATGACACAAACAACATTCTCACCTGAATAAAATTCACAAAAGAAGAGAACAATAACTGTTTACATTCTACCATTGTGTCTAGGAAGACTAAAAACAGGGAACTCCAGACTAGTGTACACAGAAAGACCACACATACAGGCCAGATACTTAATTACTCCAGTAACCACCCCAACACCCATACACTAAGCTGCATCAGGACATCTGAATGAGCCACAACACCCCGCAGCAACCTGGAATTGTGCAAAAGCAGAACAGGAGCACAGAATTTTTAAAAAGGAATGGATACCCAAAAAGCTCAATCCACTGTTACCTTTGTGATAGACCACAACATAGCCAGACAAATTAGTCACCCTACTGTACATCAGAGATGACCACAAGACTACTCAGACCCCTAGGTATCAGGGTAGCCCACAAAACCAACAACCTCCCTGCGACAGCTACTGACAAGTGTAAATGATCCCAATACCCACAACCAATAAAACTAAGTGTGATATACAAAATACCATGCCAGTACTGACAAACATTACATAGGCCAAACTGCAAGAAAACAATAAAGGATACACAAAACACCAACTAACCAAGAAACACAACCAGTTCTCATTGGTCTCAATACACATGGGCAAAGGACATGAATTTTACTGGGACAATGCATCCATAATAATGAGCCAAACAGAGACATGCCAGGGAATTACTGGGGGCCTGTCATTCTAACTGGAACTCCAAACACATCAAACTGGACCCGATATAAGATAGGAACGATATTTCTCTAGGCTTGTGTCTGCTAAGGGTAAAGTTGGGAAAAAAGTATAAACAAGAAAAAAAAATTCTATGATCTTTCCAAATTGTTTCATATAGAAAACTAGCTATTTTGTGTAGTAGATTTGTTCTTTTCTTGAAAGTTCGTTGGCAGTCTCTTGTGACTATGTTCAGTGACTGACAATTGAATTGTAAATACAAAATCTACCAAGCCAGATTTCAATCTGGGATATGACTGGTCCAGTTTTACCATCAGTTGAGATTATAACGATGAATACCTTGCATTATGTTCTCTAGTTTTAGATTCTCCAACAACTAGAAATATTCATTTTCTACCAACCATGTCCAGGACATTCATAAATCAAAAATCTAATTTTTCACTGCAGCTGTTATTTCTCAGTCCTCATTGAAATGTAATATTCTGAGGGTTTGATAGGTTAGATGCTGAAAGGTTGATTTTCTTGACCAAAAAAGTCTAGAACTAGGGCTCCAAGGACACTACTGCTGTACAAGATCTCCTTTAGTTTTGTTCCTATCCAACAAGTGATCATTGCAAACACTGACAATTCATCTGAATCGAATCAGCAAGTGAACAAAACAAAAATCTGCAAAGAGCAAAGACTCTGGAGTAAGGCAATCAAACCAGTTCAACATTACTATGAGAGACAATGGAAACTGCAGATGCTGGAGAATCCAAGATAATAAAATGTGAGGCTGGATGAACACAGCAGGCCCAGCAGCATCTCAGGAGCACAAAAGCTGACGTTTCAGGCCTAGACCCTTCATCAGAGAGGGGGATGGGGTGAGGGTTCTGGAATAAATAGGGAGAGAGGGGGAGGCGGACCGAAGATGGAAAGAAAAGAAGATAGGTGGAGAGAGTATAGGTGGGGAGGTAGGAGGGGATAGGTCATTCCAGGGAAGATGGACAGGTCAAGGAGGTGGGATGAGGTTAGTAGGTAGATGGGAGGAAGGGATGGGTGAGAAGAACAGGTTAGGGAGGCAGAGACAGGTTGGACTGGTTTTGGGATGCAGTGGGTGGAGGGGAAGAGCTGGGCTGGTTGTGTGGTGCAGTGGGGGGAGGGGGCAAACTGGACTGGTTGAGGGATGCGGTGGGGGAAGGAGATTTTGAAGCTGGTGAAGTCCACATTGATACCATTAGGCTGCAGGGTTCCCAGGCAGAATATGAGTTGCTGTTCCTGCAACCTTCGGGTGGCATCATTGTGGCACTGCAAGAGGCCTATGATGGACATGTCGTCTAAAGAATGGGAGGGGGAATGGAAATGGTTTGCGACTGGGAGGTTGTTTGTTGCGAACTGAGCGGAGGTGTTCTGCAAAGCAGTCCCCAAGCCTCCGCTTGGTTTCCCCAATGTAGAGGGAGCCACACCGGGTACAGTGGATGCAGTATACCACATTGGCAGATATGCAGGTGAACCTCTGCTTAATGTGGAATGTCATCTTGGGGCCTGGGATAGGGGTGAGGGAGGTGGTGTGGGGGCAAGTGTAGCATTTCCTGCGGTTGCAGGGGAAGGTGCCGGGTGTGGTGGGGTTGGAGGGCAGTGTGGAGCAAACAAGGGAGTGTGGGAACAAAGAATGGGAAGATTCTAAAACTAGCTGGTCAATGCAATAAAAAAAAAACAAAACACAGCGCAAAGAGGCATTAAAAAAACAAACTTGCCCACACATAATCCATGAACTTCCTCTTACCTATTCTTTTCTCACTGGTTTATATTTAACAATGTTAACACTGTTTTGTAAACTCCATAATCTCACCACTCAAATCCTGCCAAATACATTTTAAATAGGTTCAGGGAGTTAAGACTGTCCACTACAGTACAGCCTCGGGTCAATCAGAACCCTGAAAATTGAGATTGTACGAGAGCAGAAGTCCATCGAAACAATTATTTTCCCCATCCACCACTGCAGTGCAGGTCATTCCTATCATTACAGCTATCTAACAGGTCTACTCTGCCTTGGCACCACAAAAGGCACTTAATTTTTTTATTATCAGTTCATTGACTAATTAGAAGTAAGAGGGTGACTGTACTGGTTGTGTCAACATTTTTATTCAAAAATGTCTCAACCCTCATTTTGGCAAGCTCTCCACATACAAATTCAGCAGGCAACCAGCTAACATTTCAGGTCTGGTGACCTTTCCCCAGAACTGATGGTAGGTCCGACAGCTTTTCCAGCAATTCTGTCTTTCGTTCTGGTTTACAGCATCCTCAATTCTTTAAGTTTAAAAATCTGCAAGGGAGGTTTTTAGAAACATGATACAAAAGCAAGTTGTGTTAAACCTTCATATTGGAAAAAAATATCACTGGTCTTTGCCACTGGAATACCATGGTAATTCTGAAACTTCAAGGAAATGTAAAACCCTGACAATGAGCGCATAGGTGCACTATGAGGGAGGGAGGGAGGGCGGGAGCGCGAGCTTCCTTCCTAATGGAGGATGTCAAAAACATGGCCAAATAACCACAAGATTTTTAAAAAGTCAAAAATATCTAGAAAGAATTGCTCATCTTCCCTGCAAGTTGGAATCCAGAACATGTGAAAAGGCAATAATTCCATAACCAGTTTCAAATAGGTAGAACAAAAAACGAACTTTAAAAATATATTCCAAACAGCAGAAATATGGTTTTAGTGTAGACTTGATTGTCCCATCAAGTTTGTTATTCCATCTGGTTTCTGCCAGTTAGTTTTATTAATACGCTGCCGTGTTCACAAACTCACTAATACGAATGAAAAGTGTGACTCAAAAAGTTTAAAATGACTATATTTAGACAAATTAATTGCTCCAAACTGGGAAAAAAACTCTCCAACCATGGGCTTCACCAAAAGTATTTTTCTTCAACTCACTCCAATTTGATGTCAAATTGTTACTTGAGACACCAAGTTGGAAGTTCAGGCTAAAAAGGTGCTCAAGCTATAGACTTAAGAAAAAAAAAGTCCAAGAAGGTGATTCACTGCACATCCAGTTTTATTTGCATTGATAAAACCTTAAACACTGGGTCAGAAAGCATTTCTGCTACAAAAAGTTAAAACTGAAATATGGCTTGTCACAAGGAACCAACCTGTAATTACAGAGAAGATATTCAAAAAAGAACTTAAGTAGCCCAGCCTCATGGTTATGTCAATTGAGAAATCATGCTCAAATTCAATTCAACTCAAATTTAATCCATCTACCCGCCACAGATCTAGAGCCTTTCATGCTCTTGTACAGCCAATTATACTGATGTATAATAGTTCTCCAGATTAACAATTTAAAACAAATAATTTGGCTCCTTAAAACTTTAAATCCAAATACCCAGAGGGTTAGTACTACATAGGGTAGGATGCAAGTGCTCAGCTATAAACTGTAATAAAGTGCACTTTTAAAATCAATTCTAATGCTTTGCACATTTAGGTTAAACAAAGTTGTTTTGATACATTGAAGTCAGTTATACAAATGAAGGGCAGTTTTAGTCCAACTGACCAAAATCAATAAAGTTTACAGCAGAATAAGCTAGGGTCAAGGAGCTGACTGATTCCAGAGAGAGAGAGGATAGGAACAAAAAGATTTTAAAACTCAAACATGGTTAAATCGAGGAGACAAGATCCCTCTTGTCTCATGATTAATGTCTCCTAAACAAAATCAATGGGTTTGCCTTTAGCCATCATTATAATAGTTTACCTTGTTTTCAGGAAGATTACAAGTACAACATGGATCTTGTCACAAAAACAAGCAGGAATGACCATAGTCTGGTGACAAAGAAAATACATTAATTGCTTATACAAATGAGCACATTTGTCTGACAATGCTCAAAAAAAGGAATCAGTTATAAAAATCAGGTATGTAATTTAAAAATATTGATCAAGCCCTTGTAAAATTTGAATTAAGATGCCTGGATAACTAAATGGACAAAGCACAAAAATGCAAGACTGCACCAAAATAAAGATAAAACTCCACCTCTTCCAGATCCAGCTGCTTATTTCAACTTTAACCTCATTCTCGTCTCCAGATTACAGAACGGCAGCAGTGTAGTCAGAACGATCATACAGTCTGCTGTTTTTTTGGCCAAAATCCTTACATTCACCCAAAGATTCAGGTGCTTACCAAAATCTCAATCCTAGAACGTTAGTCTTTAAAATGAGAAGTGATTGAATATTAGATTTGTATCTTAACTGTCAAAGGTGGTTAGTTCCATTGTTTGCAGTAGATATTATAAAATATATTTGTTCAATTCTGCCTCCTCCCACTGTTGTCTTTAAAGACTTAAGTAGTGATGAAGCTTAGACCTTCTATTTGTCCATTGACTCAGACATCAGGCTGGGCTTTCCACCTCTGGTTCAAAAGACGGAAGCAGAGATCCATTCTTATCAATTGAGTGGGATGTTTAGTGGCAAGTGAGTTCTTCAAATTTAAAAACATTTAAATTTTGGAATGAAAAACCAAAAAGTTTGAAACCAGAAGTATTATTGACCAAATGGAAATAGAATGCATCTAGAAATTACCCTGACTTATAGCCTGGGCAGCAAAGCAAGTTGGCAAATGTATACACTGCATATTCAGTAATAGGCAATTCTTCCATGTATCAGTCTAGCATATCAGAAAGAATAATAAAAAATCAGTAATAACAAAGCTTTGCACATTAACCCAATGAAATGCAGTTTATTCAGCATGTTACGAGTCATGTCCGCTGCCATAAGAGGCTAATGAACGCACCTCTACTCCCCAGTAAGCACTTAGTTCCTCACATTTTAAGGCTGTATCAAAGAAAACTTCAGCACCATTTATATTTATGACCATTTATGAAAATGACTGTACATGTCATGCAATATCCACAGCAGTATGAGGCTCAGCATAGAGACACTCACTCAACTTCTTACCACCGAGGGCAAGCAGGTTCTTTGTTACTAAAAGCTGGCATTCTATTAACATTACCAACTTCAAACAAAAATCAACAGGAAAAGACGACATCAAGTATCACAATGTTTATTATAGATACAAGTTACTTGTACAAAATCAGGGCAAGTGAACAAGTAGTGAACACAAATCGATAAATTAAGTAGGCTTCATTTTGTTACCATCACGTAAAGGGGTCCAAAGGAAAAAAGGTTAGTTCCATTAATCTCAGCTTTGAAGTTCTCTCCCTCCCCCATCTTATACAAGCACTTTAATGTCATTTTACCATGTCACAAGTGAAGTTTTATGCAGGTAAACTAGAGATTAAAGACTTATGCCTATGTTCAGGCTGTGGGATTTAAGCATAGCTAACCCTGGCACACACCTTAAAACAAAGCCCAATAGTGGAGGTAGAAATTTAGGCAAATTAATGTTACAGCTGCAACCCACTGATTACAGTTTCCAATTTATTTAGGTTTTTTAACAATCCAAGGGAAGAAAATCAAATATTGCAACGACTCAAGTATTTTGCTGAGCAAAGTGCATTTCTACAGTGTCTTGGTGTTGCTATTCAGTTTGTAAAAATCAACCAAATGTAGAACAGCAGCCAACAGCATTGTCTTCATTATAACTACTGCTTGCACTGAGTAAATTTAGGGTTCAGTTATTGCATGCTATTCATAGGTCATGAAGTTGCCTAAAAAGGTACTGTAATCTTAAGATTCAATGGTACACTACGCTTAAGACAAACTAAGGTTATGCAGAAGAAGTGAGCCATGGACATGCTCCTGCGCTAAATACTGCAAACAGTGGAATGAATCTCTGCAGTGGTTGGATGAACGCAGTTACATCACAGCAACAGTATATTTGCACTATTTTAAGGCTTTGGCCGGTTTTCAGTCACCTTCCTCTTCTTCAGATTCCTCCTCTTCTGCAGTTTCCAGCCAGGTTAGCCACTGATTCACCTGTAAGATCAAATCAAGTTTAATGAAAACAAATACAGCTCCAGACTGAAATCGTACAAGAGGGAGTACAAAACAAATACTACTGCAACATTTTAGCATCAGCTCCAAATCAGTTAGCAAAGCTTACACACAAGAGGGACATACATTTCAGCGTTACCTTACCTCTCAACTCAAGGTTTAAAAGTTAGAATTCTTCTCAGTTACCTGGAATAAAGCTTTGCCTTTTCCTGGGAATTCCTGGCTGATATCCTCTTTCCATGCTAAGAAGGCTTCCTCTTCTATTATTTCCATGTCATAAAAGTTCACAAAAAAGCGCAGTAACATACCTGGAAGTAAGAATCAACTCTCCAGTCAACATCTGGGAGCAAACAATGGCTACTTAAAACAGATGTTCAGGCAGCCATAAATTTGTTTTGTTCAAAAAAAAAACTGGCTGGAATACGTTAAAGCAACAATTTAAAACAGTTTTTCAAAAGATTAAGTTCAATCTTTTATTACATAGAATCTTACCTTTAGGGAAGTTGTGATTATAGCAGTGCACCTGCAATGCATACAAGGCGCTAACCTGCAGCTCAGTGTGGTCATGCAGGAACTTCTGCATTACTGGCTTAAAGGACAAGAGTAGTTGCTTCTCCAGTTCCAACATTTCTTTGGAAGAAACGCTTGTTGGGTCACCAGTTTCAGCAGGGGCCATCTTTGAAATGTGCTGCAGGAAGCTAAAAGAGCAGGTTAACAACAATTAGTGAAGCACATTAGTAGGCAACTCAATAGTAACTGAAAATGGAGATTTTCACATGTCATTATTCCAGTCACATCAGTCCTCTGCTCAATATCCTACAAGCCTGATTTCAGTGGCTGCCCAAAAGAACATTTAGCCACAAATATATCCTTTAGTTTCAGATATTGTAACAAAATGATTTGTTAAAGTGCATTTAAGAGATTACATTCAGAGAAGCACCAATTTTTTTGGAAATTTGATTTCATTCAAAAATGAAGATAACAGATACAGGGTGCCAAACCTAAATTGGAGAGAGGAGTCATAACATTTGTCTGCTTTATAGTGGGGTACCCTGATCAGAAGAGATATCATGGATGAGGGGGCATGGAATTCTGGTGCTAAAGACACTGCCCAAGCAAAAACAATTGGCCACACTACTGTACCACACTCCCACTTGGAATGGAGAAGCTTAAAAAAAGGTGGAAGCTGCTAACTTCAGAATAGACCAACTTACTGCAATGCACATACCTGGTTAGAAGAATATTGACAAATCCTTTATCTGTATGCAATTTGGGAGAAATGTTATCCTTGATCCACTTATAAATGGCTTGAGGGGATGGGTCATTCTTGATCTGTTCTGCTAACTCTTTCTCCAATTTTAGTAGAGGGAATAAGAAACTGAGTCCTTTCCCCTCCAGAATCTCCAACATGCGATCCTTATTTTGGTCAATCTCTGAGGGAAAACAAACAAAATCAATCATACTAGACAACAGTACAAGTACAATTTGTTAAGTTAAAGACTGGCTACCACCGCTTTTAAAATAAGCATAGCCACATTATTCAAAGTCATGGGTACTTCCTTCCAAAAAAGTCATGTACGTAAAGCCATAAAGAGCAAAGTTATGCAAAGTAATGCCAGAGGTGCGTTTAACAACATCTAATATTCTGCAATAATTCTATTAAACCTTCATTCCAGCTTTCAAGTGGCGGGGGGGGGGGGGGGGGGGGGGGGCGCCATGGGGAGCGACTTGACTTTGGGCCAAAGAAAATCACAGTACAATTCAAAGCCCATTACTTTGCACGCAACAAGATGAACTGACTCAGTTGTCGATAGATCACCCCAGACTGAAGGCAAATAAGTTGAATTATTTTCGAGGACACTTGAAGGACACACCTGGCAGCATCTTTTGCATGTTGACCTTGCTCTGTTGAAAAAGGTCAGTCAGCCACTCTCGATCCTTTAATTTGGCAAGCTGCTGTAGACAAAGCAGGAAAAGGGGGAAGTGGGTTCCATTCTCAAAGGGCTGGGCAAGCTCCAAGAGGGTCACAAGTTCAGAGATGACGGCACGTGCTGCAAACTGGGCCAAGTACGATTTCACCAGAGGGATATCCCCCTCCAGCTTGGGGCACTGCTCCAATACATTCAGGAAAGCCTGCAAGCCAGAGAGTTATGGGAATTTACAGTTTTCATGAATCAAGAATACAAAATAGTTCAGCCAGTTTGTAAAATATCTTGCATGTATTACTATGTGTAATTTAGTAAGCTATTTATGCCCTTTACCTGACATAGGAATAGCCAATCCTGCAGAATTTGAAAGGCGACATTAATATAATATAGATGCAGAGAAAATAATGCAGTTTGTGTTTAAACACCAAATACATAATTTGGTTTGCTTTCTTTTCACAATTACTTTCTCCTGCACTCCCAACTCAGCTCTGCCTGGACCAAATTAAAAACTTAGCTGGAGATCTGACGTCTATCAATGAGGAGGATTGCCAACTTGAGAGAAATCAAGGCAGCAAAAAAAAAGGGACACAAGATAGCTTTGGCAAATAGGGTTAAGGAGGATCCAAAGGGATTCTACAAATATATATTAAGGGCAAGTGAGTTACTCTGGAGAGAATAGGACCCCTTAAAAGGTTGCCTATGCATGGATCCATGGGAGATGGGTCAGGTACTCAGTATTTTGCATCAGCAGGTACATTATGGCAGCTACAGAATGTAGGGTAATAAATAGCAAAATCTTGAAAAATGTCCACATTAGAGATGGTGAAGCTGCACTAGGAAGTTTGAGGAAGGGTCACAGGACCCAAAAGATTAACTGATTTCTTCAGATGCTGCCAGACCTGCTGAGCTCTTCCAGCACTCAGTTTCTGTTCCTGATTTACAGCATCCACAGTTCTTTTGGTTTTTATTTTGAAGGCAGCAGCACTGTGGATGCGATCTATATAGGCTTCAGTAAGGCATTTGACAAGGTTCTGCATGGTAGATTGTTGGATACAGAACTGGCTTGAATGTAGGAGATAGAAGTTAGAGGGTAGGTTTTCATTCAGAAAAGCAGTGTGACTACTGGTGTGCCACAAGTATGGATATTGGGGCCATTCACTTGTCACTTAGGAGGAATAATGTGGATGTGAACATCGGTATGGTTTGTAAGTTTGTATATGACAAAATTGGTGGTAAAGTGCAACAGCCAAAAAAGGTTACTTCAGATACAACAGGACCTCAGATAAGTCAGTGGGCCAAGGAGTAACAGACAGAGTTTAGATATACATAAGGTGCTAAGTTTTGAAAGACAAATCAGGGCAGGACTCATATCCTTAATGGTAGGGCCCTACGGAGTACTGCCAAACAAAGGTGGAGTGCAAGTGCTCCTTGAAAGCAGAGTCACAGGTAGACAGGACAGTGAAGGCAGCATTTGGTATGCTCGCCATTATTAGTCAGTTCACTGAGTATAGCAGGTGGGAGGCCATGCTGCATTGGTTGGGCCATTTTTGCCATGCTGCATTAAATTCTGGGTCTCCCTGCTACAGGGTGGGTATTGTGAAACTTGAAAAATGGCTCAGACAAGATTTACAAGGCTGTTGCCAGGTTGGAAAGTTCGAGCTGTAGGGAGGTGCTGAATACACAGTGGCTGCATTCCCTACAGCAGAGGCAAAGGGGTCATTTTATAAAGGTTTTCTAAATCATGAGGGGTATAGATAGTTTGAATGGTTATGGTCTTTTCCCCAGGGTAGCAGAGTCCAAAACTAAAAAGGCATTAATGAGAGATGGGAAAGATCTAAAAAGGAGCCAAGGGGCAACATTTTCACAAAGCTGGTGGTACATGTATGAAAATGAGCTGCAAGAGAAAGTCGTGCAGGCAGGCATAAATTACAACATTTAAAATGCATCAGAATAGGTATATGAACAGGAAGGGTTTTAACAGATATGGGCCAAATGCTGGAAAGCCATAACTAGATTAATTTAGAATATCTTATCAGCATAGACAAGCAGGACCAAAGGGTCCACTTCCATACTGTGCACAACAACGCTAAGAGACATCAACCCTTTAGACTTTAAAAAGGTTACTTACTTGCATGAAGTTTTCACCTGTTACAAGCCCCTCCTGTCTGAGTGCATTTATCAGAGTACTGGCTTGTTCTTTATCCTCGTCAGAGCGATCCAGAGTGTACACAATCATCTTGCTCAACATTTCTGGCAGAAAAGGCTTTGGTGCCTTCATCTCCTTCACTCCATTGACAGCATCTTTAACAGCAAGATTCGTCAGGTACTCGGTTAAGATAGTTTCCTACAGGGGGGAGAAACGTTTAATGTGAAAGACTTTAGCTGCAGTACGAGATCAAGTGAATGGTCAACTGTTTGGGAGGCAGGCAGGGGAAGACAGAGGTAAAGACCAAAAAAAAAGAGAACTTAGGTGTAGCATCACCAGTGACAACATTTAGCTGGTCTGTCACCTTCGAATGTGTCTGTGTAAGAAGAAGGTAAATTAAAAAACCGCTTGAGGCTCGGTCTGACAGCACCTTTGCAGACAAAAACCGTTAATACGAATCGAGTGACACTTTTTCAGGAGAAATAGTAGCTAGGAAAAACGGTGGTGGTCATATTGATGTCAGGGGGTGGAGTGAGAGGATAGGTGGAGACATTGCAAAAGCAAGGAGAAAAAGTTAGGTACGAGGGATGGATGATAGTAAGCCAAAGGAGAAAAGCTTTTTCTGGGGACAAAGTGGAGATGAAAATGGGTTGGCTCTGCTGAGAGCAGTCCAGGACAAAGACTAGATTGTAAGGGTTTAGGAGAGGGGACACAGAAGGTAGCACTCAGGCTCTAAAAAGATTGAGTTTAATTTAAAGGCTGCAGGATAATCTCACCTGTTCCTAGTCAAAAAGGAAAATGCCATTTATAAGCACTCACCGTCAGTTTCATCAATTCTTCTTTGGAAGGTGCTTTCTTGTTCTTCACAGGCTTCTCCTGAATCAAAGGTGGATTGGTTTTGAGACCTAGTTGAGGGGGCTAACAGGTAATACACAATTAGGTTTTGTAAAGACTGAGTAGTAAAAAGACATTATGGTGACTCAAAGCTGCATGTTAAAATCAGAAGCTAAAAAGAAATTCTAAATTCACTTTACCATTTTTGAATCAGCCCTGTACAAAATCTTGATATTAAATTTAATAGAAATGGAGCATACTGTACAGACCAAAGCACTTGTTTTCATTTAAACAAGATCATGACTGACTTCCAGCCTCCATCCCACTTTTCCATCAAATTTCCATACCTTATGATCAATCCACACAATCCAAAGTCTGTCTCAAGATTACTTAATCCTAGAGGCCATGAAAGCTTTAAGAATTCCCAAGATCACAACCCACTGAATAAAATTTCTTATCCTGAGATTATGACCCCTAGTTCCACATCCTTCTAAAATTGTGAAACAAAGACTACTTACCTAGTCCGGTCCCCTCAAAACTTGAGGAATATACTGATGCATTCAAGTAACAGGAAAGTCAAGTAAAAAATTAATAGAACAAACTGTACCTGCCCCAGGGGTGGAGTTTGAGTTCGAGGAGGCTGTGCACTTGGTGGAATCATAGTTGGTGTTTGTGGTTGCAGCTTGTGCACTAGATTTTTATTCAGTAAAAATGACTGTGCAGGCCTCAAACTGATCTACAATGAAAGAGACAAACATTAAGTGTCAATAATCACTTACAAGACACAAGTTAGTACTGCATGCAAATAAGAAGCACTCTGGTTTAATATGGTTTAAATACAGATCCAAATATCTGAAGAACAGCTGGTTATTTCGTCTGGTTCAAACCCTGTGGCTGCCCTCATCTTTCAAATCACGTTCACAGGACACTGGCCAGCTATCCATAAAGGTTTTACTTTTAAGGAACAGGAGTGGGGAAGGAAGGAAGGAAGGAGAGAAATAATAGAAAAAAAAAGCAGGGAGAGAAGCAAGAGGGGACTAGAGAAGTGGAAAAGGAGGTAGCAGTCAAGGCATGGCAAGTGGAAAGAATAGCTTGCCAGATTAGTCCTCGCAATAACGCGTCATTCCTTAATCATTGGGCACCGAACCATTGAATATGTCCAGATTCAGATTACCTCATCTGCATTGATCTGTCCTTTCTTTATGAACCGAGGAGGCATGCCCTTGGATTGTGTTGGTTGCTGGGATGAGTGTCCCTGGTTTTGTCCATGGTAATGCTGGTTCTGTCCCTGTAATAGAACACTGTCACTTCCTTGTGCCAACACTACCTGCTGCCAGGCTCAGCTTTAAACAGGACAAACATGCTCAACCAGAAGCTGAGCAGGTCCTGGATCCTGGTCCACTCCTTTCAAGTGCTTTTTTTTGTTTATCAGCAACTGAAGTCCAGAAGTTGGCTTCCAGATACAGGTTTTCCCAAACTGGAGGAACTCAAACTGAATCTACAAAAGCAGCACAAACGCAAGGACAGCCTCAAACATGCACTCTACAAGGCTACAGCTGCCCTCCAACCAGTGAAGTCAGTGCTTTACTGCTCAAGGTTGTTTGCAGATGTGCATCTCGGTTTAAAAAGTCTCAATTTCAAAACTACATTATTCCTCTTCCAAAAATTAGTCCAATAGTTTTAAGGTGCCAATCACATACCAGCTTCTTCAGAAACATTAATCCTACTTTTGCTTTCTAGACACTAAGTTTTCCCCAAGATATTTTCTTTCATTTTGCAAATCCTTGGCATGTGCCCTTTAAACTCAAAAGTGGAACAGCAAAATGCACCGGATCAATTAATCTCCAGATTCAAGGTGGTCTTGCAGGTGCTGAACAGTTGCTCAAGATATTCAGCCTAACATGTTACCTTAAACACTTCATACAATTAAAACAATTTGTACACCAAGAGAAACAAAGCTGTACTCTCCACATTTGTGCTGTCCAAAACAAATGATGCACAATTCTGTCCGACACAGGTTAAGTCACCATTTCGGTGCGCCTCAACACAAACGCATGCCTTGTCTTTAACCAAGTCTTCAAATCCACATGAACCATAACTGAACAAATTTGTTCCTCAGATTCCAGAGGGAGTGGAAAGAAGTAGCAGTTGAAAAGTGCCTTCAAAACTTAATTACATTCATTTCTGTATCGCATCAGCATTTAATCATTTGCATGCCTCATATTCAACAGTTCTCCATTCTGCATTACTGAAGTAGGCAGTTCCAAAATTAAAATGTAGGAATGGTAGCCAGTGCAATTCATAAGAGGATGAACAAGCTGTTAGCCATCTTTTCAAGAGAACATGTGCATTTATTTCTCACCTGATTAGATTTAAGGAAAGACTTGCTTCCCATTTCCCCAAACTGTGACTGAGGAGGTACATGCCCACCATGCCCATTAAAAAGTTGGTTGGAACGATGGCGCCCCATGGTAGGAGAGAATCTGTCTTGAATTACGCCTGGACCAGTACCAATTCCACTACCTTTTGACAGAAAGGTAAATTTAGAATTTTAGAAAATCAAAACTACCAGATGCAACTGTGGTAATAATTAATGTTAGTGATGCTGAAATAAAAAAAACAAACAATATTCACCTGGCATTTGTCCAAACATATCAGCAAGCCCTCCAAGTGGGTCTCTGTCAAATTTCCTTCCTGGTGGTATAAAAGGACCCTCCAGAAAGAAGTCATTCCTCATTCCTTGAGCCATAGCTGGTGGAATGAAAACTCCCAAATCCTACAGGCAACAGAAGCACAAGTCAGAGTCAGACACTGCATCCAACATGCAACAATTCCAAGTTTAGAACGATCTAAATACCCACCTTTACTGCATCTTGACGAATCTGGTTTATCGTCTTTGGTCCATTATCAATAAAAGCCTTGCGAGGAACCCAGCGGTGCTCACGCAACTCCACAGTATCCTATCCAAGAGGTGTAAATAAAGTTAGCTATGTTCAAGTTAGCTTTAAAAGTACTTTAGAAAAGGCAATAAATAAATTACCTGCAGCAGGAAACGAATCCTAGCTGGCAATTCCTTATTTTGCATCAAGGAACGCATCCGGGCAAAGTACTGATCCATTAGAGACTAGGAGTGGCAGAAAATTAAACAATTGATCACAAAGTCAATGAAGCAGATGTAATTGAAATACTAATGTTGACACTGAACACCTCAATGCACTAAATTGAAGCTATTTACTCAACACATCTTTCAACAGAAACCAAACAAGGACATTAAATGAAGGTCATGGACATTCATGAGCACAAGTTCTTCAGTGAACCACAACTAAATCCTTAGTTGCAACTTTAGCAAATACAAATCACAGCAAAGTTCGCAGAAACACTAGAATTTAATAGTCATGATCAATAATTTCACCCCCCAGCCCACTCTCCAAACCCCACACCCCTCCTCCAAAATTGAAAGACTTGGGTCAATTTGCAGCTACAGTATGAGCTGGGAACCAGAGTGTCACATTAAGTAGCCCTTCCTAAAGAGAAACTTGCTTCAGGTGTTTATTCTTCATCCCCAGCTCAAGACCAATCCAAAATTTCAGAATTGCTCAATCCCACCTGCAACCAAAGACATGTTAACGCTTGTATAGAACTTTGGTTCGACCAAATTTGGAATACTGCGTACAGTTCTGGTTGCCACGTTACCAAAAGGATGTGGATGCTTTGGAGAGGGCGCAGAGGAGGTTGACCAGGATGTTGCCTGGTATGGAGGACTCTAGCTATGAAGAGAAATTGAGTAGATTAGGATTATTTACATTAGGAAGATGGAGGTTGAGGGAGGATCCTGGTTGAGGTATAGACAGGGTGAATAGCGTGAAGCTTCTCCCCTCCACCATCGACACCACCCCCCCACCCCAACCCGGATTTCAAGGTGAGAGAGAGGGGAAGGTTTAAGGGAGATGTGTGGGAAGTTCTATACAGAGGGTGGCGGGTGATTGGAACGCATTGCCAGTGGATGTGGTAGAGGCAGGCACGATAACATCATTCAAGATGTATCTATATAGATACACGAATGGGCAGGGAGCAGAGGAATACAGATCCTTTGAAAATAGGCAGATTTAGATAGAAGATCTGGATGAGCACAGGCTTGGAGGGCCCAAGGGCCTGTTCCTGTGCTGTAATCTTGGTTCTTTGACTGCACAACCAGTGCGCCCGGATAGGAACAGTAATTGAACTAAACAAACAACTAAGCATTCTTAAAATATCCATCCCTGAAATGAACTTTACCTTGGCCTTTTCATGGTCTAGTCTGGGTCCTACTGTCCTCATTATCTGACAGAGGCACTCCAAATCCTCCCCCATATCCTTAAGTTGGATTCTCTTCTTCTTTTCCAAAAGCTGTAAGTGTAAAAAGGAACAGTATTATTTCACAATTGACCAAAACAAACATTAGAACAAAAGCAACCTTAAAACCATAACAGGCCAAACTCCTATGATATGAAGCAACTATAGTACATCCTAATGCATCATGACTAATGACAACTGAGACCTATCTTAGTGATCAGTACTATGTGACCAGAAGCTTTGCTCACAAGGAGCAAAAATGAAGTGCATGACAAAATATTCCTGCGAGCTGACTGAGGAAGGATCAGCAGTTGGGCAGAGGGCTTCAGCAAGAATACAAATATGGTTAAGGACACAGCAGTAGGTTAAACAAGGCTGGTCGATTCTCATTTTGGTTGGGAAAGGAGGAAAAAAAGGTTGACAACAAAAAAAAAAAATTGAAGCTTTAGTCCTTAATATTTTAGGAGGGAGTTTCAACAGAAACAAATGTTAGCCAATTTATTTTATCAGTAAGGTTGGGCAACATACATATTGTTGAAGCAGCTAATGGATGAGAAAGGTGACAACTGATAGTAGTACAACAAAAGCCTCTAACAATGTGCAAGGTGGACTGCAGAGCAGTATATTTTGGTAGAGTTGAGTTGGATAAAACAGAACAGCCTTTTGGAGTATGGATACAATTTTAGTAATGTATACATAACAAAGCTTCTTCCCATCTGCACGGCAATACTGATGAATAACAAGATGGGGATCTGCTGCTTGTTCAGGAAAAAAAGAACAGGCTGACTTCAAAGATGGGAACACCATGGCAAATTGAAAAATCTGCTAACTTGCACTGAGTATAACTGGCCTTAATCACTATTGGTGAGAATACTACCTAAAATTATGATCACACAAAAGTAGTTATTCCCACTATTTTCTCGTATCAGCTGAATGTTAAAATGCTAGCTATTTCAAAGGCTGTCAGATTTCCTCTCTGCTTAAGATACAGAAGCTCGAACATATGCACCAACAGGTTCAAGAACAACTTCCCTGTTTTTAGACTGATGAACGGACTCTAACTTCAAATAATGTTTATCTTGCTCACCGCACCTCCTTTTTATTTGTAACCTGTATGCATCACTAAGCACCCCATGATTGGTATGTCCTTGTTTTCTATGACCTGCCAGTATGGCTCACAAAACAAAAACAAAAAAAAGAGACAAACTTACTGTACTTGGGTATGTGACTATAATAAAATCAAATTTCAAAATCCTGACCCAGATGCCACTAGTTACTTCCTACTCCATTGCTATTACATTTCCATCCTAGAACTAAGCACCACGTGCAATTGAAACCAGGACCTCAATGCTTCCAAGTGCTTTAATTCAAATAAGGGTTTCCCCCCTTCAAACAGATGTTTGACCTTAAAACAGTTTAAGGTTTCTCTCAAAGCTCCTTCGTGAAGCTCAGTTTAGATATGAAACTACACAACAGATAGTCAGCAACACAAAAGGACTTACTGTTTTGATGCACTTATGAAGGATAGATTCGTGGATAAGATCAAGTTTGCCAAGCTCGCCAATGAATTTGATGTTGCCCAGCATTTTGATCTTGGCAATAGCCCGTTGCTCTTCCTCTTCATTTGAGAGAGGGCTATCATGCTTGTCATAGACTAATAAAAAACAAAAGCAAAATTGATATATTCCACCAACTTGCACAAAGTTTAAAACACAGTTTCACATTATACTTACTATCGACATTTCTGGTACGGTTTTCAAATTCATCTTGAAGCTTTGAAATTAAAAGGCGTCTGAATGTCTGAAGTGACAGCAAAACAGGGATCAGTGAACTGCATTGCAATATCAGTACACAAAAACTGAAGCCAGTAAACAAGACTAGCAGATGCTGCTTACCGTACTTTGCTTGTGGTGTTGCAGCAAACCCTCTGGAGTTGGGCCATCAAAGTTGGGAGCATCCTCTGCTAGACGCAGACATAACTGAGCATACAGTGAGCTATACTTGGGCTCTTCAAGGGCTTTGTCTACAATCTGTGGTAGAGAGATTCCAAGTAGAGGCACCTTTAAGTGCTGGGGCACAATAAATAGAATTCTCTCAACCGATCATCTAATACTTACACCAATTTATCTACATTTACAGGGTAGTTAGGAACAGTTCTAGATATGGTGAAGAAAGTCATAATTAATTGAGCACAAGTGGAGATATTGCAAATATAGGCAGCCACAAGGTCTTTTTTTTAAAAAAATGGCAGAAGTAGTGGATTGGTTAAATATTCCAAAATTCCGAGGATGCTGGAAGGTTCCAGGGGATTTAAAAAAAAGCTAAAATAAAGCCTTTATAAAAGGGGAGGCAGAAAATAGGAAAATTACAAACTAGTTTAAAATGTGGGGTTGGGAAATTGTTATACTCAGTTAAGGAATAACAGAGCATTTTAGAAAATCAAAACAATCCAGAGCTTGCATTTCAAAGGGCAAGTGGTATTTGATTAATTTGCTAGTTCAAGTATGTACCAAGGAGGATATGGGGATCCTGTAGATGTTGTATATCCATAAGACAACTGATCTAGTGTCTCACAAAAGGATCACCACAAGGTCACATGGGGACAGGGTTAATGCAGTAACTTGGATAGAAGCAGAATCAGGATAAATGGGGTATTTTTCTGGATGGCAGGACATAACCAGTGCTCTGGGCCCAACTATATGCAACGTACGTCAGTGACTCAGATGTAGGGATAGAAGGCATTCTAGCCAAGTCAGCAGACAGTGGGAAAATTGCAATGAAGAAATAAATTCACTAATGGATAATGCATTGACTAGGTAAATTCGACAGAAGTTTAACACGGACAAACGTGCAAGGTTATCTGGGATAAGGGAGGGCAGGATGTAGTAGCACTGGAGGCAGTTCAAAGGCCATTCACTGGATTGATTCTAGAGATGAAGAGTTTGCCTTTGGAGATTCAGCAGCTTAGGCTCAGACTCAAGTTCAGAAGAATGGCTGACGCTCTAGTGGAGGTATAAGCAGCTAAAAAAGGGGGATTGAGACAGTTGTCAGTATGCCTCACAAGAGGAAACATAGTTTTACACTAATGGGACTAAACAGTGATTACTATTAGAAATAACTCACCAATAAAATGATCCCTTTTAGGACCAGTTTACAGTCTACACCCACATTGAGGAGCTCAAGGCATAGCTTGTCAAACTTCTCTGGAGTAAGCTTGTTCAAAATGCTGAAAATGAGAGGATGATTAATACTTCAGATGTTAATTTTAACCTTCAATATTTAAATCTGGGAATGCATTTTCATTAAATCTACTCAATTAATGAAATAACCTGAAGTGGTTAGAATACTGCATCAGAAATACCAAACAACTACTTTGAACCACACTTACTGAAGATGCAAATAGCTGAATTATCAGCAACACAGCAGTGAAAGCTAACAGCACTGCATGCGTGCTTAAAAAAGATGAACGCTGGAAACAAAGCAGACATGAAGAAGTGAGATAACAAAGTGTAGAGCTGGATGAACACAGCAGGCCAAGCAGCATCTCAGGAGCACAAAAGCTGACGTTTCAGGCCTAGACCCTTCTTCAGAGAGGGGGATGGGGGGAGGGAACTGGAATAAAAACTAGAATAAAGACATGAAGTGAGATCCTCTAAAGGCCAAAAAAGTATTCAAGCTATAAACAACAATTCCTCAATTAGGGCATTGAAAGAACAGCACGTCAGGCATGTCAACGAAAATATTTTTTTTAAATTGCAGAATTCTCCAACACTATAGGATTAACAGGTTTATTAGCAATGTCCTGGTTTTGCCAAATTTAAGATTAGAATCAGTAAAACATCAGATCTCTATGGAGGGTCAACTAGGACTGAAGCATGGCAAGGGCAGGTCAACCTACTTGCTAAGGCTAGTTAGCAACAGCTGTCAGACTATCCCCTTACCAAATTTTCAAAAAGATTTAATAGCGATTTTAAATTTTTAAAAAGGGACCATTTTAAACAAATACATCAAAAAGGTCACAGCAAAAAAGTGAACTAAACATTGCATACACAATTCCATATAACCAATTAGATTTGAAATCAGATTTCAATTTGAACACAATGTCTGTAAAAGAAAATGCTAAACAGAATACAGGAGAAACTCAGACATTTGGAGACAGAAAATGTGTGGTGTGACTTCAAGCGTTGAGGTCACATGGATACTGCCAGACCTGCTAAGGGTTTCCAGCATTCACTGCCAATTTCTAAGATCCACACAAATTTATTTTCATTGCTGTAAAATCAAACTTGTTTTAAAAATTCATTTACAAACAGCAAGTGTTAGGTACCTGTAACTGAATTTACTGCTGAGCAAAACAAGTGAACAGATTACCAAGTAAAGTATGCACAATTGAAATGTGCTCACAATGGCAAAATGTCAGTGGGCACATGCAAACCTTTACAAACATTTGAGGAAATCCAGTCTTCAAAGTTTACAGGTTTCCACTAGAAAAGTTGAAGTTCTACAACAGATACAGGTTTTAGTAATATACGAACTGTGCATGGTCTTTAAATTTTTCCCCTGAAACAAGGGTGATTCCAAAAGTTGATGCTGCTGTTTCCAGATAGATTGGTGTCCATATTATTTTACAATTCTTTGAATACAACTGATCATTAACTGCTTATGAGTTACACATCACCATTCTTAGGTTTCAATAGCTGAACAAACTCATTAACCAGCCTGAGAATGGATGGTTCAGTCACTTTCAATACAGCAGATAAAAACCATTCAATACTCAAATCTCTCTTCCCCGCTGAAG
Organism: Stegostoma tigrinum; assembly: GCF_030684315.1. Classification (NCBI taxonomy): domain Eukaryota; kingdom Metazoa; phylum Chordata; class Chondrichthyes; order Orectolobiformes; family Stegostomatidae; genus Stegostoma; species Stegostoma tigrinum. Next base: position 36,528,834 of record NC_081370.1, read on the forward strand.
GTTCCAAGATGCTGCTTGGCTTGTGTTCATCCAGGTCCACACTATCTCGGATTCTCCAGCATCTGCAGTTCCCATTATCTCCAATACTGAAATCAACCTCCTCCTCTTGTGGTATAGTTTTTGCAAGAAACTAACCAAGAATCAGGAAATTGCCTCACTACTTTATCTGCAGTATTTCCAAATTTTGTCCCTACTCATTTATCTATGCAATGTGATATTTGCCATGTGTCCTGCACTGCAAAGGGACCACATTTTGCAACTCATTAAAGCACCTTTGCAATTAGTCAATATTGTTTAAGCACCAAAAGTGCAGAACTTGCACTTTATTCCCAAGAACATCAATGCAGGAATGAGCAGATAATCTGGTGACAGCATAACCTTGACATTCTGACCAATGTTTATGCTGTCCTGCTCCCCTTCAAGGGTAATCTTCCACAATAACCAAGTAGACAGAACTTTGATTCGACATTTCATCTAAGATAACAGCACTGTAGTACTTCAATGTTATACTGGAGTCAGTTGCAATCTGGAACCTTCTCGGTAGCATTTGTGCTTCTAAAAATCAGTCACACCTGAAAGAGTACACCACCTAAAACAAACCGTAGAATTTTTGCAGCATAGGTTTAGGTGATCAGCACCAACTGTCAAGAGAGCTACATAATAAAAAGCCAAAAAGACAGAAGTCTTTTACAACTAGATTTGCTGATGAAAATTAATGCTGGCAAATCACCAGCACCCCCAGCACATGGTTTAAGACAGCCAGTACTTCAGAGTCAATTGCCTCAGGATCCCTTCAAGGGAATGCCACCTCAACACACAGATGTCATTTAAGGGAGCATTAGGTGCTCCTGGTACCATTATCCATAATAGCACGAGTTCAGGGGGAGGTGCCAGGCAGTAGTCACAACTGACTAAAGGAAAAAATCAAACCTGAGTCACCACCTACAAGATCATGGCAAAACCTGTCAAGCTGTGAAGGAAATGAATGACAGCTTTTCAGTTAAGATACTGTGAATGCAACACATACAGACTTTACCAGGTGACATCTACTAAACACTGTGGCAATGCTGTCTTTGTGACAGGGACCAAGTTGTGAACCTGAAAGTCTGCACACTGGTGCTCGATACTTGATCATTAGATCAGGCACCTGTTTTATGGATTATAGAACCGTGGGCTAGCCAATCAATGGAAGCATACTGCAACAAGTAATCAATGTTTGAACAAAACGTGCCATCCCACTGGTTTCAGGCTACTATTGACTGACTTTACAGGTGGAAAGAAAACATGACTTCTGGAACATGGTAATTTATAAACATCTTAGTTGTGAATTAAGGCATTTGCTTACTGCCCAGACCTAACATGCATTCTGAATTGCTTGCCTCCTGTGGCTGAGGAATTCTTAGAACTGTCAAAGAATCTTGACGTGGTGTGAGACAAATCCAAAAGGAAAAAGAACAGAAGCCACTGCATTCTTTGACCTTACCAGAGCATCAGATTCAAATAAAAAAAGACATCATAACCTTGCAGCTGCTTCATCATAATACTGTAATTGTCTGAGAGGGAGAACTGACGTAACATCCTTCAAAATCTGAGCTAGTGTCAAACGAGGTTGAGAAACAGAAGTAATGGGATAAGCATAGGGGCCAAGACTAGTGGCTATTCATCTTAAAAGATCAACTGCTGAATATGAAGAATCGTTTGGATTCAAAGGATCCCAATGATCTAGTTCACAACGATTGCAACACTTGCAGCTTAAATCTCATGCTAAATGGGCAAAAGTTCCACAAGTGGACCTGCCTTCAAAATTTTCCAAAAACTCACATCAAGTCACACCAAAGTACTCCACCTCCCGCACAGATTCCCAAAACTCAGCAACCACTCCTCAAAAATGGCAACCATCAAGATCCAACTTCAGATCAACCGCGCCAGATCAACATTCCACAAAATATAAATGTTTGACAAAGACATCTGCAAGTCAAAGTGCACCATACACCTACATTACAGAGCCTATAGTCTGTTCAATGACCACTGTGTTGAATTCAAACAAGCTCGAAGTTCTCTCAGCAAACACCTGCAACTTTAACAAGTTGAGACTAGACTCTATTCAGGTGACCAAAAATCATTCCTAGGCAGATCTTGTTTTCTCAGTATGCTCATGCATCAGGTTTTCCTATTCATGCTCACTGATTTGCTCAGCCAAAAAGTCTCATAACATCTGACTTTTCCATTCTCAAAGAAACGGAGTGCACTTGAACATAACTAGATCAGGAATAGGCAATTCAGCTCACTAGCCTGCTCTGCCATTTAATATAATCATAGCAGATCTCATGTTGGCCTCACTCCCCTCACCCCCCACTAAATATTTCAGTATCCACTGCACTCTGGGCAGTGAACGCAAGATGCATGGCCCTTTGAGTAAAGTAACTCAACTGTTTTAAAATCTAACTCCCCTTAGCCCAAAAAAACTGACCTTTTATTCTAAGCTACCCCACGAAACAAGACATCGGCTTTGTCAACTCAAGTGTATTAAACCACAAAATGGATCTTCTCTTACCCTTCTAATCTCTGGAAGGTATGGGCCTCAACTTGTCAATGTCTGTTCATACTTCAGCTGGGGAATTAATCCAGCAAAATTTTCTGAACTGCCCCCAATTCATTGACATCCTTCAGGTCAGGCAGCCAAAACTGTACACAGTAGTTCACATGGAGTCTCACCAATGCATTGAAACGCTGCAAATTTTTTTTCTAATACTCTATTCTTTTAGCAATAAATTCCAAATTTCAATTTGCCCTCCTTGTGCAGGTCCACGTCATGTTAAGTCTGTAGGTCATGCAAAGGGTCATCCAGCTCCCTGTGAACCAAAGCATTTTGAAGTTTCTTCGTACTGAGATTGAAGTTGTCTATTTTATTTGGAAGAATGAAAAGGCAAGCCCCTCATTTATTCACGCGAAACTCCACATGCCAAATTGTGGCCCATTCACCAGAACTACCGATTTGTGAATTCCTTATTTCTTCATTGCAGCTTACTTTCCTACCTATTTTGCAGGCGACACCTAAATTTAGCACGAGTACATTCTTTCCCTGCATCCAAGTCACTAACAAATAGTTTAGACCCCAAGGACTGAACCCTGTGGCACTCAGTCATACTGCACAGAAACAGACCCTTTGGTCCAATTTGTCCATGCCAAACGAGTTTCCTAATCTCAATTAGTCCCACTTGCCTACATTTGGCCCATTATCACTTAACCTTTCCAATTCATTTACTATCCAAACATCTTAAATGTTTAACTGTACCTGCATCTACCAGTTCCACGGACAGTCCATTTCACATACAAAATCTGAAAAAGTTGCCCTTTTCAACCTCTCATCACCTTTAAACTATGCCCTCTAGTTGTGAACTCCAAGCTAGTGAAAAGACTTTTGCTACTCAGCTTATCTTTGCCCCTCATCATTTTATAACTGCCATAAGGTCACACCTCAACCTCCTACTCTCCAGTGGAAAAGAAAATCCCATCCTATCCTTACAGCTCAAGCTCTCCATTCCCAGATACAGTCCTGATAACTTTTCCAAATCCTCTCCAATGTAATTCCCTTCCTATAACAGGGTGACCAGAATGGCACACAGTACTCCTAAGGTGGCCTCAGCAACATCCTGTGCAACTGTACAAAATCCAACTCCTATACTCATTACTCAGACCATTGAAGGCAAGTGTACTAAACACCTTAACCACCCTTTCCACCTGTGACCTGAACCCCTGTTTCTGTTCAACACCACTGCCCAGGGCCCTACCATTAATCATGCATGTTCTGCCCTGGTTTGTTTTACCCAAATACAATACCACATTTATCCAAATTAAACCCTAGTTGCCACTCCCCACTAGTTACAGCTTGCCAACTAGAAAGACTCATTTATCCCAACTTTGCTTTCCTTGTTCAGTTAATCTTCTCCAAAATAATGCATTACACCTAGCCCAATGTAATATGCTTTTTTTAAAAGAACCTTGTCAAATGCCTTCTGGAAATCCAAAAATAGTGAAGTTACAGGACCCCATTACCCCTTTTGCTTGTTAATCTTTGAAGAACTCAGCTAATTAGTGAAATATGATTTATCCTCCATGAAACCAAGCAGACCAAACTGCCTCACTTCCCAAATGGCTACTTTCTTTTTAATGAAAAAATCCAATTATTTCCCAATGACTGATATTAAAAATGGTGGTTTCTTACTTTCTGACCCGTTTCTTTTTATAAACCGGACTGGGACCGAAGCTCTTTGCAATACAGGTTATCCACTCTATTGCAAATGGCACTTCTGTTCAGATCCAAGACATGGGCTACCAGGCCTCAGGAAGTTTGCTGCTTTCAATCCCAATTGTTCGATGGCAGTTGCATTAGGTTTCCCCTTCTATCATCTCTACGTTACTGGCTTCTATGGGATGGTTTCAGTGTCCTCCACCAAAAAAACCAAAATATTGATTTATTATCTGTCCACTTATACTCCCCAGTTTCTCATCTGTTGGATCTTCACTCTTCCTTTATAGACTATCACCATTCAGAAGACAACACTGCAGGTACGTTATTGCCTAAACACTTAAAGGTCACAATCTGCAACAAAAACTGACTATCCCTGAATGACCCAAGAGCAATAGTTACAGATTAGATTGTACTTTTAGTTGCCAAAACACTTCAAGTGCCAAGACAGCTAAATTGGACTCATCTGGGAAGCACTGTTCAAATACCTTGAACAGGAATTCTAGAAAACAGTCTCATGGAATCCAAACTGAGCAACTTTGCAATAAAACCACAAAAAATGTTTCATTGCTAATTAACAGGACAAGTATATTACACTAAGATTTTGAATTTTAAAAACTGGTAGTCCCAGGCTTCAAATCTTACGTAAAACCCTAAACTACTATAAAGGCACAGCATAAATTTATTAAAAATCACCTGCTTCTGACTATAGTCACCCAGAACATTTCAGGGCATACATTGATGTAAATTGCAATGTACAAATACCAAAGGAAGCTTCAGAATAATGCACTCAACAACTGTAGATAAATGTAAAATTATGACTGCTCTCCATAAGCAAAATCATGAAAATGCAAAATGGCCGAGCCAATTGTGTTGGTGGTCATCCAGATGGTTCTCAAAAGGCGGCCATACAATTCAATTCATATAGAAACAGATGTCTTGATCAGCAACTTACTTATAAACTATGACACAAGAAATTATCATTCCATGGTCATTTTCAATCAGACTATAAACCTTCCTTTCAGAGCTGCAGCCTTCAGAGGAAAAACAAACAGAATCTGACCAGCATGTAATATGACAGACAATTTATTACAAACATTCCTTGTACTTAAAGTTGTGACTAATACTTCATAATTAATAGCCTGGTCAAATTCCAACAGGTTCTTCCAACAACTAAACAAGAGGGTGTAGGGAAATGGAGAGGTGAAGTAGGCTCTGTTCATGATGCTTCAGCACAATACTTAAAATTTTAAAGAGTACCATATGGAAATGACCCTTCACCTTCCATCAAAAAACCTCAATTGGACTTTGACTATAACTGCCATAGTTCAAATTTTATGTAAAATGTGGAGAACACGGCTCAAGCACCAACCTGCCAATACCACTGCCCTTAACAATTGTAAAAAAGATGAGTTTCAGTTGATCGGTTGGAACTGTCTAACCTATTTAAGTTTTCCTCTAAGCCATTCTCTGATCTAACTGCATGAAGCATATCCCCCTCAAGTTAAGTTTCAATGCCCCATAGCAAGACTTATTTTACATTGAGCTTCCCTGCAATAAAGGCCAACATTATTTGCTTTGATAATTTTGTAATTACTTGACCCAGTGTGACCCAAGTTTTGGCCTAAATAAATCCAGATTGTTGAGTTCATTCTATTTAACAGGTTTGAATAAGAAAAACCACACAGGGATATAAAGTTCCATTACCACATTCCTCCCAAGCTTTTGTTTAAAACCACAAGTGATGGGATAGCACTCAGCTCTGTACAGTTGAAAGCCATTTAAGTGTTAGGATGACTTGTGTCACTTGTAAGAATACACAGTAGGCATAGTGCCCCCAAAAACCTGTTCCAGCATTCAATTTAAATCGCAGCTGATAGACATTTCAGTTCCATTTGAAAAGAGAGAGCGATAATGGGAACTGAAGATTGAAATTTCTGCAAACTTGTGCTAGGATGCATTTTCCACATATAATCCTAGAATGGCTAAACAGAAATGCTAGACTCACTTGTTCTGGATCTGCAGAAAGTATTTCTAATTGTTTTGAAATAGCTTAATTTATGCAACCAATCTTCAAATTCTCTTCTTGTATTCCAACTCAAAACTAGAGCTCCTCAGACCGCAAGTACAATTCACAATTGGAATGCTACAACCCCTTCATTACCATACATAGTTAGGACATCAATAACTTACCCTCTGACTTTCCTGAAGATTCCATCTTGTCGTTCTTTCTCATTCAAGGAGTTGGCATCTCGTTTAGTGCTTCATGAAGGAACCCATCTCTGTACGCTAGGTCCTGGGGTTTCCCCCAGGATCCGGCTGTAGAGAGATAGGAACAAAGTCTATAGCAACAGCTCAACATAATTGTTACCTGAACTATGTATTGTTTGAGAATTTAAAAAGCTTAGTCAACAAGAGATACATTGTTAGTTGGGGAACCAGATTCAGCACAAAGTTCAAATTCAACTTGTTTTTACCAAGCTGAGTCAATCATCATGTCATTTCGGAGCATCCTACTTTTTGCGCCCAACAACTTCTTGCCAGAAAAGCATACAAGTACAGGAATACACAATTGATGACAATAACTTGAGATGTGGATATATCCCAGAAATGGAAACATTTGCAGACTTATGGAGAAGTGGGTCCAATTGCTGATTCATTAGAAGAGCAAATCACTCCACAGGCAAAATGGCAGTCAGCCATGCAATATGCTTCTTAGCTTTTTCAAATCCCTGTCCCTTTTTAATACCACTGCTATCAAAGCTGTTACAGGAAGGAATTGTTACAACATTTGAACAGACTGCACAATTGTTCCATACAAAGAGCAAAAGAACAAAAAGACATCTTAACATCAGCCACTGCAAATATTTTACAGATATTAGTTGCACAAGTCAATTTATTTTGATGTACAATTCTACATTAAAATACAAAAAAATTTAGTTTGATACCACATAACCAAAACACAGCTCTACCAACATCTGAAAGTACTTCAAGGACATTAGGGGAAATGGCCTAAAGCTCATTTTAAAAAAAAAAGCAGCTTTGAAGCTATTTTTAAAAGTAAAAAGGAAGATGTAGGGGTTTAAGGATGAGAACTCCAGAACTTATTTGTCTGTGTTGTCAACTGCCTATCAAATTAAAGCTGGAAATCTGAAACAGCAATTACTGGAAAAATCTCAGTTATGGAGAAAGAAATCAGTTACCATTTCAGGAACAGAACAGATTTCACTCCATAGGTGCTGTCAGACTGGAGATCTTCTAGCAATTTCTGTTTTTGTTACAAGCAATTATCAAAATTAGCAATGTTCAAGCAGTAAAATTGGAAAAGCACATTCAAAAAAGTTTAGTACTAGAAGTAGATAGAATACTGGGGCAGACTGAAATGGAGTGTCTTGAAAGAAAGGATGAGAATTTCTAAAACCAGGCAGTTTTACCAGAAACCAGAGAAAGTGACTCCGTTTCTGAAAAGTTTTGAATGATACTTTAGCATAGGGGAGGGATAAGGCTGTTTTGGAATATCTAGTCAATAAATACACAAAGGGTTTCAAGAATCAGGTGATATAACAGGTTAAAAACCAATCTACAGATATTGCCTTTTAGATATCCATACCTGCCATTATGGACAATGTAATTAATTATACAATCTTGGTCAAACGGAAAGCAGAGGGAAATTTTGTCAGGGTGGAGCAATCTTAGAAGTGCCAACATCGATCAATTATTTCAAAGGATTCAGATCTGAATCTACAGTTTTAATAGCCTTTTCTCAGAATTGATAGATACCTGTTGCTGGCAGTCTTGGGATAGTGCTGAGGCGCACCCCTACCTCCTCCTCCGCCCGAAGAAGCACTATAAAGAAAAGAAAATGTCAGTCCAAACAAAACTTCCAAAAACTAACCTTAGCTTACCCGCTCCTTGTGCTATGACACTTTATATTTGAAAATTTGCTATGGCATTGAATGTTCCATGTAACTCTCCATACCAGTTCCTGTAGACTTTTGTCAAAAGGACTGCAATATTCTCAAAACTGGGACTATCCAACAGGTATGCTAGAGGCCACTAGAGTCCAATACAGCATTGCCATGAATCAAAGTCTACTTAAGCCAAATGCCATTACAACCACCAGGTACTACTTTAAGACTATGCTACAGAACGTGATGGGAAAGGATCAACCGTGATAGGGGAAAAAAAAAACTTTCCATTCATTACCTTACCATAAGTGAGCAAAATTTTGAAACCTCTAAACAGAGAAAAACAACTCCACCATTCACTTTACTAGCATGTTTATTCTGCAATCTTGAGCAGTGATTAAAAGAACACATCAGTCACCATCAACAAAATGAGTGGACAATGTGGACGTTTAAATGAAGGCATTTCAATTTACACTGATTAAAGCACTAGAAATACAAAACATTAAACTACTTTATGAAAACTAGGCACCATTTACTACTGAACAATATAAAACTAATACAGATACCTGAAACGAGAAGCAACCCCTTCTGCGATCACACTCTCCACTTTGGCGGCTTGACACAACGAAAAACTTCCAAAAGAAGATTAGAAAAGGGAAGGGTGGGGAAATGAGTTACCTAGGAGAAAAAAAACAATCACACTCTTGACTTATTATGACACCCTACTCAATTTAAGCACAAGCTCCACCCACCCATTGCACAAAAATATAGCTGTTCCAGGCTTAACATGGGAAAACGCAGAAAAATATAGTCAGCTTGACTGACTCAACAATGCAGAGCAATTATAACAGGATTTCTCAATCTGCAGATAGGATAGGAGGATCTTAATAGCAGAACTAGGAATGCAAGCTGACAGAACAAACAGCACGTACATTAGGGTTTTTGTTCGGGGGGTGGGGGGCAATAAAAAGGGGAGACGATTTCAGATTCAGGAGTCGAGACATAGAATTCACAAAAGAGAAAAAAGTACAAGGATTTCAAGCCATTCTCCTCATAAGCCTACAGAGAGGAAGGGGAAGCGAGACCGGGAGGAGACGACGACAGGGAATCGAGAAAGCAACAAAAGAGTCCAGATCAAGGCTGTTTCAAGACAACCTAGAACAGGGTAGGGGGTTCACAAATACGATAAAGACGTTGAGTCTCCCTCCCCCCAAACAGAGCCAGGATTCAACAGATTAGAGGAAAACTGGTTTGCAGATAGGGTTTTAACAGAAAACCACGTTCTGTTAGTGGGCAACGAGAGGCACAACAACTGATATGGTTTCTTCTAAACGGATAAGAGCCAGTTGTTCTGCTATCATTCGATTAAAGCGTTTTCTATTCGCCACGATCGCGATCCTCCACTCTCAGAGGGAAAATTGCCCCACCGAAGTCCGGAGCTGAATGGATTTGGGGGACGGGGGGGGGGGGGGGGGGGGGAGGAAATGGAAAGAGAAAGGCAGGAAGAGAAAGCCAAGAGATGGAGCCGTGTCCACCACGAAAAAAACTCACAAGAGTCGAGCAACACTCATCCACGAACACAACCAAGCAAGAAGAGCGAAGAAGTCACATCGAGACCACTTTAATAAGACAACCGCTGAACAAGCACTGTTTCACTCGACGTACAGCCGGTCATCACCTCCGCCATTTTGTCTAGAGCCGCCAAGCAGAGGCACAAAATGGCGGCGGCACCGCTCTAGCCCCGACCGAGCTCGGCCCCACCTCACCTCACCGTCCGAGCCGCCCAGTCACTCCGTGTAGATCTGTGCTTCCCAAGTGAAAGAAAAAAAATAAAGTGGGGGGAGGAAACATTAAATAAATGCGAATAACCCCGATCCGCATAGATAGTAGCACCAACGAGGAGCTCAGAGTCACTGGGACAAAAGAGACGGACCTCCACCGCCAGTTAGCCGAATTGATTCTCTTACCCACAATACAGCGCGCCTGACCGTGCAGCCTAACTTTATTTCCGGCTTCGCGCCTTTCTGATTTCCTACTATATTCTTTCCTTCCACCCCTCCCCCCCCACCACCACCCACACTCGCGCCGGTTTGGCCACAACCAAACTTGACACGCGCGTCACGCTGATTGGCAGCCACCTCGCACCATTCACGCCAGCCCGTTGTGTGATACGGCCCGCCCCCCGACCAATCAGGCAAGGCGGGCGGGCTCCGGGCCGGGCGCGCCCGCTGATTGGCCGGCGGCTTCAATGCAGCCGCACTGCGGATTGAGGCGGTTTGGCCCAGACCGGGCGCCCCGCCCCCTCCCCCTCCCCCTCCCCCTCCCACCAGCTCTCCCTCTGCCTCTCCTCCCCAAGGCCTGATCCTCCGCGGCTTCGTGTACCGCTAGTACTTCCTTACTCGGCTTCCATTGGAAAGCTCCACCTATGGAAAAACATGCCCCTAGACGGCCGTCGCCCCCCCCACCTCTCCCTCAGTTACTGTCGGAATTCCCCGTTCCGCTCTCGTCGGCCTGGGAACCGTGCGTTAAATGCCACCCGAGCGGCCGTCCCTCACTAAATCTATCGGTGCCACTTCCTCCGCGAAACAAAGTCTGAAACGAAAACACAGATTGCTGTCGAAAGCCAGCAGGTCCGGCGTGGAGGCAATGTTTCGGGTCCAGTGACCCTCTTCCACTGTCGTGAACCAGGACCAAATGCATCATCCTGAACCGAATTAGTCACAGCATGTTTCCACGTAGAAATGCGAACAGCCCCTGAAACACTTAAGCGTTCTCTCTCTCCCCCTTCATTAGAAGCTCTCGTGAGAATGGTAAAGTTTTAGGAATGGCCCCCACATTAGACCTGGCTTTTTAACAAGAGCTCGTCAGATAATTGCACACATCAAGGCGGTGTTTAACAGAGTGTAGCATCGGGGTGCCCTTGTAAAACTGGTCTCAATGTGAATCGGGGAAAACTCTGTGCTGGTTACAGTCTACCTAGCATGTACCAGGCCTGCTACCCTTCTTCGACCTTGTCATCTCCAACTGCTGCCGCAACATCAATCACCTGAATCTCTCCACCCCTGTCACCTATTCCAACTTCTCCCCATCGAACATGCAGCCCTCCTCTCTCTTCACTCCAACCCAAACCTCACCATTAAACCAGCCAACAAGGGGAAGGCACAGTGTTAGTCTGGCAAATTGAACTCTACAGCACTGAGGCCAGAAGCCAATTCTCTGACACTTCCTCCTATTCTCCCCTCAATCATGACCTCAGATCCCCAGACCATCAACAACCTTTTCACTTTGGGAGATCTCCCGTCCATAGCCTCCAAGCTGGTAGTTCCCCAACCCCTCATTGCCTGTTCCTATCTCTTACCGAAAATCCATAAAACCAACTGCCTTGGTTGACCCATTATCTCTGCCTGCTCCTGCCCCACCGAGCTCATCTCCTCCTACCTCAACTCCATCCATTCTCCTTTGGTCAAGGAGCTCCCCAACTATTTTTGGGACACAACCGCCACATTTTCCAAAACCTTCAATTCTCTGGCCCTCAATACCTCTTCTTTACCATGAACGCTCAGCCCCTGTAAACCTGTATCTTCCATGGAGTTGGCCTAAAAGCCATCTGCTTCTTCCTCTCCCTTAGGCTCACACATTCCACCCCCTCCCCCACCAACTCTCTCATTCACTTAGTGGAACTGGTCCTCACCCTCAACAGTTTTTTCTCTTTGATTCCTCCAACTTCCTACATATGCCAATGGCACCTGCATGGGCCTGACCTATGCCTGCCTCTTTGTAGGATTTGTGGAACAGTCCCTCTTCAACAACTATACTGGCACAATCCTTCACCTCTTTCTCTGCTACATTGATGACTGCCTTGTGCTCCTGCCGAGGAGCTCAAATCATCAACTTCAACACCTTCCACCAAGCCCTTAAATTCACCTGAGATAATGGGAACTGCAGATGCTGGAGAATCCAAGATAACAAAGTGTGAAGCTGGATGAACACAGCAGGCCAAGCAGCATCTCAGGAGCACAAAAGCTGACGTTTCGGGCTTAGACCCTTCATCAGAGAGGGGGATGGGGAGAGGGTTCTGAAATAGATAGGGAGAGAGGGGGAGGCGGACCGAAGATGGGAGAGAAAAGAAGATAGGTAGAGACGAGAGTATAGATGGGAGGTAGGGAGGGGATAGGCCAGTCCAGGGAGGATGGACAGGTCAAGGAGGCGGGATGAGGTTGGTAGGTAGGAAATGGAGGTGCAGCTTGAGGTGGGAGAAGGGGATAGGTGAGAGGAAGAACAGATTAGGGAGGCGGGGACAAGCTGGGCTGGTTTTAGGATGCAGTGGGGGGAGGGGATGAGCTGGGCTGGTTTTGGGATGCAGTGGGGGAAGGGGAGATTTTGAAGCCGGTGAAGTCCACATTGATACCATTGGGCTGCAGGGTTCCCAAGCAGAATATGAGTTGCTGTTCCTGCAACCTTCGGGTGGCATCATTGTGGCACTGCAGGAGGCCCATGATGGACGTGTCGTCTAAGGAATGGGAGGGGGAGATAAAATGGTTCGCGACTGGGAGGTGCAGTTGTTTATTGTGAACCGAGCGGAGGTGTTCTGCAAAGTGGTCCCCAAGCCTCCGCTTGGTTTCCCCAATGTAGAGGAAGCCACAATGGCTACAGTGGATACAGTATACCACCTTGGCAGATGACAGCCCGCTTTGAGGTTCATAGTACTTCGGAGAGAAGGAGATGTTGAGTAGGAGAATCCTTCATGATATCCTCAGCCAGTACAGAAATTGAGCCATGCTGTTATTGTCACTCTGCATCGCAAACTAACCAGCCAAACTAATTGACTCCCATTTTACAGTCCACTCAGCTCCAGATCTCATCATAGCTTTAGTCCAATCTTGGACAAAGAGACCTGAGCTCGAGAGTTGTGGTGACAATGACTGCCCTTGACATCAAAATAGCATTTAACTAACTATAAAATCAAGGAGTCCTAGCAAAACAGGGCAGAAAGAATAAGGGGAACACTCTGTTACTTGGAGACATTCCCAGCAAAAAGGCCTGAAATGTCAGCTTTCCTGTTCTTAAGATGCTGCTTGGCCTGCTCTGTTCATCCAGCTCCACACCTTGTTATCTCGCATTCTTCAGCATCTGCAGTTCCTATTATCTCTGATACAGTTTTAATTGTTGGATAACCAAACATCTCAGCTCCAGGTCATCTCTGCAGGAGTTCTTCAGGGAATGAGGCCAACCACCACATCAGACCAGACCACATAAATAACAAGCGGGACAGACCAACGATGCGTCATCAGAGGTGCACTGATGATGTTACCTATTATGGTGAAGAAACATCTGCAAACCAACTTAACAGATTGGTAAACAAATCAACAACCCCAGCCCCTGGTTCTTCTGGGAAATGTGCTGGGCCTAATCATCTTCAGCTGCATCTTACGTGTCTCTTAAAGGCTGTTGAGAATGTTTGCTGATGATTAAACAATGTTCAAACACCTCAGATACTGAAGCAGTTTGTGTATATATGCAGTAGGATCTGAACAATATCCAGAGATAAGCTAATAAGTGGCAAGTGACATTCACTTCACACAAGTCCATGCAATGGACATCTCCAACAAGATAGAGTCTGATCCTCTCCCCTAGACATTCAATGATGTTATCATTGCTGAAACCTTCACTTACAACATCCTGGGGGTTACCATTGATCAGAAACTGAACTGGACAGCTATATAAACATTGTGGCTGCAGGATCAGGTGAAAGCATTAGGAATTCTGTGCTGAGTAATTCATCTCCTATGTTCCCAGCGCATGGCCATCATCCACGAGGCACAAGTCGTAATACTCTCCACTTGCCTAAATGAGTGCATCTTCAATCACATTCATACAAAATTAAGCCCATGATTGGCGCTGTGTCCACCACCTACAACATTCCACCACCAATGCAAAGTGGCAGCAGTGAGCACCATTTACAAGATGGACTGCAGGAAATCAAAAAGCTCCTTTCACAGCAACCTACAAATCCATGGCTCCCATTACCCAGAAGGGTGCCCAAGTCCCATTAAGGTATAAACAAATTCAACGTAAGTAAATTTGAGATCACATAAAAATCTACCACCCTTCTTCTTACTGATATCAAGCCTTTGTTCATCCATTGCCCCCTGAGTACTGACTGATGTACATTGGCTCCTGATTAATCAGCACCATGATTTTTAAATTGTCAACCCTAATTTCAAGTGCCTCTGTGGGCTTCATTTTCCTTATCTCACATCTCCTTGCGGCACTCAACCCTCTGAGTCTTCTGCATTCCTCTTCAAGCATCTTTGATTCTAGTCCCTCCACAATTGGTGGCCATGTCCAAAACACTGAAATTCCATCCATAAACTTTTCTGTATCTTTATATCATTCACCTATTTTATGCACCACAAAGCATTCCTCTGTAGCCAAGCTTTTGCTCATCTGCCCTAGTATCTCCTTATGCAGCTTGTTGTCGAATCTTGTTTCCTTACGTCCCTGTAAAGCATTTTGGGACAGAGTGTTACAGTAAAAACACCATATAAATTGGAATTGCTTTTGTCAGCCTATGTTGAAATTATATTTCATATTAACCAGAAAACATTTAGTTGTTGTTTATATACTTCGACAGCTTCCATTATCTAAAAGCAAATAGCCTTCTGTGATATAAGCCAACGTGCCCATGGTATCCAGTATTGAATGACACGGTCATGCGACCCCTCCAATGTTCTTAACTGCAAGAGGTAACATGAGGAAGAGGTATCATGAGGAAAAGGAATGTACTCAGCAAGTTGTGTGATATCAAATGCACTATCTGAAAGGATGGGAGAAGCAGATTCAACAGTAACATCTAGAAGGAAATTAAATAAATACCGGGAGAGAACTTTACATGTCTACAGGAAAAAAGCAGTGTATTGGAACTAAAAGGATTGCTCTTCAGAGAGCTAGCACGGCACAGGCACAATGGACTGAATGGCTTTCTTCTATTCTATAAGATAATCTAATTAATTGATCCAGTCTTATGCTATTGTGCGACAATCATGTGGACCATATCGCAGCTGCCTCTGTCATTTAACTTCCTGGAAGAGTTCACTCAAAATCGGGGTCAATTTCAGTGAATCCTTGGGACTTCCCTGTTATGCCATCCCTCAAAAAACTGTGACAATCAAACAAGGCTTCAGAACACTGTCACAACTCCCGAATTCCCAAACTATCCACAACTTTCATTCTATAATGGGGGAATGGCCCATCTCTCTGGAACTTGTCCAGCTCTGTCTGAAGGCCTGCAGGGAATTCGCACTTGGATAATCTGCTCCGGAGGGTGGTGATTCATTGTGAAAGGAAATACTCCTGGCATTTTAAGCCAGCCCATATATTTAACACACACTCATGCCACTGTCATTTTTTCATCCAGATCTATTGCAAATCACCTAAGAGACTGGACGCAAAGAATCCTTTCATCATTTTAAAAGCCAAAAACATATATTTCTAGAATGGACTAGCTGTATAACTATCTCAGCCACAGTTTACATTTATACAGCACCTTTAATGTAGGAAAACATGCCACAACATTTCACAGGATTGTAAATCAAACAAAATTTATTACCAAGCTATTAGGCCAGATGACTGAATGTTTGGTCAAAGAAGTAGATTTCAAGCTGTCTCAAGGGAGGAGCAAGAAGAAGAGAGGTAGAGAGGTTTAAGGAATGAATTCCAAAGCTTAGGGCATTGATACCTGAAGGCATAGCTGCCAAGTGGATAAAAGAAACACGGCTTTTCACAAAGCTTTGAGACAATTCTAATTCCTATGAGTTGAGATCTTGCTCCTGGTGCTAGGTGCAGTGAAAATAGAACAGGGAGAACTAGAGGCGCGAGAGCAGTATCAGAATACCAAATTTGTATTTGTTGTAAACTGACAACTGGAGTGCATTGAGGTAGATCAAACCCTGCAATTATTGTTTGCAGCTAAAATGTGAAACTAAAGTCACTCCTCGAAGAAAACATTCATAAGCAGCCATCTTTATGAAAATGTTGCCAATTGTGTGGCATTCCAAACCAGGGTCAACAATATAAGATAGTCATTAATAAATCCAACAGGGAATTCAAGAAAAAAAACTCGTTTATTTCCTCAGAGAGTGGTGAGAAAGTAGAACCTCCTACCACAGGGAGACATTGAAATAACCTGCAGGTGTATTTAAGCAGAAGTCGAATAAGCACACAAGGGAGAAAGAAGCAGAAAATTTTAGGTTAGAAAGCAAATGTTCAGACAGATATGTTTTCATTACTGAGAAGGGATTGTATAAATGATGATTGTGGATCTACCAGACTAGAGCTGTTTCCAGTGATAATAAGGTGTAGAGCTGGATGAACACAGCAGGCCAAGCAGCATTTTAGGAGTAGGAAAGCTGACGTTTCGGGCCTAGGCCCTTCATCAGAAATGGGGGAGGGTAAGGGGGTTCTGAAATAAATAGGGAGAGAAGAGGAGGCGGATCAAAGATGGATAGAGGAGAAAATAGGTGGAGAGGAGACAGACAGGTCAAAGATGCAAGGATGGAGCCAGTAAAGGGGAGTGTAGGTGGGGAGGTAGGGAGGGGATAGGTCAGCCCAGGAAGGATGGACAGGTCAAGGGGGCAGGATAAGATTAGTAGGTATGAAATGGGGGTGCGGCTTGAGGTGGGAGGAGAGGATAGGCGGGAGGAAAAATAGGCTAGGGAGGCGGGGATGAGCTGGGCAGGTTTTGAGATGTGGTAGGGGGAGGGGAGATTTTGAAGCTTATGAAATCCGCATTTCAAAACACCTAGAAACTGATATCCATTTCATGCCCACCGACTCCCACACCTACCTAGAATACACCTCCTCCCACCCACCTTCCTGCAAAAATGCCATCCCCTATTCCCAATTCCTTCGCCTCTGCCGCATCTGCGCCCAGGATAAGGCATTCTACTCCCGAACATCTCAGATGTCCTCGTTTTTCAAGAACCGCAACTTCCCTCCCTCGACTGTGTCTCCCGCATTTCCCGCAACTCATCCCTCACACCCCGTCCCCGCAATAACAACCAAAACAGAATCCCCCTCATCCTCAAGTACCGCCTCACCAACCTCCAGATCCACTGCATCGTCCTCCGATACTTCCACCATCTGTAAGACGACCCCAGCACCCTTGTCTGCCTTCCAGAGGGACCACTCTCTCTGTCACTCCCTTGTCTGCTACACACTCCCATCCAACCCCACCACACCCAGCACTTTTCCCTGCAACCGCAGGAAGTGCTACACCTGCCCCCACACCTCCTCCCTCACCCCATCCCAGGCCCCAAGAAGACTTTCCACATCAAGCAGATGTTCACCTACACATCTGCCAATGTGGTATACTGCATCCGCTGTTCCCGTTGTGGCGTCCTCTACATTGGGGAAGCCAAATGGAGACTTGGGGAGCGCTTTGCAGAACTCCTCCGCTTGGTTCACAATAAACAACTGCACCTCCCAGTCGCAAACCATTTCAACTCCCCCTTCCATTCCTTAGACGACATGTCCTTCCTGGGCCTCCTGCAGTGCCACAACGATGCCACCCGAAGGTTGCAGGAACAGCAGCTCATATTCCGCTTGGGAACCCTGCAGCCCAATGGCATCAATGTGGATTTCACAAACTACAAAATCTCCCCTCCCCCTACCGTATCACAAAAGCAGCCCAACTCGTCCCCACCTCCCTAACCTGTTCTTCCTCTCACCTATCCCCTCCTCCCACCTCAAGCTGCACCTTGATTTCCTACCTACTAACCTCATCCCACCCCCTTGACCAGTCTGTCCTCCCTGTGCTGACCTATCTCCTCCCTACCTCCCCACCTACATTCACCTTTAGTGGCTCCAACCCCGCCTCTTTGATTTGCCTGTCTCCTCTCCACTACCTTTTCCTCTGTCCATCTTCGATCCGCTTCCCCTTCTCTCCCTCTTTATTTCAAAACCCCCTTACCCTCCCCCATTTCTGATGAAGGGCCTAGGCCCGAAACGTCAGCTTTCCCACTCCTAAGATGCTGCTTGGCCTGCATTTTTCATCCAGCTCTACACCTTGTTATCTCTTTCAGCTCCTGTACTGGAGTGGGACTTGAATACACTTACACATGTTCCAAAGAGAAACTAGAAATCAAATTTGAACCACAAATAACACAATGGCAACCTGGGATTTTAAAATGCTCTAAACATTGATTTTCCTTTAAACCAAATTTCTATGAGTCTCCACTCACAAAATTGTTATTTGTTCAGTTGAAACTTTGACCATTGGGGCAAAAGGGGACAATCTGATGATGCAACTTGGGACATGGTTATGAAGCTATAAAGACATTAACTCATAAAGTTAGACAGCAACTTTATGGGTCAAACAGGAGTCTTGCTTCAAAGTTGGGCTTATTTTCTCTCCATAGACCCGAGACCATTCAAAAAATCTGTGTCCTGACTATGCCAACATGACTGTATCACATACATGCTTGGATAAGAATTAAAATTCTTATCTTTGTTTTTAAACCCTTCCAAGGCACGTTTCTTCAAATTCATTTCTTTTGCCAATGGGGTGATGAATTTATGTTGAACTCATAGATTCTGCCATCGGCAACATCACGTTTACAATTTGGTTACATTGCTAAAACTAGAATGTTACTTGACAACATCCCAATCTGTAATGAGGTTCACTATATGGGGACAATGTCCTTGATGTGTTACACATCTTGTTGGTATTTGGCACCAGAGCCATTGCTCTCTATCTGGGATTATGTGGCCTCATTGTTGCAGATACTATTTATTTACAGTAGAGTTGCTAATCATGCCTACATCAGAAAAAGCCGATAATATTAGTTTAACGCATCAGCCAAGGTGAGCTCATAGGATACATACACTGGTGTTCATTACCAGCTCATTGGAGGCGTACTTGAGAGCTGAGGATATTGAGGGGTGCTGTTGAGCATTAAGCACATTCACAGATGAAATATATGGTTGTTAATGGCTCAGGTGCTGTCACAGACATCCCATATATCCTGAGGCCTCATCTCTCCCAATCTCTGTAATTTCCTCCAGCCCTATTACAACTTACAATCTTTAAATTCCTCTGATTCAGGCTTCCTGATCCAATACTGTTCCTGTAGTTGCCTGGACCCTTAAAACCTGGCAATCCCTCTCTAAAACTCTTTGCTCACTATCTTTTCATCCTCCTTTAAAGTGCTCTTTAAACTCTATGTCTAAGATTTTGGCACATGCTAGTGTCTCTTTTTATGTTCCAATTTTTTTTGTCCATGAAACTTATCTTTGAAGGTTTTTCTGAAATAAAGACCAAATCAAATCACAACACAATATCACATCACAAGTTGTTGTTGTCCTTTATCCATTAAGGGCCACTTTAAAAAGAATAGACAGAGGCAGAGAAGTTTGGTTAGGGATGTAAATGGGGATAGGAAGGGTTGAAACCATTAAGTGTTGTAAAAACAAGAATAAGAATTTTAAACATAAGCCTTTAGTGCTGATGAAGAAGCAAGGTAATTAACTGGAGAGAATGATCTAAGACTCCATGAGTTTTAATGTCTTGGAGATGACTACATAAAATAGCACGTGAAAGTAATCTTTGATTGATAATTAATCTCAATTGCTCTGCAAGGATCAGTTGATGGTTGAGTGACTCAATTGTCTGGATAGTGTTGTTACAGAGATAGTAGGAAGCTGGATGAACAGAGCAGGCCAAGCAGCATCAGAGGAGCAGGAAAGTTTGACATTTCCGGTCGAGACCCTGCTTCAGAAAATGGGCATCCTTAGAAGAGGTTTCGCAGTGGGTTTAAAATTGTTACAGAGATAGTAGGAACTGCCGATACTGGAGAATCTGAGATAACACGTTGTGAAGCTGGATGAACACAGCAGGCCAAGCAGCATCAGAGGAGCAGGAAAGGTGACGTTTCGGGCCTAGACCCTTCTTCATTTATTCACATGGTGTTGTCTGGATAATGTGTATTTTTTTAATGCTGTGGATCAAGGAATGTTAGTCGAATGTTATGCCTTGCTCGGGTAGCAAGCTGAAAATCATATCCCGCTGTTCCCCGAGTAGTCACAAAATTTAAACATTGAATAAAAGTACAGAAGTATTCCTAATTTTCCTGTCTTTTAGACTGAGTTTGACAGAAAGCGTGGACCAGGTTTTTTGTATCACAACCTTTCTAGCCAATGCAGTACATCCAACTGTTTCTCTAAAGATTACCTTGTACTTCCTCAGTGTTTAACTACCACAATTTTTCTGTTTAAATTGTCGAACTGTAGGAAGTTCTCCTTGAGAAATGTCTTTCTTGCCTTCTATCCTACTCCTGCCACCTTCATCACTTTCCACTACTCTTCCCACCTGACGCATGTGTTCCTCCTGATCTTCTTCCATATGTTTATGTGATAGCACCAATTCTTCTTCCTCGGTCAGGAGTATTTATCAGGTGAGCCACTTTACTAACACTCCTAGCTATTTTGCATGCACTAGTGAATTTCACTTTCAGAGGTTCACCTTGCAAAGGCAGCAATGCTAATACTTCATCGCCCACTGGAAACACTCTAGTTGCTGAATGTTTACATTTGTCCTTGTGAAACTTCCAAATACTCCTGTGCTCCAGTCATTTCCAGAAACAGGGATACTTCATCCAACATTGACGATTCATCTTTATTTTGGTCCAAGAATTTCTCTCTAATTGATTTTAATGGGCCTTGAATCTCATGACCATAAATCAATTCAAAGTGGCTTAACCCTGTAAATTCATTTGTGGAGCCTCTGGAAGCAAATAGGAAAAAAGTCTAATGTTTTGTCACAGATCACAGGGTTTCAGTTACAAGGAGAGGCTGGAAAGGCTGGGGCTTCTTTCATTGGAATATAGGAGGTTGCAGAGTGACCTTATAGGGGTTTATAAAATCATGAGGGGTTTAGATAAACTGAATGACAGGTGTCTTTTCCCTCGGGTAGGGGATTTTAAGACTACGGGGCATATTTTTAAGGCAAGAGGAGAAGGATTTCAAAAAGGCATGAGGGGCAAATTTTTTTTTAAAATGACTGGTTCTTGTGTGGATGAACTTCCAGAGGAAGTGATGGATCTGGGTACAGTTACAACTTTTAAAAGGCATTTGGATAAGTATATGAATAAGAAAGGTTTGCAGGGATGCAGGCCAGGTGCAGGCAGTTGGTACTGGTTTAGTTTGGGATTATGGTCGACGTGGACTGGTTGTACCGAAGGATCTGTTTCGTTTCTTAGATGGACACAGTACCCCAGAAATGCCCTCACCAACGTCCTGTACAACTTCAAAATGTCGCCTCAACTTCTATTCTCAAAGATCTGAGCAATGAAGGCATGTGTGCTAAATGTCTTCTTAACAATCCACTCTACATGTAACACAGAATTTAAGGAATTATGTAGTTGAACCCTTAGGTCTCTAATTTATCACCACTAGCTAAGGCCCTGCTTTTAATTGTATAAATCCTTTCTGTTTGCAAAATCCAATTTTTAAACAGGACCTGCAACAAACTCTCTATGGGTTTCTAAACTGAAGAAGTATGGCTTATTCATTATTCTAAAATAACTTTTGATCGCTCTTCATGTCTTGTGGGCATGACAGGCATGAATATTACTTACTATTTATTACCCCAAACCGTTGCCCAGGTCTTGCTGCATGCGGGCATGGATTACGTTATAGTGAATAGAATTGAACACTGTATAAACGTTCCTGGCTTTGGCCTTATGATGGTGGGTAGATCATTGATGAAGTATCTGAAGGTGGATGGGCTAGGAAATTGCCTCAAGGAACTCCTTCAGTGAAATGGTTCACCTCCAACAATCACAGCCATCTTCCTTTAAGTTCTAATTTTACCGGGTCACCTTGATACTGCACTTGGTCAAATGCAACTCACTGTCAAGTTGAGATATTTAGACCAAGGCTGTATTGAGGTCTGAAACTGACTGGTATAACTCAAACTGTACATTGGAGAGCAAATTGTTATTAAGTCTTCTTCTTGAGTTCTCTGCATGAAGATAAATCCTTGATGAGTATTCATCAAACTATGGAAAAAAGCCATAACTTTTTTACTGTAAGTTGGATGAAGAGAGAGACAGCTAGTCTGTTATTGGTGAGTAAGTGTCAAAGATACTTTCCTTTGCTTTGCTGATCATCAAGAGCAGGCCGATGGGGAGATAATTGTCTAATTGATTGGATTTGTACAGCTGTTTATGGAAAATGCTTCCAATTTTCTGCGTTATTGGGGTGGTGTCAATGTTGCAGCTCAATAATAACAACTTGGCTAAACACGGGGTTAATTCTGGAACAAGAGCATGTTTATGGTATCCTTTTACTGTATCCAGTGTGTGTTTAACCATGGCTTGATATCATATCTTGCTAAGCATAATTGGCTGAAGGCTAGCATCTATAATTCTGGGGAGCTCTGGTGAAGGCCAAGATGGATCAAATAGTCCACCATTTTGTCTGAAGATAGTTGCAAAAGCTTTAGCTTATCATTTGCATTTAAAAGCCGGGATCCCTCATCATTGAGGATGGACATGCAGTTAGAGTTTTCTCTTCCAGTAAATGTAGATTTCTTCTTGAGAAGTGTGAATTGTTGCAAAAGAAATGTTAAATAACATGGATGGAATGTACTGCTTCCAGGACGTACTTGGATTTGGGAAATGCCCTTTAGGTTGGGAAAGAATGCATGGGGTGCACACCATGCTGCTTCCCATTCCCCACTTAATTAAGTCCAAGGGAGAAGGTTTATGGGTAGCTTACTACCTCCAGCCAGTGCTCGCAACCATGTGGAAATGTATTAATTGTGGCCTCCTGGGGTGGGAAAGAGGGGGGCATTTCAATCACCGATTAGTGCCTGATCAAAGATCCCTGAATTTGAAAAGGGTAGCACTACTGAATGCCTTTCACCTACCCGTTTCATACAATCTCCTCTTAGCCTATAACCCCTTCCCTAAAACACCCATTTTCTCATCAATCACCTGCAATTATATTATGCTAAAAAATAAGGGCACATTGATATGTTCATGCAAGCCGGGATTTCTACCTTCCAGTCCAGAATCTTGGAGAAAGCTCAGTATTGACCAGTTAGGTGCCTAATGGGCTGCTGATTCCATTAGGCCTTCAGCATAGAGGCGACGCAGTATTCTCACTGGTTCTCTAGCATTATGCTCACCGTGTTATTTAAGAAACACAGAAACAAGAGTAGGACATTCACCTCTTCGGCCTATTCTGCTATTCAATTAAAACGGTAAATTTTACAGGACTGTGGGGAAACAGCAGGTAGAATGGAAAACTGGAAAGCTTTCTCAGAGAGCTGGCTCAGGCATGGTAGGCTGAATGAACCCCTTCTGTAATTTAAATATAGAGTGCTGGAGAAACTCTGCAGGTCTGGCAGTGTAAATTGAGAGAGAGGCAGGGTTAACGTTTCAAATCCACTGTAAATCTTCCAAAAGAGATGCTGCCAGAGCTTCTCTGCATTTTCTGTTTTTATTGCAGATCTCTGTAGGATTTTGCTTTTACTTATGTGAGTTCCTCCTGTGCTGATTGAGTTTATAATTTGAAGTATAAATGCACATTGACGTCTTCAGTACATTATAGATAATATCTTCACTCAACATTGAATTTTAAGATGATACACAAAGCTGTATCTATGGAATTCTTTAACTGCAGAACAATTGCACTTAAAATTTATCTTAATATTAGAAATGCTTAAGAAGTTTTGAAAAGTCACCTCTATTCATTATTAGTATTTTAAATGACAATTTCACTGTTTTTGCTTGAGTAATTAAGTTTGCAATGTATTCACCAATAGCCAATCCAGCAATAATGAAAAGGACCAGCCAATTAACGTTCACAAATTATTTCTTTCCAGGGACTAAAATACAGTGCAGATATGATGGCCAGAACATTAATGTTAGGTCTGTTTATGGCATTTGACTGGTTGTGAGCGAGTGGACAGATGGTGTACACTTTTCTATGTTTAATTAGCCACATTCTAACAAGTTTACATCAATTCTTAACCAAATAATATCTGCAAAGAGAGATATTATTGAACATTAATGTTCAATGGAGATAAGCATTGTGGGAGTTGGTTGGCTGAAGAATTCAATTAAAATGACCACTAATTATATATTTAACATACTTTCAGAAGCTACAGCTTGCTGAAGTGCATCTTCATCTTCAGAAAGATCTTTGTTTGGTTTCCATTTTGTCGCTTAATTTCTCCACATCCTCAACAGATTTCAACTTTTGCAGCTTATGTTGACTGAGTATAGAAATTCTAAATATTGAAATAAAGAAATGTCCGTAACAGGGGCAGAACATTCAACATTTAAAATCTGCTCAGCCCATTTGAGTTTTGATTGAAGGACCCATTTTCCAGTCAATTAATAGCTGGGTAAACCTATGTTTGTGTCTTCCCCTTTTAGGTGTAAATTGTACTTCAATAAAAGGTACATTGATCAAGGCCATGATGTCGCTAGACCCAGTAATGCATTGGAGAAGGAGTTTCAGAAGTTTGACCGAGCGACAGTGAAGAAATGGTGACATATTTCCAAGCCAGAACAGTGAGTGGTGTGGAGGGGAACTTGCAAGTGGTAGTGTTCTTATGTATCTGCTGCTCTAGTACTTTGAGATGTTTGTGGTCATGTAGGTGCTGTCTCAGGAGCTTTGGTGAATTTCTGCAGCATATTTTGTAGATATTGTACACTGCTGCTATTGAGTATCAGTGGTTCAAGCCCTGGGTGTTTGTGGATGTAGTGCTAATTAAACGGGCTGCTTTGTCCTAGATGGTGTCAAGCTTCTTGAGTGTTGTTGGGGCTGCATTCATCCAGGCAAGTGGGGATTATTCCATTACACTCCTGACTTGTGCCTTGTAGGTGGTGGACCGGCTTTGAAGAGTCAGGAGGTGAGTTATTCACCGCAGTATTCCTAGTCTCCTTCAATCTTTAGTAATTAATGTTTTGCTGGCACCTATTTACCTACGCCTTATCCAATATATTTTCCATTAATCGGCTGTAAAGATTGTTGCATAAAGAGTAAATTTGTCATAAGAATTTCTACTGATCAAGATACAAAGGACTTCTCTGGAGAGAAGCTAACAAATGTGTTCATGAGTTCCAAGAGTGTTTCACAGATACATGTTCATTATTAAGTTCCATGTAGCCGAATTGTAATGTATACTTACTCTTAAGTCTACCCTGAAGTCTCACAAGAGATCATTATGTAATTTCTACAGTCATAGAGATGTGCCGCACAGAAAAAGGCCCTTTGGGTCCATTGCTCAATCCTCTTCTAATGTTTGGCTCATAGCCTTGTGTGATTTGGATTTGCAAATGAATATCTAAATATTTCTTAAATGATGTGAATGTTTCTGTCTCTACCACCCTTACAGGTAATGAGTTCCAGACTGCCACTGCCATCTGGTTGAAAATATTTTTCCTCACATCTCTAAGCCTTCTGTCCCTTACCTTTAAATTTATGCCCCTGATCATTGATAGAATACATAGAATATAGAACGTTACAGCACAGTACAGGCCCTTCAGCCCTCGATGTTGTGCCGACCTGTCATACCGATCTCAAGACTATCTAACCTACACTATTCCATGTACGTCCATATGCTCATCCAATGACGACTTAAGTGTACCTAAAGTTGGCGAACCTACAACCGTTGCAGGCAAAGTGTTCCATTCCCTTACTACTCTCTGAGTAAATAAACTACCTCTGACATCAGTCCTATATCTTTCACCCCTCAATTTAAAGCTATGCCCCCTTGTGCTTGCCGTCACCATCCTAGGAAAAGGCTCTCCCTATCCACCCTATCTAACCCTCTGATTATTTTATATGTCTCAATTAAGTCACCTCTCAACCTTCTTCTCTCTAACGAAAACAGCCTCAAGTCCCTCAGCCTTTCCTTGAGAGACCTTCCCTCCATACCAGGCAACATCCTAGTAAATCTCCTCTGCACCCTTTCCAAAGCTTCCACATCCTTCTTATAATGCGGTGACCAGAACTGTACACAATACTCCAAGTGCGGCCGCACCAGAGTTTTGTACAGCTTCACCATAACCTCTTGGTTACGGAACTCGATCCCTCTATTAATAAAAGCTAAAACACGGTATGCCTTCTTAACAGCCCTGTCAACCTGGGTGGCAACTTTCAATGATCTGTGTACATGGACACCGAGATCTCTCTGCTCATCTACACTACCAAGAATCTTACCATTAGCCCTGTACGTTGCCTTCCGGTTACTCCTACCAAAGTGCATCACCTCACACTTGTCTGCATTAAACTCCATTTGCCACCTCTCAGCCCAGCTCTGCAGCTTATCTATGTCACTCTGCAACCTACAGCATCCCTTCGTCACTATCCACAACTCCACCGACCTTAGTGTCATCTGCAAATTTACTAACCCATCCTTCTACGCCCTCATCCAGGTCATTTATAAAAATGACAAACAGCAGTGGACCCAACACTGACACTTGCGGTACACCACTAGTAACTGGAGATTTGATCCCTCCAACAAGGAGAAAGGTTTCTTCCTGTCTACCATATCTATGCCCCGCAATTTTATAAATCTCAGTCATATTTCCTCCCAATCTCCTCTGCTTTAAGTTTGCCCTGTTTGCCCAAACTTCATAACTGAAATTCTCTAGCCCAGGTAACATCCTGGTAAATCTCCTTTACACCCTCTCCCTCTTATAATGTGGATAGCAGTACACAATATTATAGCTGTGGCATAACCAATATTTTATACAATTCTACCATAACTTCCTGGCTCTCAAAATCTCTGCCTCGACGAATAAAGGCAAATATACCATATGCCTTCTTAACCACTTTTCCTGTGTGCCCTGATACCTTAAGGTCCCTTTGACCCTCGGTGATTCCCAGGCTCCTACCATTCATCATGTATTCCCTTATCTTTGCCTCCCATTTATCCAGATTGAATTCCATTTGTCACTGATCAGTCCATCTGACCAGTCTTTCTATATCCTTCTCATATTTACAATTTGCCAACCTTTGCATCTCAATTTTTGTAACTCAGATGTGATGCAACCAGCTATTAAGTGCTGCATTACAAAGCTATCTGGTTGAGCAAAGTTAAACATCTCTTCTGCAGAAGAGATCATGTGGGTATCCTTGATAATAAATTGTGAAGCTGGATGAACACAGCAGGCCAAACAGCATCTCAGGAGCACAAAAACTGACGTTTCGGGCCTAGACCCTTCATCAGAGAGGGGGATGGGGAGAGGGTTCTGGAATAAATAGGGAGAGAGGGGGAGGTGGACCGAAGATGGAGAGAAAAGAAGATAGGTGGAGAGGAGAGTATAGGTGGGGAGGTAGGGAGGGGATAGGTCAGCCCAGGGAAGATGGACAGGTCAAGGAGGTGGGATGAGGTTAGTAGGTAGGAGATGGAGGTGCGGCTTGGGGTGGGAGGAAGGGACTGATGAGAGGAAGAACAGGTTAGGGAGGCAGAGACGGGCTGGGCTGGTTTTGGGATGCAGTGGGGGGAGGGAAAGAGCTGGGCTGGTTGTGTGATGCAGTGTGGGGAGGGGACGAACTGGGCTTGTTTTGGGATGTGGTGGGGGAAGGGGAGATTTTGAAGCCGGTGAAGTCCACATTGATAACATTGGGCTGCAGGGTTCCCAAGCGGAATGTGAGTTGCTGTTCCTGCAACCTTCGGATGGCATCATTGTGGCACTGCAGGAGGCCCATGATGGACATGTCATCTAAAGAATTGGAGGGGGAGTTGAAATGGTTCTCGACTGGGAGGTGCAGTTGTTTATTGCGAACCGAGCGGAGGTGTTCTGCAAAGCGGTCCCTGAGCCTCCGCTTGGTTTCCCCAATGTAGAGGAAGCCACACCGGGTACAATGGATACAGTACACCACATTGGCAGATGTGCAGGTGAACCTCTGCTTAATATGGAAAGTCATCTTGGGGCCTGGGATAGGGGTGAGGGAGGAGGTGTGGGGGCAAGTGTAGCATTTATACCAGTAAGAAGATGAGGCTGGCGACAGTGAATCTAGATGGTCCAGTGAACATGGGCACAACACATACTAAATGTTCCCATTCGAATCAGCTGTGGTTCGGGGGTAGTTCTCTTGCCATGACTCACAACTTTGAGTTCAAATCTGACTTTGAACCTGGCCGCAAAATTTGAGGTTTGCACACCAGTGCTGTAGTGAAGAACGGCTACACTGTTGTAGGTGCTGCCTCACTGATGCCCACTCAGCTGGACATATGTTGGTGCTGCCCTACAGATACCCACTTAGCTGGACGTATGTTGGTGCTGTGTTACAGATGCCCACTCAGCTGGATGTAGGAGATCCTGCAGACACATCTTCAAAGAAGCACTGTGCATTTCACTGTGGTGTCCAGAATCGAAATTTATTCCTCAATCAATAAACATCATTTTTTATGTTATTAGTGCATCACTGTTTGTGGGAGCCTGCTGTGCACAAAATGGCTGCTGTGTTTTTAACACTACAACAGTAACTGCAATTCACAAGCACTTTGAAATGTTCTGAGGTTGCAGAAAGTGAGGGAGAAATGCAATTATTTTTCCACGCTTTCTCTCGTTACTCTTCTGTTGCAAGTCACACACAACTTGACAAATGGGCATAAGGCAGAAATGGGATGTGTAGCAACACCATACTGAGTGCAGTTTGTTTGCAAGTTTGCAAATTGGCTTCGAGTTGGCTGCAGTACTTATGTTTTAAACATGTTGCCAAGATTGATAGAGCCTTGAGGGCTCATTGTTTATTACCAATTTATAGAGGCCCCAGAGACTGGCACAATGCTACTGAAACATCATTATCGAAAGTTCTTCCCCACTCCCCTCCCCACAATCACAAGAATTGCTGAAAAATACAAAAATAAAAATAAAAGGAACTACATTTTCAGAGATGGGTACTGTGAGTCAGAATTTCTGGGCTCATCACATCTGTTTCAGGAAAGTGCCTTTTGCAATGGTAGCATTTTCAATTTTGAGTGCATGGGACAGCTGGGGTTGTGCCAGCTGCCCCTGGAAAGAGGGTGCAGAGAGCAGCGGGCCTTGAACCCTTGCCCCTCATGCCGCTCACTTTCCATACACTTTCTGTTCCTCATCCATGGAAACTCATTCTCTCCATGGCTCCCTGCCTCCCCATGATTTCCCATAACCTTCATACTTACCTATACCTCACAGCCCACCTCTATTTGACTGACGGCCCGGGTAATCATTTCCCTATAGAAATAGTTTTTCTTGAGTTAAAACACCACTTGATTGCAATTGAGCTGACCAGGTTGGAAGTCCAGGCTATCGCTCTCAACCCCCTCAAACTTGTGCCTTTATCCTCCACTGGTGAAAGATGAGGCTGTCAACAATGAAGCTGGAAATCCAAGAATGGGTGCTGGCTGCCATTTTTAAATGTCTGCTCGTCCTCCCTAACTGTGTATAAAAATCTGACCCTATAAGAGGCAGGTAGACTTCCTAGTGTGCAAATGTCCTCAGAAACCAAATGTGAAAACCTTCTATGGATGATTGAAATGTTTTTGAAAGCTATCTGTCTGCAATCTTGGTTCCACTGTTTATTTGAATTGAGTTAACATTATCGAGAGTGAGGTTGGAAATTCCTTTATTCAGAGGGTTTTTGAAGGTTTTGCTGTAGGAAGTGTAGGGAAACAGAAGGTAAATAGATGTGCTGTAGATCAATGGACTGACTCTCAACCGGGAGCATAATCCCGCCTGTGCTCACTAACCTCATCACCTCCTGGACTGTCAAAGCATCAATATTAAAATTCTTATCCAGGTTTTAATATCTCTCCTATTCTATAGCCCTACACTTTCTTTGCAATCTCTTTTATTCTTACAATCCTCCAAGGTCCCAGGCAGTCCCCTAGATCTGGCATCCCAGACTCTAATTACTCCACCATTGAAGACCATGTCTTCAGCTGCCTGGGTCTCAACCTTTGGAATTCCCCTCCCAAAACCTCTCTACCTCTCTCTCCTCATTTAAGATGTGCATTAAAACCTGCCTTTTGGGCAAAGACTTTGGTCACCTGCACTAATAGATCCTTAAGTTGCTCAGCGTCAAAATTTGATTGATATTTGCTTCTGTGGAGTGCACCGGAGCAGTTTATTACATATAGGTGCCATATAAATGCAAATCGTTGCTGGGTGATAGATGGACAGACTCAGCAAGCAGTGAAATCAATGTAAGAGTGATGGATGGGCATGCAACAGAAGGGTAATCAATGTTTAAGTGATGGATGAATAGACCCACAGCCATTTCTCTGCGTTATCAAACTTTCTTTTCCTGATTTGAAGTTGTTGGGGACAGTGTTCAAATGTCACACTCAGATTTTCACATCAAACTTCAAAGAAAAGACAAGAGTCCCTTAGACAACCAGCTGGAAAGAATAACACCAACAATAAAATTAAAATAAATGTCAATCAAAATAACTGCCATGAAGAAATGCAAAGTTAGGCAAATCAAATTAATAAAATATTGTGGGGGAGTCTTATTGGGGCCTGAGTGACAAAGTCTGTAATGAGATTTATAGCAGAATAGCCATGAGAAGCCTATCTTGTGCATGATATTTTTTATCTGCCAAACTGCAAAGTGAGTTTTTTACAGGGTAGCTGCACGTTACCGAGGAAGGAAGATTATAGTTGTTAAATGTTTTCCGAAAGTCTGAACTTACCTTGTCAATATTCAGTTTTCAATCTGACCAACCACACTGAGCAAGCGAGTCTATTGAGAATTCCTGACGTGGAGGTCAGAGTAACTACCTTGTGATTTCAGCTTGCCGCTGCTCCAAAGGGCCTCTCAGAGCACATTCCATGTGCACTGACCACAGACAACCAAAGTCCATGGACATTGGCATCCAACATGTACCAGCCTTGAAGGGAACCCTTCTGGCGCATCTCTAATCCGCATGCCTTTTTCTTTTACTAGTTCATGATAGATGAGCATCACTAATGGGCTCAAAAGCTGGTGCAGAATTATCCTACAGCATTTCACATCTGATGAATTACTTCTCATTGGGCTAATGCGACAATAGTTTTGTGCATAGCAAGACCACAGTGCAGTGCCACCTTGCTTTCAGGGAGTGAGTTTTAGATTTTGCCCAACTGATAGTAAATACAGTTCCAGGACATTGTGAGACTCAAGTCACTTCTCACCTGTCTGCTTTCCTTGTCTTTCTTGTTGGTGGTGGTTGCAGGTTCAGAATGTGTTGTCAATGAAGGACAACTTTAAGGAAGATAGTAATTACATCAAACCCTTGTATTCATTACATAAATGACATTAGAATTAGGACATTATTTGACCAGCAATTTTAAAAAATCCTTGTACCTTTTCTCGAAGAAGTGTTTTGAGTTCAGCTAGTACAAATTCTGATCCGTTAACATCACCTCTGAGAAAGAACACTTGCAACACAAAGACAGTGTCCCTATCTTTAGCCCAGGAGACATGGATCAAAGTACCACTTGCTCAAGATGTATTTTATAACACATCTGAACAGGTTGGTTTAAAAATACCGACATGAGAGCTTCAGGTGCCAGAAATAAGGGACAGCTTCTTATTTAAAAAAAAACCCACCAGGAGCATTTCCAGATGGCATTTGCCACATTGCTGTTTGTGGGGTCTTGCTACGCACAAAACTATTGTCACATTAGCCCAATGCAAAGTAATTCACCAGATGTGAAATGCTCTAGAATAATTCTGGGAGATGAGGAAAGATGGTTGAGAAATGCAAATGTGAAAAATGTTAGTGGCTCAGCAGCTAATTTATGAAATACGGAACAATCCATCTCCTGTTTGTTACAAAATACCATCTGCACACCTGTTGTAGTGGAGCCTCTCAGATCCCACAGTTAATTTAAATGTAAATCTAGTCTGTCTTCTGTATCTCCTTGATGCTATAGTCCATGTTTTGGTTTGATTTTAGATTCCCAGTTTCCCAGGTGTCCATTTCATGAGTTGTAATTAGCTTATGCGAAACATTTCTTGATGCTGGATGCTAATGTTTTCTTGTGCTCATTTTTATATGGGTCTCTCAGGACTGAGGTTTTCTATAGTATCCATTATTTTCACTTAACTCCTGAAGGACTTGCCTCAAAATTCCAGAATTTCTTTCTCCCTCAGCCCAATGAGGGCCTGTCTTGTCTCTCTGGGATCTTCCTCTATTGAACCTGAAACTTTCCAAACTTGAATGTAGCATCAACCTTCAAAAGGGTGTTTGATCCAACTCAATCACATTTACGTATTTTAAGCTAGTAGATCACAGTTAAATGTAACTTCCTTACAAATACAGCTGTTCTTAACAGCAACTAGAAACACATCTCTCCGCCAATCTGAGTGAAAATTCTCTTAATACTCTTCTCTAAGAGTGTAAAAACACTCTCCCCTTGAGGTGTTCACCTTGATCATGAATGCTTCTCATGTGCAATAGAGTTGTACGATTCCACATTTCTCTAACCCCTTTAGGATTGTTGAGGTAATGGCTGTGCACAGCTGATACCCAAGCTTGGAAATGGAAACCAAGTTCATCTCCTGTGGATATACCATGGTGTTGCTCATGATAATATCAACAACTGCAAGGCAGCATTTATTGCCCTTCCCTAATTGCCTTTGAGAAAGTGGTTGAGCTGCCTTCTTGAACCACTACAGTCCATGTGATGAAATTACTGGCATAGTACTGTTAGGCAGGGAGTTCTGAGAATTTAACCCAGAAACAGTGAAGGACAGATGATATAAGCCCAAGTGCGGACAATGTGATTTGGTGAGAAACATAAAGGAGCAGGTAGTGTTCCAATGCATCTGCTGCCTTTGTCCTTCCAAGTGTAGAGGTCCCTCAGGTCTGGAAATTGCTGTTAAAGAAAGCTGAGCTGCCATGTAGTTGCTGCCATGCATCATGTAGATGCTACCCACTGCCAGAGGGCATAATGTTGGGGTGTGCAAATGATCTAAGGTGGTAAATGGGGTGCTGATCAACTGGGCTGTTTGTCCTGGAATGTGTCAAGTTTCTTTGAAGTTTCACTCCACCTAGCAGGTGAAATGCATTCCATCACAGTCCTGACCTGAGCCCTATCTTTGGGATGTCAGAGGTGAGTTTCTCAAAGGAGAATTTCCAGCCTCTGACCTGGTCTTACAGTTGGTGTAGTGATATGGCTTGTTCAGGTCAGTTTCAGTTCAATGGTGATCATCAGGACATTGACAGTGTGTGAATCCAGTGATGGCAGCACAATTAAATATCAAGAGGAGAGAGTTGATTTCCCATTGTGATGCGAATATTACTTGTCATTTGCCAGTTCAAGCATGAAGGTTATTGAGATTTTGCTCCATAAAGCCATGATCTGTATCTGAGGAACTGCAGGTGGTGCTGAATATTGTCAAATCATCATCCATGATCCCCACTTCTAACCTTGATGATGGATGGAATGCTTGATGAAGCAACTGAAGATAATGGGTCCTTGGACACTATCCAGAGAAAACTCCAAAATAACATCCTGGGAACAAGATGATTGGCCGACAATAGCCACAATCATTATCTGTCTGAGCTGGGTCGCAAGGAGGCACAGTGGTTAGCACTGCTTCCTCACAGTGGTGGGAACCTAGGTTCAATTCTCAGCCTTAGGCAACTGACTGTGTGCACATTTTTTTGCACATTCTCTTGTGTCTGTGTGGCTCCAGTTCCCTCTCAGTCCAAAGATGTGCAAGTTAGGTGGATTGGCCATGCTAAATTGCCCTTACTGTGCAGGCTAGGTGGGCTAGCTGTGGGAAATTCAGGGATAGATGGTAGTTGGTGAGATGGTCTTCAAAGGGTTGGTATAGACCAGGGGGCTGAATAGCCTCTTTTTGCACTGTAGGGATTTTATGGTTCCAGCCAAAATTTTCCCCTGATTCCAACTGACTTCAATTTTCCCAGATTTTCCTCATGCCATACTCGGTCAAATGCTGCCTTGATGCCAAGGGGAGTCACACCCAGCTCTTGAATTCTTCCCTTCTTTTGTTCATGTCTTTACCAAGGCAGTTATGAGATCTGGAGCAGTGTGGCTCTGGCTGAACCAAAACGGAGTTTGAGTGCAGACAAATGCTATTTTGTTGGTACTGTCAATGGTGCCTTTCAGCACTTTGCTGATGATTGAGATTTGTTCTGCTCTCTAAGGACAGAACGTGCCTGGGCAATTCTCTACATTGTCAGGTAGGTGCTAGTTTTGATAGAGAATGTCTCTTAATAATTTGAAGGATTCAGCTCAGTGCTTAATCTCTCCTTGGCATGTTCCAGATTTTTTTCTCTACCAGTTGTTCCTCCTTGCCACTATGAAATCAAAGTTCCAGTTTTAACTCTGAGGTGTGTACAGGTGCTGGGCAGGTGGGATCTACAACAAAGGCCCCAGTTGGAACCTATATTCAGATGATGAATAGGTGTTAGCCCAGGACAAGGAACCATATAATTTTAAGAGGAATTTAGTGGATTAATCTAGGGGCCATGCAGAAACCTTATGACCAGAAATGGTCTTAAAAATCCAACTTAGTCAGGCATTTGAATCATTGTTGCCTGTTTTTTTTAAGTTAATACTAATATCTACCCACCAAGTATCAAAATCAATGAGGTGAAAGTGGTAACTAGGTGGTTTCGGAGGGAATGTCATAGAAAGTGCCAGATCATGTTAACCAAAGGGTAAAAAAATTAGCTTGCATCAATCGCCCAATGGAAAATATTTGAGAAAGGAGGAAAGAGAGACAATTCCATACAAATAGTTCTGTATGTACACAAATATTTATTACCAATATGTAATGCAAAATCTAGGCTGTCACTCCACTGCAGGGAACCGGGCCCTGTAAGAGAGTCTGTCCTGAATAAGCACTTCATTTGATTAGGTGGGCCTTGGTGTTCAGTGCAGAGTGCTGCACCATTATAGCGGGAGTGCTGACAGGATGTGACATTGCTGGAGGGTAAAGTGTTGGAGTGTAAAATCATTACACTGTAAGATAACGTGTCAACAGCGTTGCACTGTTGAAGGTCAGGGCAGAGAAAGCCCTGCACTGTGGGAGGGCATACTGACAGCACTACACTTGGGTAGGATGGTCAGAAACCGCGACTGACAAAACAACTAAAGGTGAGATGAGAATTTTATTATTTTTATGCAATGAGCTGTTATGGTGTGGAATCGGATGCAACAGCAACTTTCGAAGGGATTTGGATAAATATTGAAAAGGTAAAAATTTGCCGAGTTATTGGAAAAGTCAGGGAAAGGGAAAATATTTTGGACAGCTGGCACAGGCACACTCAGCTGAATCACCTTCATGAATGCTGCGTCGTTCTATCAGTTAAAAATTGTGTTAAAATATTGTGTAAAGTAATTTCAGGACAACCAACACTTGTGAAAATGAAAGTCAATTCACCTGGATCCCAGTTCACTGTTGGTCTAAAACTAGAGTTGGCTTAATGAATAAAATTAGAAAGGCTTTTTGCAACTGCATCCAACCTGCAATTAATTCTGGAGGCAAGATGAATTGAACATTTCAGAATGGTAGCGAGAGCTACAGTTACAGAATAGCATCACAAAGATTCAGCAGAGAATTGTCAATGCATTGAACCCAAAGCTGGGCCTGATTGAGCAGTATAACTCAGAACAAAACAAAAAGAGAAACAAGTGAGACAGAAAATCTGTTCTAATTCTTACTTTTCTTTGCTCTGTTTTACGACTGCACAGGGATTATTTTGTCATTCACTGAGTGAAAAATGGGTGATGTGTAGGATTTACTACTCAAAATATATCTCTGCTGATAAGCATTTCAACTAATGTCACTGTAAGTGAACCATATCCTAATGATGAAAGGCATTTTTATCTCTTTCCTACCTGGCAGTTTGTGCTAAAGCAGGAATTGCTGTGGAATTTCCCAACCAATTACCAAGTAAACAGATATTTAATGTGACTCATTGATCAACTTCAGCAATCTCTGATCATCCCAACAATTTTCCTCTTTAATCCTGATACATCTCAGTAGGGACCATAGGAATGATACAAATTTATGCATCAGGTTAACTTCTCAGCCAAAAGATAACAACTCAACAATGCAACGCCGACTCAGTGTGGCACTCCCTCAGGAAGTGTTTACCTTGCTCTTGTGCTCAGGTCTATAGAGTGTGAGGTGGAACCCATGACCTTCTGAATGATAGCTGAGAGTACTACTCACTCAGTTACTGCTGATACTGTAACGAATAAGAAATCTTGGTCATCAGTCCACAGTGCAGTATGGTAAGAAATGAAACCGGATGGACCCCCTGGCATTGACCTGGCACTGAAAAAAATAATGGCACAAACAGTCCTGCAAAGTCTTCCTCACTATCATCTGGGGGTTAGTGCCAAAGTTGGGAAAGTTGACTCACAGATAGTCAAGCAAGAGTCTGTCATAATCATACTGACGAAATCATACCTTACAGACAATGTCCCAGGCACCACCATCATCCCTGGATATGTACATGCCTCAACAACAGGGCAGACTCAGCAGAGTTGGTGAGCTAAGTGGTGTACATTTGGGAGGTTCTGGGAGTCCTCAACATCAACTCTGAACAATGTGACATGTCAGAACTTCAGATTAAACATGGGCAAAGAAAAGGTCCTGCTGATGACCACATACCGTCCTCCCTCAGCTGATGAATTGGTACTCTGGCATGTTGAACAACAATTGGAGGAAGAACTGAGTGTGGCAAGGGCACAAGATGTTGTCTGGTTGGGGCACTTCAATGTCCGTCAGCAAGAGTGGCTCAGCAGCAGCACTGCAGATCGAGCTGGTCAGATCCTAAAGGACAAAGCTGTGAGACTGGTTCTGCAGCAGGTGGTGAGGGACCCAAGAAGAAGGAAAACCATTTTTGACCCATCCTTACCAATCTGCCAGCTGCTAATGTATTTGTCCATGACAGCATTGGTAAGAATGACTGGGACACGGTCCTTATGGAGTCCTGCTTTCATATTGAGGATAACCTCTATCATGTTATGTGGCACTATCAATGTGCTAAATGGGACAGGCTTCAAACAGATCTAGAAACTCAAGACTGGGCATCCATGTGGTGCTGTGGGACATCAGCAGCAGTAGAACTGTACTCCAGTACAATCTGTAACCTTATGGCCTGGCATATCCCCCACTCAGCCACTACCACCAAGTCAGGGGATTCAATGGAGAGTGCAGGAGGGCACCAGGAGCAGCTCAAGGCATACCTGAAAATGAGGTGTCAACCTGGTAAAGCCACAAAACAGGACAACTTGCGTCCCAAACAGTGCAAGCAGGAAGTGACAGACAGAACAAAGATACCATACAACCACTGCATTCCTGCCATATCCAGTCATAAATGGTAGTGGACAGTCAAACAACTCGTTAGAGGAGGAGGCTCCACAAAAATCATCACCCTCAACAGTCAGTACAAAAAGGGAAGGCCGAAGCATTAGCGGCAAACTTCAGCCACAAGCGTCAAGTGGATGGTCCATTGTGGCTCATCCAGTGATCCCACGCATTACAATTCGATTCACTCCACATGACATCAAGAAATGGTTAGAAGCACTGGACACTGCAAAGTACATGGGCCCCGACAACATTCCGGCATTCGTATTGTGACTTGTGCTCCAGAACCTGCCACTTCCACAGCCAAGATGTTCCAGTACAGTTGCATCATTGGCATCTACTTGAAAATTGCCCAGGTATGCCCTATACACAAAAAACAGGACAAATCCAGCCAATTACCATTCCATCAGACTACTCTCGGTCATCAGTAAAGTGATGGAGGGTGCTACTAAGCACCTGCTCACTGATGCCCAGTTTGGGTTTCACCAGAACTATTCCGTTCCTGACCTCATTACAGCCTCAGTTTAAATATGGACAAAAGAGCTGAATTTTGGAGGCGAGGTGAGAAGGACAGTCCTTTACATCAAGGCTGCATTCGACTGAGTGTGGCATCAAAGACACCTAGCAAAACTGGAATCAGCGAGCAACTCTCCTTTAGTTGGAGTTGGACCTGGCATATAGGGAGATAGCTGTGGTTGTTAGAGATCAGCCATCTCAGCTCCAAGACGTCTCTCCAGGAGCTCCTCAGGGTAGTGTCCTCTGCAGAAACCATCTTCAGCCACTTGAGCAATGACCTACTCTCTATCATATGCTCAGAAGTAGAAATATTTATCAATGATTGCTCAATGTACATCACCATTCATAACTCCTCAGATACTGAAGCAGCCCATGTTCACATGCAACAAGGCCTGGACAATATCAATGCATCAGCTGACAAGTGGCAAGTAACATTCATGTCACACAAGTGTCAGACAATGACCATCATCAATAAGGGACAATCTAACTTCCACACCCTGACATTCAATGGTGTTATCATCATTGAATCCCCCAATATCAACCTCCCGGGGGTTACCATTGACCAGAAACTCAACTAGATTCACCATATAATCACTGTAGCTGTTAGAGCAGCTAAGCGGCTAAGAATACTGCAGTGAGTAACTCACCTCCTGACTTCCCAAAGCTTGTGCACCATCTACAAGACACAAGTCAAGAATATGGTAGAATACTCCCCACTTGCAGCTCCAATAACACTCAAGAAGCTTGACTCCATCCAGGACAAAGCAGCCCACTTGATTGTGCATGTATTGCCAAACATCCACTTGCTTCACGACCAATGTTCAGTAGCAGCAGTGTGTACGATCCACAAGCTGCACTTCAGAGAGTTACAAAGATTCTTAGACAGCACCTTTCAGATGCAAGACCACTTCTATCTAGGACAGGGGCAGCAGATAAATGTGAACACCAGCGCATAACAAAAAAAATTGTGGTCTCTTCACTGTCGCTGGGCGAAAATTCTGGAATTCCCTTTCTGAAGGACATTGTAGGCCAATGCACAGCATATAGACTGCAGTGGTTCAAGATGGCAACTCACCACCACCTTCTGAAGAGCAACAAGAGATGGGCAAAAAATGCTGGCCAGCCAGCAATACACCCAAGCATGAATAAAAAAAAACGATCTCACCTGAGATCCCAGTGTGGTTGAATCCATAACGTACTGGCTCTGGTTTGGGGTTTGAGTAGAAAGTTACCAGTCAGGTGAAGTAACTTTTTAATTTAGAAAAAGGAACAGCCAATTTGCTGACATCAATCCTGCCAGATCTCAAAATTGTACAAAGCGTATTCTAAGAATAGGAAGTGCTGTGGGCAGGGCTTAAAAAAGAAATGTTTGCTTTAAGCCAACTCGTTGTTTTGGCTTAAATCTTGCAGATTATTTTTTAACCAGAATATTATTAGGTGCCGTGAGTTTTTTTTCAAACAAGTGCATGAAAGCCGTGTTATATTTACCTTGGGGCTTTGATACTACTGCTTTTATGTTCCAAAATTCTGATTTTTGTTTTGAAAGGCTTTTAATTACAATATAATCCAGGATTAATAGAAAACTTACTGAATTTCTTAAAGATAAGTTATTCTAAAATTGCAATGGCTTCAAACTATTTTTGCCATTTATCAATGACTACACGGGTATAGACTCCCACCAGAAAATTGTACCAGACCCAACAACTAAGTCACAATCCACTGAATAACAGCTGCATACATAATGTTAAGTATAAGTGACCCCTTTCTCAAAAATAAACATTGAAACAGATTTGCTTTAGAACTGAGCTCCAGATTCTCAGAATGGGAATCCAAAAGAAATTAATGTGTTTCTAACAGTTCCCTGTAGAGGTTGCTGTGGGACTGGCCATAACCAAGTTAGAAGCAGAGGGCAACAAGCAAATAGAAAACACTCAGAAAATGCAGAGTAGCTTACACTGCTGGCAACATCAATCCATCAAATGTTCTATTTATCAGGCTACCCAATATGGTGAACTTGTTTGGACACAGATCAAACAGAGAACATAAAAGCAAAGGAATGCATTGTGTAGTCACTGGGATGTGCCTGAGGATGAGGGAAGGTTCCCTTTTCAACAGAGACTCGAAGACTCTGTGCTTTCAGCAGGTTGAGAAGCTCAAGACGTGATCTGGGTTATGACAAGACAAAGCTTCCAAACTACATATTCTCACAGAAGTACAGGGCAGAATTTAGTTGAGCACATTGAGGCAGACAATGAAAGTGAAGGGGTGGGGGGAGAATTGGGTTGGGGGGTGGGGGTTTGGACAAGTGCATCTGATCCCACCCTGGGAAAAATGGTGTCCAACATTCTGACACTGGAAACGTGCCTGCTGGCAGCAGGATGCCAATGAAGATATTAATAAACTACATGACACCAATTGTTCATGAGCCTACTGGAATCCAGGTTTTTATTGGATTCACATTACTCTCCTTTAGCTCTTGAAGGCAAACTCAGCAAACTCTGTTGGGTAGATCACCAGGAGGATCCCTTGATCTCAAAAGCTCATCTTGCCTGTTCATACGTAGGGTTCGAATGAGGATCCTCAGGCTAGGATCCCAATGATACTGCCAGGAATGAAGAGCTGCTGGCTTTGGACTGAGTGGCTGGTAGAATTCTCACCACCACAGGGGCTTGACTGCATGGGAGGCTAAAAGTTCCTAAGGGAACCTAAACAGCATTGAGCTTCCTTACACAGATTAAATATGGGGCTCCCACTGGATCTCCAGTCTTTAGAGGGGCACTCCCATCACTGGAATTAAATGTCGGCCTGAGAGTCATTTTGGTACAGGGGACCATTCAGCCCAAAAAATTAATGCTTACAGTCCATGCAGCATTCCAGTCATTCCTATTCTCCTGTTCTATCCCCAGTAAATCTGCACATTTTATTTCTCTCATGGCCACCCAATTTCATTTTTTAAAATCATTGATTGTTTCCAATACAACTGTCCTCCTTAGGCAGCAAGTTCCAAATTATTACAATTCACTGTGTGAAAATTACTTGCATTCTCCCACACCTCTTTCCAAAAAGTGGTCTCTCTTGCTCCCCCTCTCTCTCCCATTGATCCATGTTCTTCAAGATATTTGCACAATGGAGCATACTACTTTCTCTTTCCCAAAGTTTCTGTCCAAATATCGTCCCTCTGACAGTTTATAACTTCCTCGGTCCTTTCTTTTGAACAGCCCAACAATGTTCCTCTGGTCCATGCTAAGTTCTGTACTCCCTGACAGTCTTTCTGATTGTGCAGCATTTGCTCAAATCTGTCGCTCCAGCAGCACAGTACACTGCCCTGCTTACACAGTAGGGCAGTGTACTCTGAAACATGCGGAGATAGCAGGAATTACAGATCCTGGGGTCAGACACAACACAATGTGGAGCTGGAGGAACACAGTAGGCCAGGCAGCATCAGAGGAGCAGGAAAGTTGATGCTTAAGGTTGGGAGCATTCTTCATTTCTGAAGAAGAGACCTGACCCGTAACATCAACTTCCCTGCTCCTCTGATGCTGCCTGGCCTGCTGTGTTTCTCCAGCTCCACACTGTGTTTTCTCTCTGAAACATGTTGCTATGGTAACTGGAACAACAGTACCTCAGTATGGTCACTCCAACAGTCCAGCACTCCTTCAGTATTGTCTCTCTGATAATGCAGCATTTCTTCGGAATTCTGCACTTGAAAAGCCAATGATGGATGACTGGCCCTAGTTGTGGGATTTGAAGCCAACACTTTCTTGACTTGAAGACAGGAGTGTTGCCCACTAAGCCACAATTGACACTTTCAAGATGTAGCAAAGCAGATTCAACACAAATGCTTCTATTAAATCGTGACAAGGATCCTGAAATTTGGCCAATTCTTGATGAAGACTCCATAAGGTCTTGAAGTGAAATACAAGGCCAAGATTTGGTTTAAGATGCATAATCATAATGATATTTTACTTGGTTCATTTCTTGTGCCTTTAATCTTGATACAGTTGGGACTTAGTGCTTCCCACGAGTTTCAGACAACTGAAGGCATAAAACCGATGTGTTCTCAAAAGGACACTTCTCTGAAACATGTTGCTATGGTAACTGGTGCTGAGAAATCCTTAACTGAAATACAGTGACTAAAATACATTTTCTGTAACAAACAATCTGTAGTTGATCCTGTGTATA
The DNA here is from genome assembly GCF_030684315.1 of Stegostoma tigrinum. Taxonomy (NCBI): domain Eukaryota; kingdom Metazoa; phylum Chordata; class Chondrichthyes; order Orectolobiformes; family Stegostomatidae; genus Stegostoma; species Stegostoma tigrinum. Next base: position 36,571,038 of record NC_081370.1, read on the forward strand.
ATCATTGAAGGGTTTTGAAAAAGATCCAAGAAGGCATTCCAGTCAATGAGCAATTATCCAAATTCACTTGAGTCACATTTCTTTTAGATCATTTCTTTTCATTACCCAAAGTGTCTGCTACAACTACTTCCAAATGCACTGTTTAAAACATAATATCAGTGAGATTTTTTATTGAGCTCTTCATTCAGTGAGTAATTCATTGTCCATAGAAATTTGTAAGTGCACAATACAGGATGAGGTGATTCTGCCGATCATGCAGTTCGCGAGAGAAACAAAACAAATTTCCCTGCTCCTGCACTTTTCTCTGCTTATAGTATTTATCTAATTTTCTTTTCTATGGACTCATTTCTAAGGGCAATTATTCAATTTTCAAATTCCATCCTAGCCTTGACTCACTGTCTAAACTTTTACCACCTCCTGCCCTACAAAGCTTCAAGACCTCTGCTCTCATTAAATTCCAGCTTCCTGCTCATCTCTTGGATTTAAATTGCTATCCAATTGGATGCCGTTCTTTCAGATGTTTGGCTGTTTGTAATAAAATTCCTTCCTTTAACCTCTCTGAAACCTATCTCTTGACCTAGCTTTTGATTAGTTAGTATCTTATGTAGCGAGGTATCAGATTTTGTTTGATAATGACTGTATGAAATTTCACCACTTGGTTCATGTGACTGGTTTGCATTGCAGAGTGACGCCAACAGCATGAGTTCAATTCCTGCTTCTTCCCATGAAGGAATCTCCTTCTCAACCTTTTCGCTCACCTCAGGCACGGTGACTCTCAGGTTATACCACCACCACTCATCTCTGTTTAATGAGAGAGCAGCCCTATGGTCCTCTGGGCCATGGGGCTTTACCTTTTATCATGCAAATTTTGTTCCCCCATTTCGTTCTCACACCAAGACTCCACAAACAGCAATGTGGTAATGAATTTGAAAAAATACTTTCTAATGACTGACAACTATTAGCTGGGATAGCTGGGGAAGCTTGTCTGATCTTGTTTAAGTTGTTCTGCGCACCTTTTGTGTCCAGCTAAGAGTGTTGACTGGGCCTCAGATTAACATGGTCAAAAGGCACACAACACCAAGTTATAGTCCAACAGGTTTATTTTAAGACACCTCCACATCAGATTAACATGTGAAAGATAGCAGCCCAACTGTGTAATCTTCTTTCAGTGTGGTCCTTCCAAATGCCTCTATTAATACTGGAATTGTTAATGTTCTAACAGTGCAGCACACACTGCTTTTCTGACAGTGCAGTGCTACATCATCATATTCTTCTGTCAGTATGGCATTGCTACAGTACTGACTCTTCGATCATGCAGCACTTCCTCAGTACTGAGTCTCTGAAAGAGCACCCTCCCTTCATGCTGACCCTCTGACAGTACAGTGCACTCTCAGTATTAACCCTTCAACAGTGCAGTGGTCCCATGGTGTGATCTCTGTGGCAGCTCTTTGTTCCCTCAATAGTAACCCTCCAGTAGTGCGATGTTCCTTTAGTATTAGCACCATGACAGTGTAGCACTTCCTTGGTACTAGCAATAGAACAGGTACGCAAGTGATGAATAAAGGAAAAGTTTCACTTCTATCTTTATCTTTGTTGTGTGTAAAATTCTTATATTACTTCTATTTTCCAGTTTATTTTTAACAAAAACCATAACTTGTATTCAGGTAGTGCCTTTATTGTAATTAAACATCCTGATGTCTTCAAAGATAGTAGGAATTGCCTGTCTGGTTCACTGATGTGTTTTGGAGAAGGAATTCTACCATCCTTACCTTGTCCGGCCTACGCAACGCCAGACCCACAGCAATGTGGTTGACTCAACTGCCCTCTGAGCAATTTAGGAATGAGCAACAAATGTTGGCTTAGCCAGTAATGCCCAGATCCTGAGAATGAATAATCATAGAATCTCCTACAGTGCAGAAAGAGGCTATTTGGCCCCATTGCATAACCCTACGAAGAGTTTCCCACACAAACCCGACCACTGTCCCCCACCCTATTGCTGTAATGCCGCATTTACCATAGCCAATCCACCTTAACTGCACATCTTAGGACTGTGGGAGAAAACTGGAGCACCCAGTGGAAACCCGAGCAGACACAGACAGAACAAGCAAACTCCACACAGGCAGTCACCCCAGGCTGGAATCAAGTCTGGGTGTCTGGCACAAGTGCTAACCACTAAGGAAGGTTTTGGTCATCTGTCCTAATATCTTTATGTGACTCGGTGGCAAATATTGTTTGATGAACACTCCTTGAAGACAGCAGGGATAACCAGGTGTAGAGCTGGATGAACACAGCAGACCAAGCAGCATCAGAGGAGCAGGAAGGCTTACGTTTTGGGTCTGGACCCTTCAGAACCCTGTAGGAGATTCTATGATTATTCATTCTCAGGATATGGGCATTACTGTTAAGCCAACGTTTGTTGTCATTCCTAAATTGTTTAGACAGCAGTTGAGTCAACGACATTGCTGTGGGTCTGGCGTTGTGTAGGCCAAACAAGGTAAGGATGGTAGAATTCCTTCTTCAAAAGACTTTAGTGAGCCAGATGGGTATTTAAGACACTCAACAATGGTTAGATGGTTGTCATTAGGCTAACTTTTTCGTCCAGATTTACACTGAATTCAAATATTACCAATAACCATGACAGGACTCGAATTTATGTCTCCTGAGTATTGGCCTGAGGTTCTGGATTAGCAGTTCTACATCACTGTCAGTGAATATCCATATTTTTTATGATGGAGGGAAGGCCATTGAAGCAGCTGAAGATGGCTAGGCCTAGGACATTACCTCAAGGAACCCATAGAGTCATCGAGTTGTACGGCACTAAAACTCCTCAGTCCAACTCCTCCATGTCAACCAGATGTTCCAAATTAATCCAGTCCCATTTGCCAGCATTTGGCCCATATCCGTCTAAACCATTTGTATTCATGTACCCATCCAGATGCCTTTTAAATGCTGTAATTGTAATTCCTGAGGTAATGTACAGTCACTAAGATAATTAACCTTAAACAAACATAACTATCTTCCCTTTATATCAGATATGAATTAAACCTGCAGAATGTTTTCACCTTGATCCATATTGCCTCCTGGTTTGCGAGGGCTCTCTAATGCCACAATCTGCCAAATGCTGCCTTGATGTCAAAGGCAGTCATCCTCACTTTCCCTCTTGAGGTCAGCACTTTTGGACAAGGTCATACACTGAGCATCCCTGACAGAATTCAAACTAAGTGTCGGTGAATGCATTATTGCTAAGAATCATTTGCTGGCACTGTTGACGACACCTGTCTTCATTTGATTGGTTATTGAGGTAGACAGATGGGATGATAAATGTTGGGTTGAATTTGTCCTGCTTTGGGAGTACAGGACATTCCTGGGCAATTTTCCATATTGCTGGGTAGATGTCAGTGCTGTAGTTGTACTGGGGTAGCCTGGCTAGGGATGTGGCCGGTTCTGGAGCATGGGTCTTCACGACTACTGCCAAAATAATGTCAGGTCCATAGCCTTTGCAGGCTCCAGTGCCTTCAGCTGTTTCATAACAGCACACAGGAGGCGCTGAGGATGGCAAGGGCACAAAATGAACTCTGGGAGTGGGATTTCATGTTCACCACCAACAGTGGCTCGGCAGCAGTACGACTGACCAAGCTGGTCGGGTCTTCCAGGACACGCCTGCTAGACTGGGTCTGCGGCAGGTGGTGAGGGAACCAACAAGAGGGAAAAAACATACTTGACCTTATCCATACCAGTCTGCCAGCTGCAGATACATCTCTCCATGACTATATTGGTAAGAGTGACCATCACACAGTCCTTGTGGAGATGAAGTTCCGCCTTCACATCGAAAATAACCTCTATTGTGTTGTGTGACGCTATCACTGTGCTAAATGGGACAGACTTTGAACAAAGGTGGTAACTCAAGACTGGGCATCCATGTGGTACTGTGGGCCATCAACAGCAGCAGAATTGTACTCCAGCACAATCTGTAACCTCATGGTCTGGCACATCCCCCACTCAACCATTACCATCAAGCCAGGGGATCAACCCTGGCTCAATGGAGAGTACAGGAGGGCAAGCCAGGAGCAGCGCCAGGCATAGCTGAAGATGTGGTATCAACCTGGTGAAGCCACCAAACAGGATTACTTGCACACCAAACAGCAGAAACAGCCAGTGATAGACAGAGCTAAGAGATCCCACAATCAATGGATCAGATCTAAGCTCTGCAGTCCAACCCCATCCAGGCATGAACGGTGGTGGACAATTAAACAACTCTTTGGAGGAGGAAGTTCCACAAATATCCCCATCCTCAATGATTGAAGAGCCCAGCACATCAGTGCAAAAGATAGGGCTGAAGCATTCACAGCAATCTACAGCCAGAAGTGCTGAGTTGATGATCCATTTCATTTTCTTCCAATGGTCCCCAGCATTACAGATACCAGTCTTCAGCCAATTTGATTCACTCCATGTGATACTAAGAAACAGCTGGAGACACTGGATACTACAAAGGCTACAGGCCCTGACAATATTCTGGCAATAGTACTGAAGACCTATGTTCTAAAACTCTTTGCTCCCCTAGCCAAGCTGTTCCAGTATGGTTACTATCCTGGTATCTACCCAACAAAGTAGAAAATTGTCCAAGTATGTCCTGTACAATAAAAGCAGGGCAACTCCAACTCGGCCAATTACTGCCCCATCAGTCTATTGTCGATCATCGGTAAAGTGATGGAAGGTGTCATCAACAGTGCTATCAAACAGCACCTGCTCAGTAATAACCTGCTCAGTGATGCCCAGTTTGGTTTCCACCAGGGCCACTCAGCTCCCGACCTCATTATAGCCTTGGCTCAAACATGGACAAAAGAGCTGAATTCCAGAGGCGAGATGAGAGTGACAGCCCTTGATATTAAGGCTGCATTCAATTGAGTGTGGCGTCACGGAGCCCCAGGAAAACTGGACTCAATTGATATCGGGGGTAAACTCTCCGGTGCTTAGTCATACCTGACACATAGGAAGACTGTCGTTGTTTTTGGAGGTCAGTCATCTCAGCTCCAGGACATCTCTGCAGGAGTTCTTCAGGGTAGTGTCCTAGGCACAACCATCTTCAGCTGCATCATCAATGACTTTCCCTCAATCATAAGTTCAGAAGTGGGGATGTTTGCCAAAGTTTGCACAATGTTCACTACCATTCACAACCCTTCAGACACTGAAGCATTCTGTGTCCAAATGCAACAAGATCTGGACAATATCCAGGCTGCGCTGACAAGTGCCAAGTAATATTTGCGCCACACAGATGCCAGGCTATGACCATCACCAGTAAGAGACAGTCTTTCCTTGACATTCAATGGTGTTACTATCACTGAATCCCTTACTGTCAACATCCTAGGGGTTATCATTGACCAGAAACTCAACTGGACTCACCACATAAACACAGTGACTACAAGACCAGGTTAGAAGCTAGAAGTACTGCAGCGAGTAACTCACCTCCTGACTCCTCAAACCCTGTCCACCATCTACAAGGCACAAGTCAGGAGTGTGATGGAATACTCCCCACTTGCCTGGATGAGTGCAGCCCCAACAACACTCAAGAAGCTTGACACCATCCAGAACAAAACAGCCCCCTCGATTGGCTCTACATCCACACAGCATCAATCCCTCCACCACCAACACTCAGTACATAATGCTGCTGCTATCTACAAGATGCACTGCAGAAATTCACCAAAGATCCCCAGACAGCACCTTCCAAACCCACAACTACTTCCATCTAGAAGGACAAGGGCAGCAGATATATGTGAACACCATCACCTTCAAGTTCCCCTTAAAGCTATTCACCATCCTGACTTGGAAACATATCCCCGTTCCTTCACTGTCACTGGGTCTAAATCCTACAATTCCGTCCCTAATGGTATTATGGGTCAACCCACAGCAGGTGGACTGCAGCGGTTCAAGAAGGCAGCTCACCACCACCTTTTCAAGGGTAAGTCAGGATGGGCAAGAAATGCTGGCCAGCCAGAAGGTGTCCAGAATCCACAAAAAATGAATTTAAAAAATTGGATTTGATTGAGGACTGGCATCTTTGATTCGTGAGATGGAAGCTGATCGATTTGACAGTTCTGACTGAAGATGCTTGTAAATCCTTTAGCTTGCCCCTTTACATTGATATGTTGGGCTCTGCCTTCATTAAAGATGGTGATGTTTGTGGAACCTCCTTCTCCAGTGAGTTTACTAGTTGTCCACACTCATTCAAGACTGCAAGTGGCAGGATGGCAGACCTTAGATTCGATCTCTTGGGTATAGAATCATTTATCCTATCTCTCCGTTTGGTAGACAATAATTCTTCAGTTGTGGCATCACTAGGCTAACACCTCATGATCATGTATGACTAGAACTAGCCCCTGGTATGCCCTCTACACTGTTCATTAATCCAGGGATGATCTCTGGCTTTTGATCATGGTAGAGTGAGGGATATGCTGGGCCATGAGGTTACAGATTGTTAAATGCAATTCTGACGCTGCTAATGGCTTACAGTTCCACGTGGGTATCCGGTCCTGAGTTGCTATGTCTGTTATAAGTCTATCCCATTTCAGCCTGGGCGTAGCACAGTACAATAAAGAATATCCTCCGTTATGAGGGCAGAAATCATTTCCAAAATGTCTATGCAGTAGCCATTCCTACCAGGACTGACAGAGACAGATCATCTGCTGCAGGTAGATTAGTAAGGGCCAGGTCAAGAACTTTTTGACTTCTTGTTCATTCCCTTGCCAACTTTCCACAGACTCAGTCTTGTTGCTATGTCTATAGAGTTTGTCCACCCTGATCAGTCGAGGTACAACTGAACCACTCTTGATATCTGATATTGAAGTTCCCCAATCAGAGTATATTCTGTGTCTTCACTATCTGAAGCATGTCCCTTTTTAAAGCGATGTTTGTGGAGTAGTACTGATTCAACAACTGTGTAAAGGCGTGACAGTGCAGAGTAGATAGTAATCCACAAGAGATTTCACTTCCCATGTTTGACCTAATGCCGTGAGACTTCATGAAATTCAGAGTTAATACAGATGACTCCCAGAGTAACTCCCACCCAAATGAATACCACCAACTCTGCTGATGCTGTTTAGGATAATGTCTACAAGATATGATTCTGTGAAAATGACGTTCACGCTGTTGCCAGTCTATGGAACACCTCTCCCCATTTTGGAACAAGGTGATGGTCATTAAGGATCCGGATCAACAGGGCTGTGTGCTGTTTTCATTTCTGGTGCCTTGGTTATTGCTGAGTTGTCTGTCCATTTTATTCTTTTTGTCACACCTTATAGTAGCTACAACTGAATGCTGGCAGGGCCAAGTAAGCATCTAAGTGCTGTGGAATGGAATCACATGTAGACTATTCAAGGATAGCAGATCTTTCTTCCCTAAAGGACATTAGTAAATCAAATGGGCTTTTATACTAATCAACAATGGTTTCATGGCCACCACAATTCCAGATTAATTTCTTGGGAATTGCACCCATGTTCCTAGATTTTGAGTCTTTGGAATACTATTCCAGTGACATTATAACTGGGTGCCTCAATCAAAGGAGCAAGATTTAATGAAGATCTTAAGTCAGGGCAGTTTAGAGAAGGAATTCCAGTTTTAACAATTCCAACATGATCATGTCAAATGGCAGAGCAGGCTTGAGAGGCTGAGTTGTCTATTCCGACTCTGAGTTCTTGTGTTTCCTCCTTTAAGTCATAAAGCTACCTCTGACCACATTTGCACACCTGTACTAATATCCCCGCAGAGCTCAATGTTGAGCTTTGTTTGCTTGTGCCCAATTGTACTTTACACTATTGAAAGCATTGAATAAATGGATTGCTTTACTCACTGTGGGGAGGCACAAATACAATGACAGCGGCTGTTAAAGAGGATTGTGACTGGTAATTATGCAGCCCCAGTCACTGCCACATGCAAAACATATAATTGATCACATTCTGGGTAGTGGAAAGCTATAAATCACTCTACTCCCAAATAATCAAGGCTGGATTTTAAGTTTGTGATTGATAGGGGTTTATTGTATAGGGGTATTCAGTGTTACTGATTCAAGCTGGATAAATCAACAAGCAATTCAGAATAAACTAGAGTGGTGAGAATGTGGAATTCACTGCAGCGGTGAATTTAAAAGGAAACCAGATGTGGGAGAAAGGAACAATTTCTGTGATCCCTAAAATGCCACTGACAACATCCCAGCAACCAATCATTCAGCCATAAGTGTTTTTCAGGCCTTTTCGGTTCCTTGTCTCCAGTGATCAGATGGGCTCCTGGGAGTTTCATGGGATCATAAAATAGCTCTGGTTAAGGAAAGCCATTCAACCAGTCTATTCAGAACAAACCCTGCCCACCTGGTGCTGCATCCATTTGTTTCTTAAATGATATAGCACAGAGGTCTAAGTCCATACTTTGTGTAAAAGAATATCTAGGCATCGATGCTACATTCTACTGGGTTGAATCTGGTCCCCGCATTGTACCTGTACAATTTAAATTAAAGTAGATTCCTGGAGAAATGTAGTTGCTCATCAACTCCTTCTCGGGACAACTATTGATGGATAATAAATGCTAGCATTGCCTATATCTCTAGAACCACGAAAAATACAATCCATCCTTTTTGTGATAAGTTGGAGATGTATAAATATTGGATAATTTTATCCTAATGCCAGTGTGGAATTTGATCCTGTCTTATTACTGCAGTTACAAGGTAAATGGAATGACTATATGCTTTCAGTTGTTAGTCACATTCAAAGGTTATGCCTTCCACTCAGCAGGGGAATCTGATTAGAGACAATGGGAACTGCGGATGCTGGAGAATCCAAGATAACCAAATGTGGGGCTGGATGAACACAGCAGACCAAGCAGCATCTCAGGAGCACAAAAGCTGACGTTTTGGGTCTAGACCCTTCATCAGAAGAGCAAAGTTAAGACGGGGTTGAGCCTGAGGAAGTGTATGCGTTCACAAATATGGACCACCTCTGGTGGTCTCACTGTGATATTCCACAAAAATAACAAAGTTCATGGGGAAAGAGTTATTAAAATTGTCATCAGACCAATGAAACAGGGGATACCTTTTCTGATGAAAGATCTAGGCCCGAAATGTCAACTTTTGTGCTCCCGAGATGCTGCTTGGCCTGCTGTGTTCATCCAGCTCCACACTTTGTTATAGGGGAATCTGATTGACTACTTTGCACTATACTGGAATGGTACCTCCTTTAAGTCATTAAAGATGGTCCATTGATGTTCGGCACACTCCTGAAGCAAAGGTTGGAACCCAAACTCAACATCAGGATTTCCTTGAAGCTGCTGGCATCTGAGTTTCTGTTCTGTATCAAACCACTATAAGAAATAATGACATGGCCTATAAATTCAATGATGTAAAATGGGTTCTTGAGCATTGGCTGTTGGAAGGCAATGTGAGTGCTAATACAGGAAATTTACCCCCTGTTATGTTAGTCTGATGACAATTTTAATAACACTTTCCCCATGAACTTTGTTATTTTTGTAGAATATCACGGTGAAACCACCAGAGGTGGTCCATATTTGTGAACACATACACTTCCTCAGGCTCAACCCCTTCTTAAGTTTGCTTGTCTGTCCTTGATGTATTTTTCAGAGTGGCTGAGGGGATTGTATGGAACATTTTCTACTCCAGTATTCAGTTAAGTGATGTAGCATTTTATTGTCATTTTTCCTGCATCAAAAATCAACAATTTTCATTTGAGCTCAAACTAGACGAGAGAAGAATTTATTGGAGAGATTTTTACACCTACATGGGTTTTATTGGCTAGATGTCACTGATTTGACGAATGGGGTCACTTCACCAAACTATTCACTCACCCACATTAAAACAGATGTTTTACATCAATACATACTAACATGATACCCATTATAAATATTGTCCATTTGTCATGTGTCTATTTACACATAGAAAATATTTAACTATTTTGTCTCCAGCTTGATCCTTCCGACAAACAATTATCTGCAAATCATGTACAACTTAATTCTAAATTATGAAAAAGAAATTCCTCTTTACCCATACACAAACCTGAGACATGAAAGAAATGTACAACAGAAATTTGCAAAATTGTGCTACACAGTAGCATGGAGAGAATGAGAACAAGGGGTGGAAGGAGCAAAGGTTCATTAAGAGGATGTCTTCTTTAAGACACTACTGATGGTCCAGCGTTGGCCACTACACTTCTGAAGTATAGGTTTGAACCCAAAGTCATTGTCAGGACTTCCTTGAAGCTCCAGGCACCGCTTAGATTTTCTGTTCTGTATCGAACCACCCTAAGAAACATAAGGTCAAAACATTATGGCCTATAGATTCAATAATATATCCAATATTGAAGGGCAGTGTGACTGCTATATTGGTCTGGTAACAGCTTTTAACATATGAAACACTCCATGGTTTTTCACAAACCAAGTTTTGATCAATAAAGCAACTTTTAAAAAGGACAGCCTTACAAGGGGGATATTGAGGTATAGAGACTTGGAGGGTGGAGGAGAGAATTCCAGAGCTTGGGTCCTAGCCAAATGAAAGCCTTGCCACCAATGGTTGAGTGGTCTTAATTGAGAATACACAAAAGATCAGAATTTGCAAGTACCTCAGAAGTATTTAACGCTGGTGAAAATTAGAGATAGGGAGCACAAGGCCATGGAAGGAGTTGAAAACAAGATCAAAATTTTAAAACCAAGATGTTTGTTGACTTGAAGTGGATCATCATCAAGCTCAAGGGTTACTGGGCAATGAAAATATCTGTGAATGAACACACAATGAGTTTTGAGTGATTTCATGTTTATAGGGTACAATATGAGCAACTAACCAGGAGTGTAACTAGTCTGGAGGTATTGAAGGCATGAATGAGGGCTTCAGGAAAAGATGAGCTGATGACGGTGACGTCAAGAGAGTGACTGAGGGTGGAAATAGACTGTCTTGGTGAAGGTGTGAACACGCGTTTACAAGCTCAAATCAGGATCAGATGTGACAGTTTCATCCCAGATAATTGCTGGGAGAGGTATGGAGTCAGTAGCGAGAAACATGTTGTAGGGATATCCAGAAACAATGATTTCTGTCTTCCCAATACATAACTGGAGAAATTCAGAAAAAGAAGCTTCTAGGGACCACATTCGGTACTTTCTATTGAGAAGAGACAGCTTTTCCATATTTACCCTATCAAAGTGATTTTCTTTTAAACAATGCAATTTGTATTTACACAAATAATTGTCCACTTGGCGATCAATCAGAACACTTACAGAAAGTGTGGAGCAATATGTTTATACCATGGAAAGAAATGACTGTTGGCCCATCATGTCTATACTGGTCATCCATCATCTAGCTGTTCTAATCCCATTTCCCAGCACTTGGTATGTAGCCTCGTAAACTATGGTGTTTCAAGTACTCATCCAAATGTTACATAAATACCGCGACTAAATCTAAATACTACTAATGCAGCTGCCGTCCTTTCAGGAAGTGAGTTTCGGATCAGCTTTATTGGCAACCTTGTAACTAGAACGCAAACCATTTGAGTGCCACGCAAGCCTGACGCTGAAACAGGGCACATCAAAGCTTTCCTGTGAGATAATGTTTACTCCGATAATCATGCCTTTCTGTATATTGTGCAAACTCATGAATAGGCCCTAAGATTTTGTTTTTTTGGTACTTAAAAAGTGCCAGTCTATCTCACATTACCCTGAAGGTTAAAGTATCTCAAACGTTTGAGCAACAGGAGAAGTTAGTTGTTTCACACTGCTACTGTGCAGTAGCAACCCAAGTGTGTTTGCCACTAACAGATGTTGCCATCAATCCATAAAGACATTCTACCTATTACATGAACAAGTAATGTGGATTGTGAATGTGAGTGGCAGTGTGATACTATTTATGTGGGCCAGTGCTTCAAAAAACATTTTGCCACTGTGACCCTATTGCAAGGCCTAAAGTGTCACAACCCATCAGAATAAGGGCCTGTTAGAGCAGTAGAATGGCTGTTGTTACTTGATCCAAACTACATGGAAATCATTACTGTCTCCAATTTTATAGCCACAAAATTCTAGCTTGTAACCCCACATGGCATCCTGACACCCACCTTATGAGCCCCTGGTGTAGGCTGGATATCCCAAAGATCACTTCAAATAGCTGATTTTATTCAATCAGCTGATCACATCAAGATACCGAATGTAACCAACCAGCCTGTGACTGCAAAACACACAACACTGTCCAACTTTTAATGAAATTCATCAATTGGACAACATTTACTAAATAGTCAGCAGTGTGCTAAGAATTGTGCTGATATCCAATTTAATATTGTCAGTAAGGCTTGTAGTGTTTGTAATGGAAACCAAAACAATTATACACAAGGATAACAAGGTGTAGAGCTGGATGAACACAGCAGGCCAAGCAGCGTCAGAGGAGCAGGAAAGCTTTCCTGCTGTGTTCATTCAGCTCTACACCTTGTTATCTCAGATTCTCCAGCATCTGCAGTTCCCACTATCTCTGAAGCAATTATACACGGTGATTAGTTGTATCCACATTATGCTTAAATGAACAAACAGGTGATAGCTGGTTAATTTCTCAGGACACTGCATTGACAATCAGAGTCAAACTGCTCAATTTAAATTTAAGCAAAACCTAAAGTTAAATGTTATCCACTGCTATAGGAAGGATCTTATTAAATTGGAGAGGCTTCGGAAAAGATTTACCAGGATGTTTCTGGGAATCAAGGGTTTCAGTTATAAAAATAGGCTAGAGAGGCTGGGATTTTTTTCACTGGAACATGAGAGGTTGAGGGGTGATCTTATAGATGTTTATAACATCATGAGAGGCACAGGTAAGGTGAACAGCAAGAGTCTTTTCTCTATGGTAGGGGAGTTCAAAACTTGGAGGCATAGTTTTAAGGTGAGAGTAGAAAGTTTTCAAAGCGACCTGAGGGCAACTTTTTTAATACTGAAATGTGTGGACTGAACTGCCAGAGAAAATGGTGGATGCAGATACAGTTTCAACATTTAAAAGCCATTTGGATAAGTACATGAATAGGAAAGATTTAGGCAGATATTGGCTGATCACAGGCAAGTGGGACCAGTTTATTTTGGGAACATGGTCAGTGTGGATTAGTTGGACCGATACACCCTGACCTGTGAAAATAATTGAACAAAACTCCAAAATATCCACGAGATAATGGGAACTGCAGATGCTGGAGAATTCCAAGATAATAAAATGTGAGGCTGGATGAACACAGCAGGCCAAGCAGCATCTCAGGAGCACAAAAGCTGACGTTTCAGGCCTAGACCCTTCATCAGAGAGCTCTCTGATGAAGGGTCTAGGCCCGAAACGTCAGCTTTTGTGCTCCTGAGATGCTGCTTGGCCTGCTGTGTTCATCCAGCCTCACATTTTATTATCCAAAATATCCACAGCAGGTCAAGCAGCATCAGAAGAGCAGGAAAGCTGGCGTTCCGGGCCTAGACCCTTCATTAGAAATTTCTGATGAAGGGTCTAGGCCTGAAATGCCAGCTTTCCTGCTCCTCTGACGCTGCTTGGCCTGCTGTGTTCATCCAGCTCTACACCTTGTTATCTCAAATTCTCCAGCATCTGCAGTTCCTATTACCTCCAAAACATCCAATTATTTTCAGACAAATTCACAATTCCACTCTAGCTAGCTGCACCACAGATCAGAATGCAGGAAAGCATCCAAAATATTCCTGTTTGCTGTTTCTGGGTTGAAGTTTTGGCTGATGTAAGCACAATCTTAGTAACTCTGTCCATAATTCGATACAATCAGGTTAGTAGTTTCATGGGAAAAGTCAATAGCTCAGGCAGTATGATTTCAGGCCGGACTAATGTCAAGGGTTGAATGTCAGAGTCAGTGCAGCAAGGAACTAGTTCAAGGATTCAGTTTATTATCTTGTGCATTATTTACACATTGCAGCCACTTAAATTTAAAAGATTGTTTGCTTGGTGTTTTTTTTGTCAATTACATCATTCAATTACTAGAAAAGTCAATAGTCCAGCCTTTATTTATTACCTTTTCACAATGGTATAAATGAGTACTGGATTGGGTTGCAATTGAATTCAGAAAGCTTAATATTTGCTGAAGAGCAGAATCTCCTGTACAATTTACAATAAATAAGGGTAGGTTTTATACAATTAATGGTAGGGCCTTGGGTAGTGTTGTAGAACAGCCAGTCCTAGGGGTGCAGGTACATAATTCTTTGAATTTCATGTCACATATAAACAGGGAGGTTAAAAAAGCATTTGGCATGCTTGCCTTCATTGCTCAGTCCTTTGAGTAAAAGAGTTTGGAAGTCATGTTAAGGTTGTACGGGGCATTGGTGAGGTCTCTTCTGGAATACTGTGTCCACAGTTATATACTGATCGCACAGTTACAGAAAGGATATTTTTAAGCTGTGGGAGGGTTCAGAAAAGATTTACCAGGATGTTTCTGGATATGGAAGGTTTGAGTTACAAAGAAAGGCTGGTTAGGCTGGGATGTCTTTCTAATGGAGAGTAGGAGGTTGACCTGATGGAATTTTACAAAATAATGAGAAGTATAGGTACTGGGATGGGGGATTTCAAGATTAGGGGACACATTTATAAGATGAGAGGAGAGAGATTTAAAAAGACATGAGAGGCAATTTTTTTACATAGATGGTGGTTTGTGTGTAGAATGAACTTCCTGAGGAAATGGTGGATGTGGGTACAATTATGACATTTGAAAGACATTTGAAAAAGCACATGAGGAAAGATCTGAAAGGATATGGGCCAGGAGCAGGTAGGTGGAACTAGTTTAGTTTGGAATTATGTTCTTCATGGACTGGTTGGACCAAAGGGTCTGTTTCTGCGCTGTATGACTCTAAAATTTTTACTTTAGCAGCAAGACCACCTCAATAACATCTCACATCTCCATTGCTACAACAGCTCCTCTGTTGCTAGAATCTTCACGCGTGTTTTTGTTATTCTCATACTTGACTAGTTTTGCATGCTCTTGACTGTTTTCTCATTTTCTATCTATGTGATCCTCTATGCCCTTGTGCTCAAGCTGACCTTTGACATTGGTCACATGCAGGATCTAAGAATGAGCTTGATTAAACCCAGTAACTGGGGCCTGGTGTTGTGCAGGGAGGGTCCTGTGCATACATCTGGTGAGGGACCACTGTGTTCAGGTCAGAGAAAGGCCCTGTTGTGCCCAGGTCATGGGACAGAGTCACTGTTTGGGTCTGTGTTCAGGTTAAAGGTGGGGTGACTTACGGGGATTGAGAATCAGAACTGGAAATGGGCCTCTAGGCCAATTGTAGCTCCAGAGCCCATGATTTAATTTCCTCAGCTCCTTCATCAGCAATGTGTCAGTGTTAACATTCTTACCTTTGTTTACAAAACCCTTCATTGCCTCAGCCCTATTCCTATTTCTGTTACACAAAGCTAGCTCCACAACCACCCAATCTCTGCATTCCTTCAATTCCTGAACATCTCAAATTTTAATTGCACCAACACCAATGGTCACCATGTTTGAGACTAAGGTCCAAAACTGATAAGGGCCCATTTAGGCTCTGTATGGGTAGGCAATACAAAGGTGGCAGATTGAGGTTCAGGAGAAATAGGTTTTTTTAATGCCTGATTTAAACAATGGAGCTCCTATGTTTCTCCTGAGAGAGTAAGAGTGGGTGAAAGGAGGGGGGTTGAGGGAAGCCATTGCAAACGGGCTATTCTCAGGTGGTCTGTAGCTTGAACAGCTGACGCTTAGCTCTGTTATTGTTTCACAGGGCATGACAGTTGCTGGGTTGGCTAGCATCCGTGCCCATCCTTAGGTGTCCCTGAGAGGGTGAGAGTAAGCTGCCTTCTTGAGCCATTAAAGGTCTTGCGGTGTTGATTAGGGAGTTCTGGGATTTTGATGCCATGACAGTGAAGGAGCAAGTCAGGATGACTTGGAAAGGGAACTTGCAGATGACGTTCCTAAACATCTACCCTTGTCCCTACAGGTATAGAAGTTATAGGTTTGGAAGGTGCTATCAAAGGAACTGCGCACGGTTAACTAGTAGGGATAAGATGATGGCATAATGGACTGGATCTCTGCAGCACAAGTGGTTCAGACTGCTTCGCAGGGGACATTGGTTCAAATCCCATCATGTGGAATTTAAATTCAGTCAGGTAAAATCTGGAATGTGAAGCCAGTCTTGGTTTAATGGTGGCTAATGTTCATCATAAAAGCCGATCTCTTCCCATTCCCTTTAGGGAAGAAAATTTACCAACTTTGCAGTGGTCAGGTCTCCATGTAACTAGAGACACTGAAATGGAGTTGACTCTTAACTGCAGTAGAAAGTAGGGATGGCTAACAAACCTCGGCCTCAATGTCTATATTCCATGAAAGAATAAACATGGATACAAATGGGACACACTGCTGTTACTGTGATGGAAGGACAGCAACTCACACTGAAATCCCTAAAAGATTTAGTTTGGTGTCTGACCTGCAGACCTTAAAACTACTCATTTTGCTTTTGATGCTTTTCATGTACTTTTAGGATGCAAGATATCAGCCTTCTAAAACTGTGCATCTTGCTTCCATTTTAAGTTGGTATAATAGTATAACATTGGATAAAACCCTTCTCTCCCCAATCATTTTTACACGACTCAGTCTGATTGTGAGGACCCAACTAAATGCAATCAGGCAAGATTTTAGATTTTCATGGGAATACATCAAAGTAATTTGGCATCTTCCTTAATTGCAATCAAGTTAGATTTGCATGTAAAGTTTTTATATAAATAAATCAGTGTAAGCTTCAGCTAAGGAGGGATTGGGGGCATGGGCAGTGGATAAAGTTCAATCACTGCTGTGAAGTCCAGGAGACAAGCAGCTGAGGTAGCAAGGCATATAAGCGAATTTCTCCATCGTTTCGTCAAAATCTATGACAACGACATGACTAACATGCAATTATAAAGACCCAAGTCGCGTCATGAGTTTTCCCAAGCACTGAGGAATTATTTCTGCTGAATAGTCACTCCTTCTTGTAACGTAAGAAAGAAGGCAGCTCATCACATTAAGATTCCACAGGCATGAAGAGATCAATGACCAGTTAGTGTCCTGCTCAGGAATGGAAATGCCCAGAGTCTGCACCCACTCGATATTATGTCTGTTTCAGATGTGAGTAGTAGGAGAGCTGTAGTGTCCTGCTGGATCTCCTGCTTACTCGCTGAGAGCATTTCAAACTCATTCCGTTGAGAACACACTTAGGATGAAAATGGGAGAATTACAAGGCAGCACTTGATTGGTGAAGGGACAATACAGTGATTAAATTTAATATTTTGGAAACAGGAGCACGTTCTGCACAGCCTCCACCATTCTGTAGAGAACAATTCTTGAATGCATAGAATTAACTGGCCAGTCAGCAGTTTGCAGCAAGGCTTTGTGCCCCTTATAGGTCCCCACTGTGTGCAGAGTTACAACCAGTCCATTTTGGTCTGTATTGCGGAGTAAATCATCCAATTCCTGCCCTGTTATAATATTCCTCCAACCCTTTCTGTTTCAACTACCTATCAACTTGAGAAATCGCCTTCAAATCTTCTTTCATATAAATGAGAAATAATCATTTTACAGTATTATTCTGTAGAAAGTGTGCTAAATTTTACAAATACATAAATAAATTTAAAATGTTATGCCTACCAACACATTCTGTTAATTGTTTCCAATTTAAATTTCACTGTATTTACACGGTCCTGTCAGTGGCGGAGCTGAAGCACATTTGTACGTGACATGTTGACATAGGCTACTTCTGTTATAATATGGGCACAGAATCAAAGGCATAATCATCGACAGCACACATTCTTTACCAACAATTTATAATAAAAATATGGAAAGAGAACATCAAATTTTAAAGTAGCTACTAGATGAAATCTGTATCTCCTTAAATTAGTCTATGTTCTCTCATCCTATTGCCTCCAGAATGTAACACGAGAGAAGACTGACAAGTTTCAAAATCATTGTACTAATAAAAGGTTGCATGTCAATTAAAAATGCCAAAAAATTATGCTAAACCTTCATAAACTAATGGCTAGGTCTCAGCTGTTGTATTGGGTTAATTTCTGGGAAATGGAACAAGAGTGCAATGAAATTTATAAGCGCAGGGATAAGGACTTGGTTGTGTAGTGAGGGTGAAGTAGATGAAAGGAGAGACGTTTGAGAGGAGATTTAGTCGACACATTCAAAATCCTGGATAACAAAGTGTGGAGCCGGATGAACACAGCAGGCCGAGCAGCATCTCAGGAGCAACAAAAGCTGACGCTTCGGGCCTAGACCCTTGATGAAGGGTCTAGGCTCGCAACGTCAGCTTTTGTGCTCCTGAGATGCTGCTTGGCCTGCTGTGTTCATCCGGCTCCACATTTTGTTATCTCAGATTCTCCAGCATCTGCAGTTCCCATTGTCTCATGTTCAAAATCATGAAAGGTTTTGAGAGCATAAGTAAATGGAAACTCTATCCTGCCTCAGAAGGATGGGAACAAGAGGACACAGATTTACTGTGATTGGCAAAATAATCCAATGAAAGCAGAGTGCCAAGGCTTTTACTTTCCCTTTCTTTCACCCGAATAGTCAATAGCAATACTTTGCTGCCAATACTAACTGTCCCATAGCCGTGCTGCAGTCTAACACCAGTAATTCAGTGGCACTTACAGTCACTTGGGAAGATGTTAGTCAGGAAGGTTTGATTAACCAGCATCTCTCTCATCATCAGCAGCAGCACTAGAGGTTGCAACGGACTGGATTGGGAACTGCAACCAATCCCCAGAGTCAAAGGGCAAGAGTCGAAGGCCAGGTAATTCTGACAGTCTTGCAGCAGGGAGAGGAGTTAAGGACTGGGAGGGTGATGGTGCTCGTTAAGAGGACAGGGTAGAGGCAACAGAGGCAGGGCCCAAAACCTGTGCTAGGGCATATGGTGTTGAAAGGAGGCCACTGATGGAGGGGACCCCACCCTCCCTCCCACCCATGGCCAAGAAATGCCACTTTCCCCACTAACCATCGCCCACTCCTGAGCCCCTCCTACCGAGCTGAAAATTGAGAATTGCCAGGAAATTACCCTTTAAAGGGCAATAAATGGGCTGAGGTGAGTGGACCAGCTTAGGCCTCACCTGTCCTAGTGCAAAATGATGGAACATCAGGGTGGACAGGAGCTTATTGGGGAGGCTACTCAAAGAATTTTACCTGCAAAGCCAGCTGAGGCTTGTAAAATTTTGTCTGAAGAGAATTTTTTTTGAAGGCAGTGAGCTGTTATGATCTGGAGTATGATAACTGAAAGGATGGAAATATATTCAAGATTAGATTTTTACCTGAAATTTTAAAAATATGCAGAGCTATAGGGAAAGAGCAAGGAGAATGGGATCAACTGGGTTGCTCATTTAGTGCACTAGCACAGACATGATGGGCCAAATGTCTCTACTTATCCTCCATCTGTCCATGGAAATAAAACATCTCAACAGCAGCAGCTGCTCGCTGTATTCTTCCAATCTTTCTGCTTGCTCAGAATTCTGAATGAATAATTAAGCAGGCTGCACAGTAGAGATTTGTGGACTTATGGTCTTGTGCGTATTTACAAATGGAAACAAAAATTGATTCAGAAAGACACAGACGAAAAGAGTTTGTTTATCTCTTGCTCATCACTATCTCCATGTCCCAAACAGCCTGGCAGCCAATCAATTGTTTTTTTTTCAAAGTGTTGTCACTGATGTTATTAAAATACATTAAAAAACACTCAAAGTATCAAGAGATTTATCACATCTGTGAATCCCTGTAACCTTGCTACATGTTTTGAGTAATAAAATTTGCTTCTACATCCCATACCTCTTTAGAAAACTGAAAAGAGCCAAACAAGAGTTTGCTTACTGAATATAAATGACTCCATAAGTGAGTGAGTGACGCATATAGTCATTTCTCTGCTATGGCTCTTTCAGCCTCATCAGATTTACATTTAACTTTCTCATGTATATTCTTTACTGGGTTTTATTCCGCTCTGCATTCTCCTGCATGTGGGTACCAATTCAATTAATCAAAGCCACCCACACATCCAACACCTCGTCACTGCAGCTGCCAAAGACCAGCAATGGCCCTGCTAACGTGGATAAAGTCTGGTGTCTCCTGGGAAAATCAGTAACGCTTTTTTGCTTTATTATGGACCTAGAATGCCTGGGATGACAACAAATTCAGCAGGGCTAATGTCAGTGTCCGTTCCAAGCCAAAGACGAGTTATGTCAGGGTAATCTGAGTGACAAGGTAGAAACAATTGAAGTGACAGTGATTCAGAGGTCCAGCTACACAGATTGTTAAAATGTCATGAGCATGTGTAGAAAATAACCAAGACACTTGAATGGAATGCTGATCTTTTCCCTTGGGAACCAGAATACAATGTGTCAGAAGGCATTCTACAACAAATCCATGTTTAAACACATTTAGCAGATCTCAGCACCACACCTTTGGAAGGAAATATTAACCTTGCAGTGTAGCTTAACTTTAACAGAAAGACATACCTGTACATCAAAGGTTAAAGTCCAAGGAAACAGTGGACCTACTGGAGTTGTTTTCCATGCAATTTAAAAGATTAAGAGGTGACTTGACTGAAGTTTGCAAGACATTGAAGGAACAGATGGGGTGGATAGACAAAAGCTGGAGCATTTAGAAGGGTGGGCAGGGAAACTTAACAGGGTGGAAGGCATCTCTTCAGTTTCCTGATGGCAAGCTAATGTTTTGCTGTTGTGTTCTCAGAACCTTTCAGGAGGGGTCAATATTCCTGGGGTAATACTGTTAGCCAAAAAAGAGAAACAGATGCATTCACAAGCCTGACTGCGTTGAGGTAGGTACCCAGTGTGCTAGGCACCTGCCTCTTAGCTCTGGTAAGTACTAACATCTTTGCCTACTTGACTCCTTCATATCCAAGGCACATATTCTGAGTGTTAGGGATACAGTCTCAACCTCTCAACCTGCTTATGAGAAGTTTTAATGGTATGCAGTGTGGTTTGTTGTTAAATGTTCGCAATGTTAAGGTTAAAGCTTGACCAGGCCCAAGAACCTGCTCAAGAGAGGCAGCCAGACTGACTGATCTGAACCCCTAATGGGACTATAGTCAAAAAGTTATCTTTTGTGCCACTAACTTTGTCCCATGCACACCCTTGAAAAGCTATCAGATCTGTATATCTCCTCCTAGTTTGGGAGAAAGGTTTGTGAGCTGTTGAATGTTACTGCTCTTTATATTTTGAGTGTAGACACAGGCAGACATGCAATAGGCTGCGGACGCCATAGTGTTACGTTGATAGCTGCGTTGAAATGACAGACTTTGATTGCACTTTGGATGCAGAAATACCTGGCACCAAACTTTTTGTGTGACAATGCTGTGTGGTGCCAATCTTACAATGTTAGCTTACACTCAGAGGAGTTTGAAGCATTGATTAGACAGTGATAAATATTCTGGCAGGGCACAGCAGAGTGTTTATCCTCTTGCAGCATTGGAGCTAAGTTTTCTAGAGATGCTTGTAGGCAATGATCTCCACAGTCACCTCTGCCCAGGATAACTTGGCTAGTCAGGGTGAGCTTTCTTTGCTATCCATAGGGAAAAATGTGGTATTGTATCTCAGTTGGTACGTTAGTCCACCTTTTAAGAACCATGCTTGTGAAGTCATGCGACCCGAAGTCACCAAGATCTCAAACTACATCCTACCTCTGATATTTGAAGCACGATACCGTCCTGAAAGCACGCTCCTCTGGTGTAATCTAATACCTTAATTCTATCCAGACGCTTATGGACAAAACACTATATTTCTCAGGCACATAAGTTAGTTGTAGTAAAGGACTGTTGGATTCTTCAATTCCATGATATCCTTGACTAGTTTCTTATGCTAGGGGAGAGGATGTAAGAATTGTTCAATCAAGTAACATATCCTGTTGAAGGCAAGCATATTCTGGTGACCATCTTGAAAAGACTCCAAGATCTTGGAGCCAGACATTTGGAAAATTTAGTAGGACACTAATTGGACAACACAGAATTAGGACAAATGACAAAGAAGGAATTTGTTAGACTGCCTAATTAAAAGAGAGAAAATAATAAAGTGCACCTTTGAGCTGCAACACAAAGTTGGTTCAGTGCAATGTAGAAGCTGGAAGGACACTCTGTTCTTGATGGTTGGTACATAAGTAACAGTATTCACAGCAGCAGCTGCAAGCTGTATAACTAAACAAGGAGAAGTTTTTAATCTATGTTGATAAAGTCAGGAAAATATGACTTAAGATAGTACAGACGAACATTTTTAAGGAAGAATTATAGGTAGCAGAAATCTCATGATGGACTTGTCCAGTGACAACTTTTACTGAATTATAACTGTTCTATTTTACAGATCAAGGCAAATGATCCCAAAATGCGCTCTAAATATGTTGCTTACTATGGGCAAGTGGAGCCTTCACGGAATGATCACATCTTGTCTTCCCATGTTTGATCAGAAAGACTCAGAAAAGATTGAAAGGTTCTCAAAGACCAGCTAAAGTTAAGAAATGCCTTAAGGATAAACAGACTCCAACTCCTGTCATGCACATAGTAATCTCAAGAGTCCATTGGTCAGTTTGCCAGAAGATGCTGCAGCATAAAACATGACTGTGACTTTTCAATACAGTCCCTTTGGTCTGACTCATCCGCACCAACCAGATATCCTAAACTGATCTAGTCCCAGTTGCCAAAGAGGAAATGTCAGGGAGACTCATTAATGTGAAGACAATATCAGAAACAAAATTGTATCAGAAATGATATGCCACAATGATGCCACCCGAAGGTTGCAGGAACAGCAACTCATATTCCGCTTGGGAACCCTGCAGTCCAGTGGTATCAATGTGGACTTCACAAGCTACAAAATCTCCCCTGCCCCCACTGCATCCCTGGACTGGCCTATCCCCTCCCTACCTTCCCGCCTATAGTCTCCTCTCCACCTATCTTCTTTTCTCTCCATCGTCGGTCCGCCTCCCCCTCTCTCCCTATTTATTCCAGAACCCTCTCCCCATCCCCCTCTCTGATGAAGGGTCTAGGCCCGAAACGTCAGCTTTTGTGCTCCTGACATGCTGCTGGGCCTGCTGTGTTCATCCAGCTTCACACTTTGTTATAATGTGAAGACAATGACTAGTTCAATTGGAACTGTTATGCGGCATCATTTCGACACTATGGTGGATCAAACCATTGACTTATTAATTGAGGATAGATACAAGTATGAAGTCATAGTGACAGGCCAGTAATAATTACATGTTTTAGCCAACAATTTTGTTATCACAGAATCAGCAAAATGCACCAAGCAAACAAAAATCCCACTACAGATGCAGTTTGTCGCACCTATCAAAAATCTTTCTCTTGGTATTTGAAAAGCATGAAGCACCAAGGAACATTGGAAATATATATATGTAGGAAATCTGGTTCCAAAGGACCAGCTAAATCCCAGAACAAAACATAGTAATCAACATGATGCTACAACACCACAATGCTAGCAGCAAGGCAAGTGTATAAGTACGCACACAATGAGATTCAGTCAACCATGTAAGATGACTAAGTTTTTCATATTAACCTTACGCACCACGTTGATAGTGTTAGTTGGTCAAAAGCTTTTAAACAATTACGCCATATGTCCTGAAATGGTAGGATTACAGACACTAAAAACGAAAATCAACACAGGAGCTAATACAAACATGTTACCACAATGCATGACTTTAGCAAGCGGGACTCTGTGACACAGCATATGAGAGGCCGTCTCACAGCGTACAACAGATTGTCAATGTCATTCATTGACAGGATCACACTGCAGTGTCAATAAAACAAAAGCTCATCTTGGCTTCCTAAAATCTTCTCCTGGTAGATACCAAAGATCCAACAGTGACAGGACTACAAATATGTACAGACTGTGCAGAAATGATTCAAATCACACCTGCAGGTGATGCAGTCGAATCAGTCAGCAATCTCAAACACTTGTACCCAGGTGATTCGATGCCTTGTCCTGGTTCTGACTGTAACACAAAGTACCAGGTCAATGTCAGCCCGAAAAACACCTTTGAATCAATTTTCTCCACCTATGGAATCCACCCAAATCCGAGTATGATCAAGGATGTTGGCAAATACTGGCCCTACAGGATAAAGAGGATCTGCCTCAGATTTTTAAATTTCCTTTTTCCATACATTCCCAAATTCACAGACAAGGTACCTTCGCTGACTGATGTGTTCAAGAAGAATGCCCCCTATATGCACCAAGACAATATTTGATTCCGCAAAGCAGGTCCTGCCAACAAAATCTGCAGGACTATGACTCTAGGAATGTCACAAATCTTGGAGTAGGCATATTGCAAAATTTCCTAGGCATGTTCCAATTGCAAGGCAGAAAACCTTGCCTTTCATTGGAAAATTGTGTCATTCATCTGCATTAGCCAAGCATTCCAATCGAGGGTACGACATTATCTCCAGTATTTGGCATCATATAGTTTTGCACATCTACTTATTTGGCAGGAAATTCACCTCTGAAACAGATCATAAACCATAGGAAATTATATATTGCAAACTGCTGAAGAATACGCTGCCATATTTGCAACATATATTTGTCAAAATGCAAAGATATGACTAAACTGAGATACAAGCCAGTTATCAGGATGATGATGTCTGACATGCTGAGCTGATTATCAAACCCATTCAAAGACAAAGATATTCTTCTTGATCTATACTTTTACAGTTAGGGGAAGCAGTGACCCGGTGGTATTATTGCTGGACAAGGTAACATTCCCGGGACTATAGTCTGAATCCCATTATGGCAGATGATGGTATTTGAATTTTTAAAAAAATCTGTAATTAAGAGTCGAATGATGACCATGAAACAGTTGTCAATCAGTCTATCTGGTTCACTAATGTCCTTTCCATAGGGAAGGAAACTGCCATCTGGTCTATACGTGACTTCAGATCAATGAAGCAATGTGGTTGACTCTTAACTGCCTTCTGGGCAGACAGAGATGGGTAATAAATGTTGGCCTGGCCAACAACACCCACATTTTGAGGATGGATATTCAAAAAAGAAGATGTTCTCAAAGGTTGATCTGTTCCGCTTTGGAGCCAGTGTGAACAGTTGCAATCAGCTTCTACTGAAGATGAACACAACGAGAGAGTTCCAGGGAAGAAGTGACAGTGTTGAAGATGTAGCTGAGACATTTGTTTCATTTTGACCACTTGCTATATCATGACAAATCATTTTCAAGGGCAAAAAAAAACCTAATACCGAAAACATTATACTAAGATATCATGTCTATGTTAAACCAGGGATCCATGTGCACTAAACACCCAAGATGGCTAGCACAAGAATCTAGACCGAATAGGGATGCATCAGGATGTATATTTAATGACTCATGATTACATGTGAGACATGAACTGGCCTACCAACACTGCAGCAGAGGGAACCTCTACGCCCACACAATGTTCAAACCATTTCATGTACAAAAATAACTACAGTTCTCTTCACAGTGCATGGGAAAGGTTACATTCTTGAGATGGATTACTTCATAAATTTTCCATTATTCAACGACTTAGTAGCACAACAAGTGGGACATGACGAGTGCTATTTTGAATTTGTTCAGTGTCCCAGATCAAATGGTGTCTAACAATGGTCGCAAAACACTTGCAGACCATTTCAAGATGTCTGTACTTGGTCAGGAGTGACCCATATCACATTGTCATCCCATTATCTACGCTCAAACAGTCTAGCAAAATGCAGGGTACACATGACCAAATAAATGGTCACTAAGTGTTGAACAGCAAAACAAGATTTTTGTATTTCCAATAACGAATGGATAACCATCAGCGCAACATGTGCTCACAAGAAAGTGTGAATGATCTTGTTCAGCAGCTACTTGTCTAACCATTCTGAAGTAGAAGTCATTCTTCTTCATAGACAGAGCAGAATGAAACAGAAACATGACAAGTGAACAGGTAGAGAACTATATAAACTGTGCACGGGGCAGAGAGTGTCAAGGAGAAACTGGGGAGGTGGGGGTGACTGGCCTGGGCTGGAGAGGTTGTATGCAAGCACAGAAGGTGCAGGATAATGAGGAGAACTGTATAAAAGACCTATCTTAATGCTGTGACACTTTATCTTAACTATAACAAAACCATTCAGGCCACTGGACCTCACCCCTCACCCTCACTCACTTTCCTTGACACAGCCATATCCCCAACACTTTCCCGAAGACCCGCATGTCAAACGAGGGAACATCCATGTCTTGCTTCACCTACTGTGTACAACCAATGAGTCTTATTGTGCAATAGTGTATGTTTAAAAAGCTGAGAGGCTCCCATGACCAGCATGTAGAGTCTTTGTGCAGTCATGTCCCATTTTTTGCTGCAATATTGGGTTCCACACACATTTTGTAAAATTCAGCTAATTGATGGGCATTGATGGCTGTGATTAATCGATAACTTCACAATCATCATACCCCTCAATACCTGGATGGGAGAAAGTGAATGAGATGGACATTAAGTTTTTAGCAAATATATCTCACTTGGCAGATACTTTGACACTATCCTCATCTTTGTAACTATACTTCCTTATGAGACTTTGTAACTAACCCAACTATACCTGTACTACAATTAGAACAACATGCAAAGGCTTAAACCCCACCTCTTTCCATTCACAAATTAATGTGAAGGGAATTAAATATTTGGAAGAACAATTTGATTCCCTAAATTTTTGTCATATGTATTATGCACAAATATATATCACAGAATACAATTTAAAACTTGGAAATAATAAGCCAGTCCCAGTCAAAGTGACAATGAAACTGTGAGGTTGTCTGGAAACCTAACTCATTTTCAAATCAGCTTTAGGAAGAGAAACCTCCCACCTGTGTGCTGTCTGGGCCTATATGTGACTCCCATGTCACATCTACGTGGGTGACATTAAACTGCCCCAAGGAGTACCTCTCAAGACACTTAGAGTCACAGAGTCATAGAGATGTGCAACATGGAAACAGATCCCTTGGTCCAACTCATCCATGCCCACCAGATATCCTAAACAAATTTAGTTCCATTTGCCAGCATTTGACCCATATCCCTCTAAACCCTTCCTATTCATATACCCATCCAGATGTCTTTTAAATATTGCAATTCAACCAGTCTCTACCACCTCCTCTGGCACCTCACTCCGGACATGCACCACCCTCTGCATGAAAAATTTCCCTCATAGGTCCCCTTTAAATTATTTCCCCACTCACTTTAAACCTATTCATGGATCCCCAATCCATGGGAAAAGACC
Organism: Stegostoma tigrinum; assembly: GCF_030684315.1. Classification (NCBI taxonomy): domain Eukaryota; kingdom Metazoa; phylum Chordata; class Chondrichthyes; order Orectolobiformes; family Stegostomatidae; genus Stegostoma; species Stegostoma tigrinum. The sequence goes on from NC_081370.1 coordinate 36,598,321, forward strand.
TTGTCTATTTATCCTGTCCATGTCACTCATGATTTTATAAACTACTATAAGGACACCCGTCAACTTTCGACCCTCCAGGGAAAATAGCCCCAGCCTACTCAGCCTTTCCCTATAGCTCAAACCCTCCAATCCTGGCAACATGCTTGTATATCTTTTCTGAACCCTTTCAAGTTTCACAACATCCTTCCTATAGCAGGGAGATCAGAATTGCATGCAATATTCTAAATGTGGCCAAACCAATGTCCTGTACAGGTGTAACATGACCTCCCAACTCCTATACTTGATGCATTGACTGATAAAGGCAAGCATAACAAACGTCTTCTTCACTCTCCTATCTACCTGTGACTCCACTTTAAAGGAACTATGAACCTGCATTCTGAGGTCTCTTTGTTCAGCAACAGTCCCCATTACTTACCCTTAGGTCTATAAGTCCTGATCTGATTTGCCTTTTCAAAATGCAGCACCATACATGTATCTAAATTAAACTCCATCTGCCACTCCTCGGCCCATTGGCCCATCTGATCAAAATCTTGTTGTGGTAACTTTCTTCGCTGTCTACCACACGGTCAATTTTGGTGTCATCTGCAAATTTACTAACCATACCTCTTATGTTCACAGCTAAATCATTTAGATAAATGACAAAAAGCAATGGACCCAGCACTGATCCTTGTAGCACACTGCTGGCCTCCAGTCTGAAAAACAACCCTCCACCACCACCCTCCGTCTCCTACCTTTGAGCCAGTTCTGTATCCAAATGGTTGGTTCTCCCTTTATCCCTAACCTTGCTAACCAGTCTACTATGTGGAATCTTGCCAAATGCTCTATTGGAGCCCAATAGATCATGTCCACTGTTCTGTCCTCATCAATCCTCTTCGTCACTTTTTCAAACAGCTCAATCAAGCTAGTGAGACACAATTTCCTACGCACATGTTGACTATTCTTAATCAGTCCTTGACTTTCCAAATACACGTAAATCCTGTCCCTCAGGAGCCCCTCCAACAATTTTGCCACCACTAATGTTAGGTTCACTGATTTAAAGTTCCCTGGCTTTTCCTTACAGCCATTCTTAAATAATGGCACCACGTTGGCCAAAAACCAGTCTTCTGGCACCTCACCCATGGCTGTCAAAGATACAAATATCTTACCAGTGGGCCAAGTAATGTCTTCCCTAACTTCCCACAGAGTCTGGGATGCACCTGATCTGGTGCCAGGGATTTATCTATTGTTATACATCTTAAGATCACCAGCACCTCCTCTTCTGTCATATGGAATTTTTTAAGACGTTGCTATTTATTTCCTCAAGTTCTCTATCTTCCATAACCTTCTCCATAGGAAACACTGATGCAAAATACTCATTTAGTATCTCCCCCATCTCCTTTGGTTTCACATATAGGTGGCCTTGCTAATATTTAAGAGGCCCTATTCTCTCCCTAGTTACCCTTTTGTCCTTAATTGTGGAATTCCTTTGGACTCTCCTTAACCTTATTTGCCAAAGCTATCTCATGTCCCCTTTTTGCCCTCCTGATTTCCCTCTTAAGTGTATTCCTACTGCCTTTATACTCTTCCAATGATTCACATGACCTCTGCTGTCTATACCTGACATATGCTTCCTTCTTATTCTTGACTAACACCACAATTTCTCTAGTCATCCGGCATTCCCTTACACCTACTAGCCTTGCCCTTCATCCTATTGGGAATATACTGACTCTCGACTCTTGTTATCTCATTTTTGAAGGCTTCCCATTTTCCAGTTGTCCCTTCACCTGCCAACATCCACCCCAATCAAATTTTGAAAGTTCTTGCCTAATAACGTCAAAATTTGCCTTCCTCTTAATTAGAACTTTCACTTTTAGATCCAATCTCTGCTGTTCCATCACTATTGTAAAACTAATAGAATTATGGGCACTGGCACCAAAGTGGTCCTCCACACCTCAGTCACCTGCTTTGCCTTATTTCCCAAGAGTAGGTCAAGTTTTGCACAGTGTATCCACATACTGAATCAGAAAATTTTCTTGTCCACACTTAGTTATACACAGAGTTGTGTCGTCTTCAGAAACGAGGGATGAGCAATAAAGTATTGGCATTTTCAGAAATGCGTACATCCTGACAAAAATCAGAGATTAATTGCAGATGATGCATTTTACTTTTGAAGGGATTCCAGAGAGAATAATGATAGCGGAGAAATCCATGCTGTATTTAATAAACTCACAAATATCCACAGACCTTTCCATTCTGTGTAGAGTCTTAACGGTCTTTTACAATAGTGGATAATGAGCCATTATAAATCAACAACCCACTTTACACCCAGTCTAAATTTCTTACCCATCACCCATCCTCCTCCCAAAATGCTGACAGTTTCTGGACAGCGTCTTGTGGAGTATAGCCTCTGTTCAATCCCAGTTTCAGTGGCTCATGGATAATGGATGTCAATTGGCTCACAAAGGGGCTAATTGATATTCTGCTGTTGCCAGCCAGAATCTGGTGTTGATCCCTTCCGCCTTCTGATTTAACTATGAGAGGTTTCCTCACTGAAGGAAGACTGACAAGGGGTCTTGTCCCATGATTGCGCTAGCTCATTGCAACGTGCTATACAAAATCCAGCACCTTGATTCAGAGCCAACATTATGGCAAAGCCTGTTTTTCAATTCTTCATTGCAAACAGGGATAGTTTAATATTAAGTCCCTAAGTCCCTTAGCTTCAGGCAGCTTATTCATCAGGGAATTGGTGTAAAGGTGTATGAATTGAGCAAAAGCATGAAAAAGTTGATTGAAGAGATGTTGAGTATGTGTTTTTTTACTGTAGGGAGCTTGTTTTTACTGCTAGGAATGGCTGTTCAAGCATATAAAATGTAACATCAATGATTATGAAAACAAATTCACAAATGAATCAGCAAAGCTAAGCAGGTAAATGATCCAACTGAGAATATTGCTTCAGAGTTGACACTGGTATGAACATTGTTTTACAGCCCATTTTATCAGGTGTATATCCTGTCAAGCAGCTCTACAACAAGGAATAAAACCATTGAGCCTGCAGAGACTAATGGCAAACAAGGAGAGACTGAAGAACAGAATTTGTTCTTAGGATGTTTTACTGGCGCATCTATATTTCTTAACCAGAGGATATTTCACACTTTACAGAGACAATACAGCAGAGAAATGGGTCATTCAGACCAACTAATTACAGTCCAGGCTAGTTTTCTTTTTTCTTTCATGGAATGTGCAACGCTAACACTTCTTGCGCACCACTAATTTCCCTTGAATAGAGTGACCTTCTGAACAATTTCGGAGGGCCTTCAAGAGTCAGCGTTATTATGGTGAGTTAGGTGTCATATGTAGGGCTGACTGTGTAAGAATGGTATATTTCTTTCCTGAAACAGCAAGAGTGAATCAGATGGGTTTTTACAACAATTGTTAATAACTTCCACAATCATTCACTGACTTTCAATTACAGATTTTATTAATTGAATTTAAAGCTCACCAGTCATCATAGTGGGATTTGAACCCATTTCGCAGAGTTTCTGCTTTTCAGTATCACTTTCTATGCCCCTCTCCCTCTTATGTCCTCATTTAGTTTTCTTGTAAAAATCACGAGCTATATACCTGAACTATTTTCTAGAGCAGCCAGTTCCACATTCCAGCTGCTGTCTGAGTGAGGAAATTTCTCCTTGTTTTCCTATTGGATTTATAAGTAACTATCTTGTATCTATGACACCTACTTTTGAATTCTCCTACCAGTAGGAACGTTCTCTTTCTATCTCAGGTGCCCAATCTATTCATAATTTTTAAGATCAATATCAGGGTGGGTCGAACATTGGGTTCAATTTTTCCTGACAGCGGTAAGCTTTGTCTGTTATGTTCTTGTGAAACTTAATTTGCACTTTTTCCAGTTTCTCTGTGTCCTTTTTATAGTAGAGAGATCAGGACTGTACACAGTGCCCTGAGTATGTCTGACTAGGGTCCTATATAACTGTAAACCTTGGGACACCATTGCACAATCCTGCCTATATACTTTATTGATAGCATGAAACCTGCAATCTAACCTACAACTCAGCATCCTATCTGACACTGAATTGATCTTCAGACTCCTTATCCTCTCCTTCACAAGGACCATCTATGTCTACCTCAAGAACATTGACCATTTCTAACCTTCCCTCTGCTCATCTACAGATGAAATATTCAGTCAAACTATTGTGACCAGATGATCTCCTGGCTGGTCTCCTATTTTCCATCGTCCACAGAATCATAGAAAATCAGATTGATGAAGCACAGAAGGAAGACAGCTGGATCTTTGAAAGAACAGGCAATTAGCTACTGCGTCCAATTCCGGTCTCTCTCCTATGGGAAAGATGTTGTTGTTCAACTTGAAAGGGTTCAGAAAAGATTTACATCAATGTTACTGGAGTTGGTGATACAGGGAGAGTCTGAATAGCCTGGCGCTATTTTCTCTGGAGTGTCAGAGGCTGAGGCGTAACCTTATAGAGGTTTATAAACTCATGTGGGGCATTGATGGGATGAAAAGCCAAGGTCTTTGTCCCAGGGTAGGGGAGTCCAAAACTAGAGGGAATTGATTCAAACAGCATGAAGATGGGCCCTTCAGTCCAACCAGCCCATGCCAACTATAAATCTCAACCAAACCAGCTACAGATGCCTGTGCTTGGCCCATATCCTTCCAAACCTTTCTTTTTCATGGATTTATCTAAATGTCTTTTAAATGTTGTAACTTTATTTACATTCATTACTTCCTCTGGAAGTTCCTTTCACAAACAAACCACACTGTGTAAAAAAATTGCCTCTCATGTCTTCTTAAGTCTTACTCCTCTCACCTTAAAAATATGCCTCCTCGTCTTGAAATCTCTCATCCTAGGGAAAAGGCCCCTGCCACTTACCTTACCTATACCTCTAATCACTTTATAAACCTCTATAAAGTCACCCCTTAACCTCCTACACTCCAGTGAAAAAAAGGTCCCAGTCTATTCAGCCTCTCCTATAACCCAAACCCTCCATTCCTAGCAACATCGTCGTAAATTTCTTCTGAACCCTCTCATGCTTAACAATATTCTTCTTATAACAGGGCAACTAGAACGGGACACAATACTCCAGAAGAGGTCTACAAGGCAAGAGGGGAATGTTTAAAAGGGACCTAAGAGGCAACTTTTTCACACAGAGAGTGGTGCGTGCATGGAATGAGCTGCCAGAGGAAGTGATAGAGGCAGGTACAATTACCACACTTAAAAGACATCTGGATGAATACATGAATAGGAAGCATTTAGAGGAATATGGGCCAAATGCTGGCAAATGGGACTAGATTAATTTAGGAAATCTGGTTGGCATGGATGAATTGCACTGAAGGATTTGTTTCTGTGCTGTACATCTCTACAATTCTAGTCCCACTTTTCCTGCTTTCATCATAGATTTGCAATTTTGCTTTTTCTTTCACATATTCTTGCTTTTGCAATTTTCTACTGAATCTGCCCCTTTCAGATATGGATGCAAAATGACAACTCAGTGTTAAGTAAAGTTATTAAGTATTTTTCTGAAGAAAGGTCTCGACCCGAAACGTCAACTTTCCTGCTCCTCTGATGCTGCTTGGCCTGCTGTCTTCATCCAACTCTACACCTTGTTATCTCAGTGTTAAGTAAAGTGTTTTTTTCAAATCATCTGTCATGTTCACAAGGCATGAAGAAAGGTCATAAAATGTTTTAAAAGCTATACTTTACTGTTTAATTTTAGACTGGACCTTGCTGGATTAAAACATGGCCATCACTGATCACATGATGCAAGTTGACGACAATATCTAGAAATTTCCAACCAGCAGTTACCAGGCTAAAGTTAAAACCACCATCCTCCTGGAATCTCATGACATTGCACTGTATGAATTTTGCATCAACAAACATAAAAGAATGGTTTCTACGTTGTCTGCCAATAAAGGGAAGCTTTTGAAACTCATGAGATAGCAAAGACTGCAAATGTTAGAAGACAGAGTAATAAAATGTGGAGCTGGAGGAGCACAACAGGTCGGAAAGCATCCAAGGAGCAGGGAAGTTGGGTTGGGAACCTTACATCACGACTTGAGAGTCCTGATGATGAATCCCGACCCAAAATATCGACTTTCCTGCTCCTTGAATGCTGCCTGACCTGCTGTGCTCCTCCAGCTCCACGTTTTATCGACTATTGAGACTAATTATGTATGAAGTGGCGCTAACAGCTGATCATTTGTCCCATACAAAGAATAATGGGCTTTGACTCAGGGCATAGAAGCTTAACCTTGTATATTTGTGGAGATTCCAACAGTCTCATTTCCCTCCTATGGTGTATACTGATCCCTTAGCCAGCTTGTTAGCAATCAATTGTTGCACTGAAACTGACTCTTTAATGACTCCATCACATGAAAACAAACTCCTCTGGCCTCTAGAGAGATTTATTCTAACTTTTGAACCATATTGCATCAGTCTGGTTAAAATCTAGCTTATTGCTTCCATCTGTTTTGCCCTATTGATATCCTGTCTGCCTACAAAACTCCCTACATTAAACCAGACTCAAGGCTGCACTAAGTCTGCCTCAAGTCCAAACCTCCTTCTGAGCCTATTCTGTGGAAGATGCCTGTTATTTCTCGAAACATGGTCCAAGTCTATGCAGAAGCATTATCTCACTGAGACTTTATCAACTTCAAAAGGAATTCTAAAACTTCAGCCAACTGCACCGACGCCTCTATGAGCTTTTACATGAAAGAAGTCTTGCTGATACTGGACATTGAGTTTCCTGAGTCAGAGAAAAATCATGTGAATTAAGTCCATATCTTTGATGTATAAGTTATTTTTAAGTTGAAGAGTTGTGGTGGAAGCTGAAGAGCCATGAGGCCGTCAGCAGTCTTCCAAGGAGAAAGATGAGACATTGCACAGTTGAAACATCACCTTTAGCATGCCACAGTGGTAGTGTCAGAACTTAATTGGCACTAGGTCCCAATAGATGTGAGCTAGGAGCAGTGCTCGCTCATTGACAATTTGTTGTTGCTCAAAATGCATGGGGTCCCTGTTTGATCCTATAAGCAAATGCTTTCTTTCAAATTAACTTTTTAGGTCCCGACCTGCTCCTCTGGTGCAGTTTGGCCTGCTGTGCTCCTCCAGGTCTACACTGTGTTGTCTCTGACTCCAGCATCTGCAATTCTTGCTAAATCTGCCTTATTTTTGTTGTCTTTTTCTCTTTGATTTTGCTATTGCTCAATATATTCAACCATTTGAAGGCTTTCCAGCATGTGACGCTTGTACAATGAACAATGAGAAGATATGCTACACTGACAATTGTGGAAAGAGTAGCACTACCTTAGACAGACTTCTTACATTGTATGATGCTGAGGATGGCTAACCTTAGTGGCTGGATTCTTGTAATTGCAGTTACACTGACTGTCAATCAGACAGCTGATGAATGGGAGTTTGTGTTTGCAATGACGTGTCACCCCTACGTCCAAGAAGCCTACAGAAGCTATTCGTTCTCATTTCCTTCCTGCAACATGAGCTGTAAAGTGCTGATTGTGGCTAGCAGTGCTTGACCTGCTGCACAGCTGAGCTTTAAGTATGCCAACACTAAGTCCCAGCAGTGACAAGTACATCTGCCCCTGGTGAACGTATGAAAGCCTTGTCGAGTCATGGTGTATACATAATGAGGTGAGCTCTGTACAATTGCCTGAGAAAATGTAGAGTTCTATGGAGAGTGCATCAGATGCCTTTGCCTCTATGTTCTATGTCCTAAAACTTGCTAGAGGTCACCGTGAAACCCTTCATGAAACTCCCTGAAATTCAGCCCCTTTTTGTTTTCTAATGCTGCTAAGATGATAGTTGGACATTTTATTATGTTAAAGGTGTTACATAAATAAAAAAAATGTTACTATTGTGTTATTTTCCCCTAATCAGCTCTTTTTTTTACCTTTTCCTTTCACCTGTCTGGGAAATTACCTAGTGAGTGTCCATGTCCTGGATGAGTCAATTTAATTTTTAGGGGACAGGATGGGTGAAGCAGAGGGGCATTGACAATTTAATATTTTTGTTCACTTGTTTTCTCCACATCTTTGTTGAGTTTATTTTTAAATTAGAAGCAAAAGGGATAGAGTAAGTATATCAACCCACCTAGAGCAGGAATGTTTGTGTATGAGTGGTATCTCAATGCATAACATGCCGTTCTACTGAAACTTGAGTACAAAAATCAAGGTGATGTTTTATTGTTGAGCTGAGAGACACTATAGTATTGGAGGATCAACACTGTGCGCTGTCATTGAGACAGCATTGATGGAGCATTGCACTGTCAGACTACCAGTACAGTGGGAGTGCTGCTCTGTCAAAGGGGCGATGCTGAGGGAGCACTGCATTTTTGATGGAGCAATACTATGGAGCACTACGTTGTTTGAGTGACCATACTAAGGGAATATTGCATTATTGTTGGTACTGTCCTTGGAAAAGAATGTTAAAGTAGGGTCTGTCTAAGGTGATTGCAAAGGTCCCCTGGCTACTCTTTGATAAACAGCGTTCTCCCTGCCATTCCTATCAAATTCACATTGTTGTTTGTGGGATCTTGCTGTGCACAGCTTAACTGCTGGCTTTCCTAATAAGTGCAGTGACTGCACTTCAAAACTACTTGGTTGTGACATAGTTTGCAATGTTCTGAGGTCATCAAAGGTGCTGAGTAATTGCAAATCTTTTGTTTTCAACACGAGGATCAATCTAACTGTGTTCAGCTTTTACTGATATCATGCAGGCCATATTTTTGGCTGTAGCTATGGATTCTTTAAGAAAGAAAAGATAGTTTAGCCATGACAAATCAAGAAATGGTGAAGATAGCTTGAAAAATTGGCTCCTGTTTTGCTGAAACAATACATTTCCACTGAGTGTGAACAAAATTTCTGAAGAAGGGACCCAACCCAAAACATCAACTTTCCTGCTCCTCTGAGGTTACTTGGCCTGCTGTGTTCCTCCAGATCCAAACTTTGTTATCGTTACAATAATTTTTTTCTTTAAACAGACTTGTGAGAAAACAAATACTGAAGAACTCAACATTTACTTACATTCATTATGTCCTAACATGCTTCACAATGAAAAATGAATTAATTTTGAAGTGAGCAGTGGAAGTTGATTTAAAAACCTCCATGAGTTACAACGAATTAAACTGTGAAATATTTCTTTAGCAAACGCTTCCTTTCCAAAATGGAACAATTAGAAGAAAAAGAAAAGACTTGCATTTTAATAGGACTTTTATAACCTCAGGGTGTTCTGAAGTGTTTATCAGCCAATGAGTTACATTTTGAAGTGAAATTATTGATGTATTCATAGAATCCCTGCAGTTTAGAAGCAGGCCATTCAGCCCATAAAGTCTACACTGACTCTCCAAAGAGCATCCCACCTAGACACACACCCCTACACTACTCCCATAATCTTGCATTTCCCATTGCTAATCCCCCTAGCTGCACATCCCTGGACAAAATGGGCAGTTTAGCATGGCCAATCCACCTAAACTGCACATCTTTAGACTGTGGGAAGAAATCAGATCACCCAGAGGAAACCTATGCAGACACAGGGACAATGTGCAAACTTGACACAGGCAGTCGCCTGAAGCTGGAAATGAACTGAGGTCCATGGATCTGTGCAGCAGCAGTGTTAACCACTGAGTCACCGTGCATGTAGGGAACATTGTAGTTAACTTGCGCACAGCAAACTCTGTCAAACAGCAATGTGATAATGACTAGATAATCCTGCGATCATCAGATAATGAGAGCACAGAACTCCCTCAATCCTGCACTGAGTGTTTTTTTTTATTTCAGACCCCTCTCCCCATCCCCCTCTCTGATGAAGGGTCTAGGCCTGAAACGTCAGCTTTTGTGCTCCTGAGGTGCTGCTTGGCCTGCTGTGTTCATCCAGCTCCACACTTTGTTATCATTAGCACTGAGTGTGACAACCTGGATTACTTGATCATGTCTCTGAAGAAGGCTTGAACTCATGACCTTCTGACGCAGAAGCAAGAGGTATAGATACTCACCGAGTCAAACATTTTGCATTCGGGTCTTCCATCCCACATGCAGTCAGCATGGTTTTAAAAGCCAAATCTGACTGCGTTTTATCGTTCGTTATCTCTTTCCTTATAATTCCTTCCTTTTGTATGTTCTTGCAACCTCACTGCTGCTACCCTACCTAAATCCTTCACTGGATTGCTCAAGGTAATAGATCAATGCTTTCATTTCAGTTTGCCAATCAAACTTTCACTGCAATCCAATACAAACAGAAAATACTACAGACGCTGGAAATGCCTTCCTGCTAAGCAAGGTCTAAACAATTTTTCCAAGTGATTTAAGTGTGCTTTTCAACTTCATATTCTTGGTTGGATTTCATGGCCACGGGTTAGATGGGCCGTCCCTCCACACTGTCCTGTGTGAAGGATTACTTTGGGTCAGTAATGCAATATCTTCATGCTAGTCTTTAAAATCACAGAAGATGAGGAGGCACCAAAATTTGAAGCACATCCATATACAGATGGATCATGGTTTTATAGAGCAATTGCTCTGCCCAGGACTGTAAGAAACTACAGAGAGTTGTGAACACAGTCCAGTACAACACATAAGCTAACATTCCATCCACTGACTCCACCTATACTTTTCGCTGCTTTGGAAAGGCAACGTAATCAAAGAGCCCTGCCACCCCAGTTATAATTTCTTCCAACCTCTTCTCTTGGGCATAAAATACAAAAGCTTAAACACATGTAGAAACAGATTCAAGAACAGCTTCTTCCCTGCTGTTATTAGACTTCTGAATGGGCCTCTGAAATTTAAATTTAACTTTGATCTTGCTCTTTGTGCACCTTGCTGCAACTGTAACATTGTATGCTTCACTCTATAGTACTCTTATGCGCTCTGTATTATATGATCTGCTTGTACTGCACATGAAATAAAACTTTTCACTGCACCTCAGTGCTTGTGACAATAATAAATCAAACCAAATCAAAAGCAAGACACTAGGCTTGTTTAAAGCCACCAGAATACAACTTTTCATTGTCTGCTTCACTTTGCAGTGGTGAAAGGGAGGGGATTTGGGAATGGCTGATACAATGAGGCAGTTTGAGAGCAGAATAAAAGACGTGGCACTGGAATTATGGGGTGCAGAAAGCTGCTGATACTGCAGTTATAGGTGGCAGCATCTGTATGATTTTTGAGATTTTTTAAGCCAAGAATTTTGAGAAAAAGCACGAAAGACACATTCAGACAGCAGGTGACATGTACATTTTTAACTGCTAACAACTTCCTGTTCCAGAATAACCCATCTGCTGTAAAACACCATTCTCTAGACTTCCAGCTGGCTGTGGAGCCTGCCATCGCATTTCTAATTAGCTGTCTTCCTGCTGGGCAGCTCCTAATGTTTGAAGGAAACAGCCATCAGTGATGCTGTAGGAGATTCACGATTGATTAGCCACACATAGGCAAAGTGTGAAATAGTTGGAATCTAGAAAAAACTAAGTCTGTTAATATTTATTTTAAGCGGTACAGGTCCATTCTATTACTAAGTTGCATTAGTGCACTCAGTGGTGGTAAGGAGATGCCTCAACTGAAATCTGATATTTAACGAATTAAATAAATGGATAAATAAATCGACGCATAAGGAATGGCTGGGCAGATGATGTGTCACGACTGCAGAGTGTGGGATGTTCTGGATACCAGTGTAATCCAGTACAAACATGTCTGTAGTAAATGTCTGTGATTTGACAAGTTTCAGCTCTGAGTCATTCAACTCAAGGCTGAGTCACTGAGAGTGCGACACATCAGGGAGAGGTGAAGTTACTTTTGTTTAGGGGCTTCTGATTTGGTCAGTGCACTATATTCCAATCCCAATCAGGGAGCAGCTCGTTCTAGACCTGGTAATATGCAATGGATCAATAACTTCATGGTAAAGGACATGCTTGTGATATTATCACTATATCATAGTATGCGACCTGAAGGTTTTAAGGTCTCAGACTGCATTTTAAGAGAGGCAACTTGGAACATGACCCTGATGAAAGCATGCTATCATTTGTAATCGAGTAGCTTCATTTAGCCCAGATACCCAAGACACCGTGACTGTAAAATCTGTATATATCAGAAGCTGTAATAACGTCTGTTGAATCTTTCAGTGTAGTGTTAGTAAGCAAGTACAGCAACTCATTAGGAAGGCAAATGGAATATGGCCATTTATTGCAAGGTCAACGAACATACAAGTAGGAGGCTTTTATGAAAAATGCACAGGGTCCACATTATGGAGTATTGTACATACTTTTGGTCTCTTTGAAAAAGGATATAAGGCAGAATTCTTTAGGGGTCTGAGCAATGTGGACTATGACTCAATGGAGAAATCTGTGGCAGAATTGGGTGACAAGTAAGGTAAGGCCAATCTCAAAGTCGTGATAATTTTGCCACATCTTTTATGTTCTACACAAGATTCTTACTAGGCGGCTGTGAGATGCCAATTGACAATTATTATTGTTTATTAAATATCTTGTTAACAACCCAACTCTGCTCAATAATATTCACCTTCCCATGTTATTGAATGCATTAAACAATCTCGACTTTGGGAAAACTAGACAAAGAAATCAGTGACCAACTGGCAGATTTGGCTTACCTCCTGCTCTGGACAACATCCATGTTGGACACCAGCACCAATATCTCAGGGCACACTCAATGGGCACCAGCCACATGCACCACATGTCCACGGTTGTTGGCATCAGATGTGTGCCAACCTCTAACAACACTCATGGCACATCTCTGACCCAAACACAGGAAGCTTCTGCACTTCAATACCCAACCCAGGGCTGCACTAACAACTCTCAATGGCAATGCTGCACTAAGGATACTCTGCATTCAGGGACACACATCCAGCTCATGGACTCAACCAAGCTGCACCTCCAGGCTCTTTGCTCATTCTTATAGTGCCCAATTTGTGCTTTGTGCCTTCATCAAGAGATACCAGTGTCATATTACTGTGGTCTTGCTTTGCCATTTAGCACAGGTGCAAAGCCACAAGCTTGTCATGGTAATCAGCAGGTCTCAGTCGAGTCAAGGAGAATAGCCTTCACTCTGGGAAACTCAGGATAGGAAGACAAGGGAAGCCACTGAAAACAGTCCAGGGCATGCTCAGGGAGGGCAGAGACAGGATCTTTGCCACAGATGAGGTGTAAAGAGCCAAATATCAGGCAGCCACCCGTCTTGACTCTTTCTGCCCTGTTGGGAAGCTTTCCTCTTGGAATGAGAGCGAGGCAGGTATTACAGGGGATACAAGAGGGTAGCACACCGGTGTGTGGTGAGGAAGTGTCCTCAGTGAGACATTAGGCAGTGCAGCGAGCACACAGGGTAAGTGACATTGGGGGTTGCGTGGGTGAGAGCCAATGGTCAGGCAAGAGTGAGCATAGTAGAGCATGACCCTTAGTGGGAGACAGGTATAGCAGCAAAGACAGAGCGTGAGGTATTGGAGAGAGGATAGTGGCATTTACCCTGGCAGCATGGGGAAGGACATCAAGCTTCATCTTACAATGCAAGCACTACTCCAGATAGCTGAAACTGCACTGACTCAGGTGGCATCCTCAGGCCAGACTGGCAATGGTCTGGTGTTATGGCCTCCACTGCTGGTCCTAGGGGAGAAGTGTGTCCCATCTTCGCACTACCTTATCCAGGAAGACCTCCAGGTCCCTGTCCACGAAGAACAATGTTGATTTCTCCCAGTCTGCTATGTCTGGAACAACTGTTAGGACTGTGCAGAACAATTCTGGACTGACAGGGCCTGTTTGGGCATACCACAGGCTTTAAACAATGATGGCAATCTTTTAATGCATGTCTACTGAGTGGGAAATTATTCCAGGGACAGCACATGGTAAGATGAGGCGGGGTGGAGGGGATGAAATCAGATATGAGAGACACCGTAGGGGTTTAATTGGTAATTAGTGAGACGACTTTGTTAAAATACAGGCAAGTGAACAAAAAGATTTGACATCACTCGGACTTAGCCAGGATTCAACCATAATTACTATCGAAGCAGTTCAGAGAAGATTCACTCAACCCTCCTTCCCCAATAGCCCCATCCTGTCAACATTTATCAGACTCCAGAAACTAATGATGATCCCTCGCTCAGTTCATCTCTGACAACAGCAACCACTTCTGATTGTGTTGGCAGTACTGAAGAGAGAGTGAGAGAGATGAGCAGCTCTCCAGGGGGATTCCTGTCTGACTGGGTCCTTGATCAGGCATGAGATCCAGTGCTGTCCTGGAAAATACATGATTTCACTTTAATAGTGTTGGGCCTCCCAGAGAAAAGCTTTAAAGGGTTTTCAATTGGTAGGTGGGACCCTTGTCACCAACAGTAAATTACACCCCATGTAAGTGGTGATAAAATTCTTAATTTCTGCTGAAGTGCAAACTTACTCCAATTTTAATTGACCCCCCATCAGTGACCATGCCCTCAATTGCTTAGACTCTAAGCACTGGAATATATATGGTCTACAAACACCTCAGTCTCTAAATCTCTCTTTTCTTCTTTAAAGCATAATGGTCATTGATCCTTTTATCTCCTCAGGGAGCTCAGAAGTGTCTTGGAATGTTTCATTAATTTAATGATGCTGTATAAATATAAATTGTCAAGAATAATTCATCCATTACTGTTGTATTCTCAAACTGTGTCAATTTGATAGCATGGTATTTTTCTGTCAAGCTTTGTTCTGTTGAGTCAAGTGCAGACTGCAAGACAATATTCCTGCTAATGTGTTAACATAGTATCTGCTGAAAGCTGGCATTAGATGCTAATTTAATGTTTGAGGTGCAATTCCATGATTAATTTAGTCTGTTGCATTTCAACCACTAAGACCTGATTATAGTAAACAGCATTCACTCTGACTGTACAGTAAGGATGTGTTAGTGACTGATCTGAAGGGACACTTCAGCAGCAACAATAATGGATATTTATGAGCTGTGAGCAGATTATTCAACAGAATCAAGGCATGTAATATGAAGGAAAATTCATAAAATCATAAAAGGAACTACATATAAAAGCAGAACCAAAAAGGTAATAATGTCTGGATTACCACCTCATCCATGAGCAAATTGGCACAGGGTCAACAAGATATGCAAAACATATGGCTGAAAGATTGAAGTGGGAGAAACAGGTTCCAATTCATGTGGTATTGGCTCCAGTTCTGGGGAAGGAGGAAGCTGTTCCAATGGGATGGGCTCCATCTGAACCACACTGGGACCAGAGGCCTGTGGATAAGATGCGTTTGGTTGCATGAAAAATTATGGAAAAACTTAAAGCGGGGTAGGACTCAGCGGAGGTCAATGAACTTTACAGAAGAAGCAATAGGGCAGAGAGTATGGAAAGGGTCAAAAGTCTAACATCAGGAACTGCAGATAAGGCGACAACTATGAGAAGGGGGCAGTCACCGCTGGACTGAGGCTGTTGTACTTAAATGCCTGCTGTATATGAAACAGAATAAACGAGCTTGCAGCAGAGATCTTCTTCAGGTTAGATGCTGCTTGGCCTGCTGCGTTCATCCAGCTCCAAACTTTGTTAAATGAGCTTGTAGTGCAGGTTGAAATTGGCAGGTATGATGTTGTGGGGATCACAGAGATGTGGCTGCAAGGGGATCAAGGCTGGGAGCTAAATAGCCAAGGATGCATGTCCTATTGAAAGGACAGGCAGAATGGGACAGGTTGCCTTATTAGTCGGAAATGAAATTAAATTGATGGCAAGAGGAGATATTTGAGTTGGAAGATGTAGAATCTGTGTGGGTAGAGTTGAGGAACCACAAAGGGAAATAGACCCCCATTGGGAGTTGTGTACAGACCTCCTAGCATTAGTTAGGATGCAGGAAGAAAATAAATCAGGAGATAGTTCCTTTCTTACATTCCTTTTCTATGACAATTATTATAGGGGAATTCAATGTGCAGGTGGACTGGGAAAATCAGGTTGGTAGCAGATCCCACGAAAAGGCATTCATGGAACGTCTGCAAGATTGCTTTTTGGACTGACTATAATATGATAGAACTCACCTGTGGTTTGAGAGGGAGAAGCTGGAATCAGACGTAATGGTATTAGAATTAAACAAAGGTAACTACAAAGACATGAGGGAGGAGCCGGCCAGAGCTGACTGGAAGGGGAGCCTAGCAGGGAAGACTGCAGAGCAGCGATGACAGAAGTATCTGGAGGAAATTTGAGAGGCACAGCAGAAACGTATCTCAAGGAAGAAGAAGCAGACTAAGGCGAGGTTGAGGCAACCATGGCTGACAGTGGAAATCAGGGACAGCATAAAAGCTAATGAAAAGAATATAATGTGATGAAAATGTGTGGGAAACCAGAAGATTGGGAAGACTTTAAAAACCTGCAGAGGATAACTAATAGAGCAACAAGGAGCAAGAAGATAAAATATCAGAGTAAACTAGCTAGTAATATAAAAGACGACTGGAACAAAGTGTTTTTAAAGGTATCTAGAAGGTAAGAGGAAAGTCAGCGTAGACATTGTTGTGCTGGAAAATGAGGCTGAAGAAGCAGTATGGGGAACATGGAATCGGCAGTGGAACTGAATAGATAATTTGAATCAATTTTCAGCGGGACACAATAGAATGTCAATGCGGTCAGAGGGCACAGGTGAGTGTACTGACCATCACTATGGAGAAGGTGATGGGAAAACTGAAAGGTCTGAAGGTGGGTAAAGCACCCGGACCAGAAGCACTACACCCCAGAATTTGGAAGGAGATAGTTGAGGAGATTGTCGAGGTGAACTAGACTTCCAGATTGTTCAACATGGAAGTGGAAGTGGGTGCTTGTGG
The DNA here is from genome assembly GCF_030684315.1 of Stegostoma tigrinum. NCBI lineage: Eukaryota > Metazoa > Chordata > Chondrichthyes > Orectolobiformes > Stegostomatidae > Stegostoma > Stegostoma tigrinum. The sequence goes on from NC_081370.1 coordinate 36,615,134, forward strand.
ATTTCAGTTCACTGGTGGTCACAAAAAGCCTCCATTTTGACCACCACATTTCAGCATTTCAGGACACAATCCATGGCCCCCAATCTTGTGTCCTCCTTGTCCATGAACACTGGCATCTGCTTTTTGCCAACTCCTCAGGATCTTCACAGCACCTCTCCAATCCATTTTCAGGAAGGCTTAGGAAGTATAGACCTACATCGCAGGTTACACTGGCAACTAGCATTGGAAGGCTGCAGCAGGGACACTTTGTGTGCAAGGACATGCACCCAATGGATTGGATCAGGCTCTATCTTAGGGCTGCTCACTAGCTGTTCTGGCACTCATTCACTTAGCACCTACCTGCTTGCTTGCAGCATCTCTTCCATTGCCATACCTAATAATATAGTCACACTGCCAGGCAGCTTGACTTGTTGGTCAGCATTTCTCGGTCAAGTGGCAGTACTTCTTGATGTAGTGCACTATACAACATCAATCTCATACTTACACTATAAGGTAGCAGCTTAATATGGCAAACACACAGCAGGTGTAGCAAGCCATGTCTCAAAGCCTTTTGGGAGTAGTACTCCCCCACGGAGCAAGATCCCTATGGCAGGCATCAACCTGCGCCAATGGAGGTAGCTGTGCCCCTAGCATGGATCCTCTTCTGCAGCATCTGGGCTAAGAGGACCATTACCTCCCAGGATCCCGCTGCTCCTGTTTCTCCCTTTGCATGTTGATGAAGTCTCTGTTTGCTGACACCACAGAGTCCTCTCCTGTCTGGGGTTGAGCAGGTGCCTGGCCTTCGATAGTCCTCCAAATGCTGGCAGCACTTTCTTCCTCGCCAAATGTGGGGCTGATGCAGTGAGCTGCTCACCAAATTGTATCCCCCGACTTTCTCGGTTCCCACCAACGGGTCAGTATCTGAGCTGGGAACGCGTGTAGAGGAATGTCTAATTCTGAGGAAGGGTCACCAGACTCAAAACGTTAACTCTGATTTCTCTTCACAGATGCTGCCAGACCCACAGAGCTTTTCCAGCAATTTCTGTTTCTCTTTGTGAAGAGGAACTGTCTTTCTCACAGATCGGAGATGTGCTTTGTAGCAGAGCTGGCCATTTCTCCACAAGTGCTGTGAATATGCCTTCACCTATCCTGGCTCTTCCTGACTCAGAATATGCTATTTGCTCCTGGAAAGTGAGAAAGGAACGGATTGAGGGAGATGAAAGCCAATGGTCTTGCTGTTAGTGCTGGTGGAAGTGGTTGATGGGCAGCAGAGGTCATGCAGGGCTATTGGTGTGGAATGTTGCTGGGATGAGGGCAGATATTGCAGGAAGAAGTGAGAATGACAGACCGTGAGCTTTAGCGGGAGGTTGGTGCTTGTCGCAGGGTTAACAAGGTAGCAGAGGGAAGAGTATGGCACTTACCTTGGCAGAGTGGGGACGGTTATTGATTTTCTTGCAGCACTGTTGGCCATTCCAAGTAGAGGCCTGCATCTTCACAGTCTCACCAGTTTGTTAACAGGGTCTCCTCCATTTTCTGTTGTATGGCTGATTGCTCCATTTGCACTAAGATCATTGCTGGAAAGGAATACTTTCCTAAGATTTTTTTAAGTGTTTCCAACATTCTAGCTATGTATGTTTATCTGCAAATTTAACTCCTGTCAAAACCAGAAGTCCGTCCTGACTTGGTATTTGGGCACAGTCTAATAAATTAAATGCCAGATTAGAGAATTCCAAATGAAATTTCTGTAGTCTTGTGTATAATTTACTGAATTCCATTATACTATTGTACAATACTTAGTCTATCTAAATCGGTCAAAATCTGACTAAGCCTGTGAAGGAATCAATAAGCCACTTATTATTAAATTTTACCCATGTAAGTAAACAATTTGACCAAACCTTCATCTGTGTTTAACTCTTCAGGTATCAATACTGAAAAAAAAACTTTGTTTCTTGTCTTGTTTCTTCATGGTAAGTAAAATACTAAGGCCACACTTTGTTTCATCTTTGATAAAGAAGTAACCCAGATCTTCATGGCTACTTCATTCTTCCATTGATCGTAAGGTTCTTTCACAGAAAACTGATGGGTAATCATACCTCAAAACTTTACACTTCATTTAACTATCCTCTGCTACCAATGTGCTGAATACGGTATATTAGCATGGATGGAGAATTGACCAACCAACAGAAGACAGAGAGTTGGAATAAAGTAATCAGTAAAGTGCCACAAGGATCTGTGCTAGGGCCACAATTATTAGGTTTGAAGGCAAGTGGTGAGGATGAAACAAGGTCTTCAGGATATTGATGGGTTAAGCAATTGGCAAAGATTTGTCAGATGGATTATAACGTGGGAAAATGTGAGATTATGCACTTTGGCAGGAAGAACAAAGGAGCTGAAATATCATTTAAATGAACAAAGTCTGCAGGAAGTTGCAACATAGAGGGGTTTTTGTGCATGACTCACACAAAGCTAGCATCTAATTCAATGGGTAATAGGGAAGGCAAATGGAATGTTGCCCTTTATTTCAAAGGTAATATTGTATAAAAGTTGCGCAAAACTTTAGAGGCACTTAGTCAGACCACAGCTGGAATATTGTGAACAGTTTTAGTTTTATCTAAAGAAAATATACTGACAATGGAGGGGATTCAGAGAAGGTTCACTTGGCTGATTATGGACGGACAATATTATAGGCACTGGTTAGATAGGATCGGTCTGTCCTCATTGCAACTTTAGAAGAATGAGAAACTTACCTCTTAGGGGGCTTGAAAAGGTAGTTGCAGAAAACTTGTTTCCCCTTGTCAGAGAGTCCAGGATCAGAGGACACATCTCAGAATAAGGTGTCACACATTTTAAGACCAACAAGGAGGAATTTCTTCCCTAAGAGTTGTGAAATAGTGAAATTTCTTTACCTCTGATACTGGTTCAGTATATTCAAGGCTTAGATGGATAGATTTTTAATCAGTAATCAACGGATATGGGGGATATGCAGGAAAGTAGAATTGAAGGTTATAAGATCAACCGTGATCTCATTGAATGATACAGGTGACTCATGGGCTGAATGGCGTACTTCTGCTCCTGTATCTTATGGTCTTAATTACACTCCATTAAAACCACACAGGAATAACTAGCTTTCATTTTTATACAAACAGTTCACATCCAAGTCAATTTTAATGACTATATCCATCATTTATTTCCTTGTTCCAATGGTTTGTTTCATTATACCTTCAGGATATAATAGATGGTAACCATTTAATTAGAATGTGATTGGACTTCTGTCCATTTCCTGGAGGAAGTTCCAATTCATAGCAACTCACCAAAGATTCTTTGACAGCACATTCCAAACCTGTGACCTCTGCCCCTTAAAAGACAGCACATACTTGGCAACACCACTATCTGCAGGTGTCCCTCCAATCCTGACATACGTAGCCATTCCTTTGCTGTCATTGGTTGCAAAATCCTGGAATTGTCTTCCTAACATCATTGTGGGTGCACCTACATCACACGCACTGCAGCAGTTCAAGAATGTAGCTCAACATCACCTTCTAAAGGGCACCTAGGAATGAGCAATAAATGCTGGTCGAGTCAGTGATGCGCACATCCTGTGTATAACAAATGTTTAAAATAAAGTTGGATTTCTGTTTGTCTCCTGGAGGAAGTTGTGCCTCAGAGCTGCCAGCTAGTTGGAGGTCTGTGGCTCTGCACCAAATTAGGATTATTATTGCCAGCTGCCTTGTATTTCAGGAGGCCCAGGAGGAAGAGAAACCATGAGACCCAGGGTGCTGGTTTGGCAGGACCAAGTGAGATGGTGAGACAGCATGGTGGATGTGACAGGGGACAGATTGGAAGGGGACAGCCAAGATTGAGGGGCGAGGGGTGTCTGAATGGCACAGGGGTTTGAGGAAGAAGGCTGCTTTCCCTACCCAAATTTCACGAATCAGCAACTGGTAGGGTTAAACCTGCTGCACTGCACCGAGGTCACAGATCTTTCCTACTGCCCGTTAAATCACAGCAAAGGTAGGATATGGCCTATAATTGGGAATTAATTGCCCATTTAAGAGCCTGAATTGGACCCAAGGGCAGGTGACCCAGCAATCTCTCCACCCCTACCCCTGTAAAAGCATGATGGGTGAAGGTGGGTGTGTGATTGGCACTGGGCCTCCAATAGCACATCGCCCTAATTTATAGGCCTGTCCATTTGTTTCCCACCCATGGGTGGGGCCTGCACATTCAGGGCCCAGAGTTAAAACTGGACCCATTGTGCATACATCCATTCACATTGGCAAACATTTCAAATGATGTAATTGTTCAGACTGTTTATGTATTCACATGAAATGGTGCAATTCATTCAATTCTCCCAGTGAACTAACATACAACTTCTCTTTGCTCCCTTAGCTACAATGAGCCAGTTCAAGGATTTTGTAGAGCCTGAAGATATTGTGGTAAAATCTCAAGTTTGAAAAATCTAAGGTAATGAGATTCCTATCTTTAAAAATTGAATTCACCACGGAATTGTGGGTTCGTTCACACAGTATTAAAATTGGGGATTTTAGAATTAGGTGAAGCAGTGTGTTTTTATCATATATATCATATCAACATCTTTTCACTGTCACTGGGTCAAAATCCTAGAACACCTTCCTAGCGGCATTATGCTTGAACCTACATCAAAAGAAGGTGGCCCACCATCACTTCTGCAAGGATAGTTAAGCTTTGGCAATAAATACTAGTGTTGCCAGCAAAGTCCACATCCTGACTAAAATATTTCTGAATCACTTTCTTCTTACTTCCATTAGCAAGAATTTCTGTGGTCCCTTGTTCTGAGGCAAACTTCTTGGAAGTTATGAGCTGTTAAATTTACAAATGGAGAGATGAGAAGCACCTTGTATTAAACTTGTGCTGGAATCTAGCCTGAGTCTCAGAAGTGAATATGGACTTCTCCCAAAGAATTCCACCCAATGACGCAGTAATAAGCTTCAATCAGCAATATTATGCAATGTTCGAGACAGTGCAAACCCTAATTGTAACTTTTTCCTTTCAAATTTATTGTTTGCGTAGCTATGAAAAGTTCTGATTACTATTGATTCTCATTGATTTATTGACATTTCCTTTCATATGACTGAATGTAATTCTCATTTCACCTCAAACTGGTAATGCTACTCAGTTACATCAATCATGAGCTAATTCCATGGAACATATGAGCATACGGATTAAGAGCAGAAGTAAGCCATTTGAGCTGTCAAGCCTACTCTGCCACTCAATAAGATTATGGCTGATCTGTTTGTGTTCTAAATTCCTCATTCCCATCTGCACCCAATATCCCTCGTATCTCTTGCCCCCCTCGTGCCCTAAAAATATTCCATGCTCCTGCTCTCTGTGGCAGAGACTTCAAAGCTCATGTAGCCTCAGAGAAAAATTGCCCTCATCTTTATTCTAAAAGGGCAACCCCTAATTTTAAGACTGTGTCTTCTGTTTCTAGACTCACCTGCAAGTGTAAAGACCTTTCTTGGTTCACCTTGTCAACAGTATTCAGGATCTTGGAAACATTAATCAAATCACCTCTGAGCTCCAATGAAAACAAATACGCCCTGTTCTACCTATGCTCATAAGACAGCCTGCTCGTTCCAGATACAGACCTTGTTTTCCAAGTATCCAGTTATAATTTTCAATGATTGGTCCTAATAATTTCCAACTGACAGATGCCAAGGTAAATGGTCTACAGTTTCCTGCTTTCTCCCTTCCTTGAATAGAGGGATCAAATTTGCTATTTTCCAGCCGAATGGAACTTTTCAAGAAGCTAAAAAACTTTGGAAAATTAACACCAACAAATCCACTAGCTCATTAGACAACTCCAAAGTCTAGGAAGAAGACCATCAGGACCCAGAGATTTATCAACATGCAGTTTCGTCAGTTGCTCCACAGTGACTGTAATTTTACGAAGCTCCTCTCTTCCTTCAAACTTCTAACTTAAAGTATTTTTTGTATCCTCTATGGTGCAGAGACAAGCAAAATATTTATTCATTGCATCCGCCTTTATTATTAACTATGATTACCTTTCCACTCTTACCCTATGCAGGACCAACACTCTCTTTACTTAGTCTTCATTTTTAGATAAACTGTAGAAAAACTTTGCTACCTTTCTTTACATTTCTAGATAGTTTACTCCTGTGCTCCAGTTTATTAGTCATGATTAATCTTTTAGTCACTCTCTGTCATTCTTTGTCTTCTGATCAGCCAATTGACTTGTCACTCACCTTTGCACAATTATATGGCTACTGTCTGGATGCTGGTAGGGTCACTCCCATCAGTGACTTCTTTTCTGTGTTATTTCTCATCTCAACCCAAAAAGATTCTATATTCTGATCTCTTGGAGCAAGGTCATCTCCAATTTTTGCATCAATATCATCATCAATTAAGAATGCCACTCCTCCAGTCTTACTCAACTTCCTATTTTTCTTAAATATCACCCCTCAATGTTCAGAGCCCAATCCTTATCAGCCCGAAGCCAGGTTTTCATAGAATCATAGAATCTGTCGGGTGTGGGTGGAAACAGACCATTTGGTCCATCGAGTTTGCATCGACTCTCCAAAGAGTTATTCCACCCTATCCCTGTAACCCCACATTTACAATCACTAATCCACCTAGCTATAATCATAGCATCCCTACAGTGCAGAAAGAGGTGAAAATCTGAAGCTTGAACAGATTAACAGAACTAAAAGAAAATAATCAGTTCCTGCAATTGTGTCATTTTCATGAATATAAGTTGACTGAGTCCAAAGTGAGAATTGATAAAGTAATAATATAACATTAACAATCCTTGCAAACACAGCCACATCTATCACTTCATCAGAATTACAAAATTGATAGTCTGTCTAAATCACAAATTAAACACCCCCACAGCCAATAACATTAGTTCATTTTAACATTCATTTGTAGCATATTTATTATCTCCATAGACTGGATGCATATGACATTTTAGTTTCACGATGAGGTGGCTTTGAATGAAAAGTCTTACTGCAAAACAAAACTCAGTTTGTGTTTCAAAGCAGAACTAATGGTGTTTTAGAACTTAGTACGGCTGACTAATATCAATTGAAAACAGTAATAATGTTTACATCTGAAATAGAGGGCCCATTTGGCGCAGACTTCAAAATTTAAACCAGTGAAACCTAATAAATATATAGAAATAGGTCTAAAGTTAGAAATGAGACATGAATTAATACAATGTTTTTTATAAACACCTATCATCAGTAATAAAGAAAATCACTGAGCTGAAATTTGTCAAATGTTAACAGATACCCTTTACTGCTATTAACAATGCATTAAAGCTTTTTCTGGGAGTGTAGAAACAAACAGGAGTGTATTCAAAGAATTTAGAGAGAAAGTTTCATTTACGTTTACCCTTTCAAACACAGGATAAGACAACATTTATTGCAAAGAGAGGTGTGAATAAATCGCAACATGCAATAAGAGGAGGACATCTACATATTGGCTATCAGACCATATTATTCACTTCAATATGGAATATCAATTCATAAAATTTGGTATGAATGCTATGTGCCTTTAGCTTGTCCTTTTGTTATCTGTTTAACATTTAGTTTTGACTGTTAATATCTTGTACTTTGTATCTCTTTGTCCCTTCCTATCATTATCTGACCTTCATTTTTCACATTATGATTTTGTTCACTTGCCTCAACTTAAAGCTCAAGCTGTGAAAATTACCCAGGCTTGATCCCTTAGTCTCATTATTTATTATAAAGTCCTCTCTAGTTCCCTTGTTATACAATTCATTAAAACTCCAGTCCCAGCATGGTTCAAGTATAGAAATCAGGGGAAATCAGCTGAATTTAACCATTGAAGAAAAGCAAAGATTCAGCTCTTCAATGTCAATTCATTTTGCTAGTGCCAGTTTCTGAGCTATCACAGTCTCATAAAGCTAAACACATAACATCCTACCAACATTGCATCAAGAAAGTGTTCTGACTACATGTTAAAATACATTGTGACTCATTGTCATATTGATACTTTTTGTAAATGTATCAAATAGCTACTCACTCCTACTACTTCTCCAGTGACACCTGTGCAGTGATTATGGCAATGTCAACAAGGCGCTTAGTATATGAATTCCCTGATTGGGGCTGTTAATCTGGTCTAATCAGGGACCCCTGACTGACTGATAAGAACAGGAGTGTCAGTCACCCTGTTCACTCTGAGGGCTGGCTCTGTGGGAACTGGATCAGTGTCATATTCTCACCACATGTAAATAAAGGGTGACTTGGTGACAGCATGCCACTCTGTGGAGTTATTTCAGCTCAGCTCTCTCATTCCAGGAGGCAAATGGCCCCCTAGAGGACAAAATGATGTAAAGGTGTGTTGTGGACTGCCCGATGTTTAGCTCCTCACCTCTTATGCATTGACCATCCTTATCCTGACCGCCCTGATTGGCTGACTGACCATTTCCAAACCTTAGACTGGTATCAAAGGTTGCTGCTGTTGTGCTGTGCCAGGACTCCCTAAGCCCCTACCAAATACCTACTCACCCTTACTTTGTCCTGGATGGTGTTAAGCTTTTTGAATGTCATTGGAGCTGCACCCATCCAGGCAAGTGGTGAGTATTCCATCAACATCTGACCTATGCCTTGTTGATGGTGGACTTTTGAGAGGCAGGAGATGAGTTGCTTGCTGCAAGATTCCTCACCTTTGACCTGCTATTGTAGCCACTGTATTTATATGATGCGTGCAGTTCAGTCAACGGTAACCCCAGGATATGTGGGGTTTCAATGATGGGGAATGTTAAGGAGTGGTGGTTAGATTGCCTGTTATTGGAGATGGCCATTGCCTGGTATTTGTGTGTTTTGAAAGTTGCTTCGCACTTTTCATCCCACTTTTCTGCCACAAATCTCACAATAGCCCATCACTCCAAGCTCTATAAGAGTCTGCCAATGGTGATTCGAGCTAGATTTCATTTTGGGATCTGAATTGTCCAGAATTCACACCAGCAGGGACCATAACAACAAGAAGAACAAGGAGTCCATAAGCTCCCTAGAAAATAAGATTCTAAATGGTGTAGATGAATAGGCAGAGCAAGATGTACAGATATACAAATCACAGAAAGTATAAGTTGAAGTAGATGCAGCCTTATGAAGGTAAGTCAAGCCCAGGGATTCATTTCTAGGGGGGTAGAATTGAAAAGTGGAGAAATAATGTTGAACCTTGGTTAGACTACACTAGGAGTATTGTACTTGCAGTGTAGCCTCTAAAGAAAGATGTGCAGACGCTGTAGTTGGTGCAAATCACAAGGATAGTACCATAACCAAGAAGGTAACCTATTAGCAAAGATTGGAAAAGCTGGCATTTTGTTCTCTACAAAAGAAATAGCTGAGGGACACTCTTAAAATTACAAGGTGTCTTGATGGGGCAAATGGATCAGAGATGTTTCCACTTGAAGGTAACCAGAAGTAGAGGCTATAAACAGAGGATCATCACTAAAGGAATTCAAGAGAGACGTCTTTACCCAGGGAGTGATAAAAAGTGTGAATCTCACTACCACAGGGAAGGGTTGAGTTGAAGAGTGCAGATAGATTTAAGAGGAAGTTGGATAAGCACAGAAGATAGTAGAAATTTCTTTCCCAATGGCTTTTGAGTCAATTTTCAAGACTGACACAGATTATTATCAGGTCAAAGAAGTGGAATAAAACTGGTGAATGAAGTTAGGGGAAAAAGATCAAGCATGATCCATTTGAATAAAAGTATACATTAGAGGGACTGAATGTCTTGTCCCTGTTCCTATGTGAATTATCCCTGTTCTCCAGTTGAAATGAACCTGGGTAGAGTGATACCCATTGGAGGTTCTTAACCGTACAAACACATAATTGAAGCAGCTTCTGGCTCCAGGAGCAAATGTAGGATTTGATGGTAGCTGTTCAACAAGGCTTGCAGCTCCCCAAGTCATATTTCGAACTTTGATTTAAGAATGGAAAAGCAGAATATTTTTGAAAAATGTGAAGCTCATAAATGTTGATGTTCACTGGGAATCGGTACAAGGAATACCAGAGGTTAGCATGCAGACACAAGAAGCAATCAGGAAAGCAAATATAACATTAGGCTTTATTGCATGGGAATTGAGTGCAAGAACAAAGCAGTCTTGCTTCCGTTGTAGGGGCTTTGGTAAGATTATTATACAACATGCCATTTTGGTCTTCATATTTCAGGAAGATGTACTTGCATTGGAGACAGTGTAACAAAGTTTCACAAGATTGGTTCCTGGAGTTAGAAGGTTTTCTTGTGATGAGAGGCTGGCTAAGTTGATTTATATCCTCTGGGGTTTTAGAAAAATAAAGGTTTATGTAACCGAAAAGAATCAAGATTATGAAGTGGCTTAACATTGTAGATTATGCTGTTTTCCCTGGCACAGCCTCAGGGGAAGGGGCTAGTCATTCTGGAGGCAGGTTAAGGGGCCAGTCATTGAGTCTTTACTCAAAGTACTTACTCAAATACTCAACAATATTTGAGGGAATAAGGGCACAGGGGAATGGGGCAGGTAGAAATGTGAGTTAAAGCCCAGATCAGCATTGATAACACCAAGTGATTGGGTGAGCCATGTACACTACTCCTGCTCTATTTCTTATGTTCTTTTGGAATAATAGCCTGTAGCCACTCACCAAGCACATTGCGTGGGACTTTAATCCCTTTGGAATGTTGGCTCCCTGAATGGCATCAGGTGGCTCCAGCTGCCAATTCTGACAGTGAATCGGATCACTGTCTATGTTTACCAGCACAACCCACCAAGCTCCCTTGCTTTAATTATGCTCAATAAAAACCAAAAGAACTGCGGATACTGTAAATCAGGAACAAAAACAAAGTTGCTGGAAAAGCTCAGCAGGTCTGACAGCATCTGTGGAGGAGAAAACAGAGTTAACATTTCGGTCCGGTTATGCTTACCCTGGCTCAACCATTCTGATCCCAAATATTGTACCAGTTTATTTACATGTAAAACATCTCTTGCTGTTTCCTTTAGTTTTAGACTAAAATGAAACAAGGTCTCTATCTGTCTTTGTCTGTCCGTACAAGAGGGGGGAATTTAAGTTAAAGTTAAGAATTTAAGTCATATAGATTTATATGTTAGTAATTAGATTCTTACCTAAAACCAACATATTTGCAGTAAACAGCTATTTTCTTATTCAGCTTCGAAATCTGGAGAGTGCTTTCTTTAAATGAGGGTTTATCAGTCAGGTCAGTTGGTGACTTAGGATAGTTTTTTTTTCCAATTTGTAAATACTCTGGGAATAGTGAGGCTTGATTTCCAGTGCACTACCTCAGTCTGTCATGACAACAGTTCTTGGGGGAAAAAAGATTGGGGAGTACAATTAATTGAATAGTTCTAACAAAGAGCTGGCATGGACACTGAGATGAATGATTTCCTTCTGTGCTGCACTATAAGTTAGGGTAAATTTTCCGTGAAACTGTTTTGTCAAGTGAAATTGATGGCAGCCAGTCTGGCGTACCTTAGAGCGACTTCTCTTACAAATTCTTCTGATCTTTACTTCATTATTCATAGACTTAGGTTCTTTTTAAAAAAAAAAATCATACAGGATGGGGGCCAGCATTTATTGCCATCCCTAAGAGTCAACCACATTGCCGTGGGTCTGGAGTCACTTATGGGCTAGACCAGTTAAGGATAACAGATTTCCTTCCCTATAGGACATTAGTGAATCAAGTGGATTTGTTGTCACGACCGATATGGTTTCATGCTCATCATTAGACTCTTACTTCCAGATTCTGTTTTTTTATTGAATACAAACACAAATACAACCATCTGCCATGGTGGGATTTGATCCCAGGTCCCCAGAACATTGACTGTCTTTCTGGATTAATAGTCCAGTGATGATACCTTTAGGCCATCATCTAAGGTGCTCCTTTTGGGTGCCTATCTCAGGGAATTGCTCAACTGGAGAGGTGGAAATATTTCCAGTTATGGGACCTTCCCGTAGTCATGTCACCGGTGCCATGAGTCCACGTGCATATCACTTCAGACACTGCAAATCACAAACCACCCCTCATACTGTGGTGCTTGACCATTATCTACAAGAACATGGTACAGAGGGAAGGACAGCACACTCCCTGCTTCACAGGCACAGACCTACAGATGTTGCTGGATGGGGCGGTAGAGAGAAGGGAAGTCCTTTTTCCTGAAGACCACCACAGGAGACTAGACCAAGCCAGCCTGGACCCAAACTGCAGCTAAGTTCAGTGCATGTCCTGGATGAACTGGGACATGCAGTGGTGCACGAAGAAGGTAAATGTATTTCCTGAGGTTAAATGCCACCATCTTCTCTCTGGTGCCTACAATCACACAGCCTCCACTCACCCTAACTCTACCTCTGCACTTGCCTCTCACCAAGGCCCATGAACTAAACTCTCAGTATTGCATGATCACAGCCACTCAAGAGCTCTTACCTATCTTATCCTCTCAAACTGTGAACCCTTACTATTCTGCTGCCCTTCTTCCTCACTCACTCAGCACACCTTACCATCCCATCCTTGTCAGGCCTTTGTCTCACTGCAGAAGACATTGGCTCAATACCAGATTGCAAAGGCCCAGATCCCTGGACTCTGGTAGGACTAAGCGCGTGACTATGGCCAACACTCAGGACTGGATTAGGACATACTCCTTGAGAGACTGCAGCAGTATTTTCAACTGACCACTGTCTCTCTTCACCCCACTGAGAACTGTTCCCCTTTGAATTTCACACACAGCCATTTGCAGTGTTTTCCCTGTGCAAACAAATGGCACATGCTGCAGGTGTGCTGTTGATGGAGTACAGCAATACGTCCACCCTCAGGCAGTGCCTGCCTCTGCCTCTACTCTAAAGAGCAAAGTGAACGCTCAAAGGTTAGAGCCAGTGCTGACATCACCAAGTGAGAGCAAAGGAAGCAATGACAAGTAGACCGAGGCTGGCAGCCTCCAAAAAACTACAAAGTGAGTGAGTGCGTGCTAAAAAAGAAGACTAAGAGCCATAAGATGCATTCTGTGCAAATGCTTGAGATGTATATGTGTCCCCTCGCGCAAAGTGACCTGGTAGAAGTGCACAAGGTGTCTCTGAGCTCCAAAGTAAACTGTTGAAGGGCTAACATGGCCTCCAAGTTAGTCCAAAAGCAGGTATAATGGTTCTGGTTGAAGCCTAAATGAACAAAAGCTCCAGGGTATTCATACATCAACTATAGTCATTTTCTAACCAAAGTATTTATGCCAAAATACTCACCTGAGTAAAGAGCCAGTAAAGCTTCATGCGCTTTGCTTTAGCGTAACTGCACTCAATCAGTCTAGGCTTGTTGTTCACATCCACCAGGCACTTGTTGTCATCGTCATCAATAGTGGGACTCAGTATCCCCACACGGATCTGCTGGTTGCTCAGGTAGTAAACATTCTGAAAGAGGAAGATCGAGAAACATTAGCTTCCACGGCCACACAATCAATGCATCCCTAAACATACTCATTTCATTCATTCTCTTGTTGCCCAACCCTTGTTGGCCCTGGAGACGTGGTGGTGGGCTTTCTTATTAAACCATTGATTGTGAGTTTGTCATTTCAGAGCTAAAGTAAGAGTCAAAGCCTGGAGTCACAATAGACTGAGTAAGGATGACAGGTTCTTTCTCTGAAGAACTGGATGGACTCATTGGATACAGTCAAGAGACTCACCTCAAAAACAGCAGGCTGACCTAAGGTGTCTCACTTCAACTGATTCTATAAGTTAAAATTACAAAAAGGTTAAAACAGTAGATTCAACAGGAAATAAAACAATGAACCCTTGTGGTATACATTACTGATAGAAGGCTTTAACTGAATCAGGGCATACCATAAAAGAGACCCATTTTGTAATTTCTCCAATGAAGCTTGGGCTGGGAAGAATCTGAAATGGCTTTGAAATCTTCATTTTCAAGAAACAGTGTTGATATTCAGCAATGGAGGAAAGGAGCCTGGAACTGGATATTGGTCATCCATATCTCTGCCAGACTTTGAGACAGGGTTTCCTGATCTTCAGCTGGAACAGCCCAGTCTCTCACCTGGTCCTCAAGAATGATCTCTCTGAACCTCAAATGGAGTTTCACAGATGAACAATGACATGTCTTCGGCATCCCTACCAGAAACTCCCTCCCTAAACCTCTCCAACATTTTCCCTGACATTACTCCTTTAAACATTCTTCAAAACCTGCCTCATTGATCAAAACTGTGGTGGCATGCTCAAATCTCCTTATGCTACTCAGTGTCAAATTTTGTCCAAGAGTCACTCCTGAGTATTTTTACCACTTTAGAGGCCTTACACAAATACAAGCTTTTGCTAAATGCAGTCAATATATTGTCTACCAATTATGATAACACATCTATTTAACAAAACTTTATTTAGTCAGAGCTGCATCTGAAAGGGTGAATGCTAATTGGGAGCACCCACTATGATGTTATGATGACTGGTAGTGAGAGTAACAAAGGATCTTGAAGGAGTTAGAGCAAAGACCACATCCTCCTAAGAATGTATATCATATCCTCACAACGTGTAAATAATTGCAGAGGACTGAATTTTGCCATAAACCAGCTAAGTCTCAGGCATCTACCTGACAATGTGTAAATTTGCCCATTTATGTCATGTACACAAAAAGCAGAACAAATCCAACCCAGCCAGCTACCGCAGTATCAGTCAATTCTTGATCACCAGTAAAGTGATGAAAGCTGTAATCCACTGAATTATCAAGCAGCACCTGCTCAGTGATAAACTGCTCAGTGACACCCAGTTTGGGTTCTGCCAGGGCCACTCAGCTCCTGACCTCATTACAACGTTGGTTCAAACATGGACAAAAGCCTGTGACTTGACTTCAAATCCTCACATGACGCAGTGGTATCAAGGAGCTCTACCAAAACTGGAAGCAATGGGTATCAGGGGGCAAACTCTCCAGTATTTGGAGTCAGACCTGGCACATAGGAAAATGGTGGTGGTTGTTGGAGGTCAGTCATCTCAGCTCCAGAACATCTCTGCAGGAGTTCCTCAAGGTAGTGTCCTAGGCCCAACCATTTTCATGTGCTGCATCAATAACCTTCTGTCCATCATAAGATCAGACGTGAGGATGTCTGCCAATGATTGTTCAATGTTCAGCACCATTCATGTACTTTGAACTAAGATGGCACCATGTGTGGCAACATTGTAAACTTTTCACTGTACTCCTGTACTTGAGTACATGTGGTAATAAAGCAAATTCTAATTCTGTTGCACATGGAATAAAAGTGTGGAAGTTTCATTGTCTAAGGGTGTGAATTGAGAAGTTCCTGTACTTGTGGGATCTTGGAAAGTGTTTGCCACTCTGCTAACTAAGGTGAATCTTTTCAGGCTGCAAGGCATTACTTGTGCCTCACAGCCATTAGTGGGATTGATTTAGAATGTTGAATGTTGTTGTCAAGAGTGTTTAGGGCCAGGAACTTTAGTAAATGTCAATGCATTAGGTGCTCACACAGCATTTTATGTAGCAGATTCTTTAATATGTGGGTGTCTGTTTAAAGCCATTGCCCCTTGTAGGGCCTCACATCACATGGATATTGAAACTCCTTCCTCAGGGAATGAAGCGCTTACTCTGCCCACTCCAAGCTTGGTGGCAGCCATTTTTACTTCCATTGTGCATTTATGGATTGGATAATGGTGGAAGGCAACAGCAGCCGTTCTGAGTGAGTCACAGGCTCAAACTCTGGTTGTGTGACTCTGGTTGGTCCAATCAAATATCACATTCTTCTTCGCTGCCCTCTATGTCAACTCCATCCACACCCCTATGTTCCCTCCCAGCTCTTTTATTTAACTGTCCAGCTCCCTACTTTACCTGCTGGGCCTCATGCGTATGGAGGAGTCATGGCAAACATAATAACATACTGTCCCCTCATCGAGACCAATACAGTGATCATTGTTGACGACCCCCTCCTGCAATACCCTTTGTCCTCCCATGATCTATCATTTTTACCCCCTTACATTTTTGAGTTGTTCTCCCCACATACAATTATTATTCCCTCTCTATCCCAGTGGCAACCTCTAATCCCCTCAACTTCCCTACTCCAGGAGTGTTCCCTGATAAAAACCCCCATGATTTTCTGTAACAGACCACCAGGACTTTGGGTTCCAACCACTTTGATCAACTTTAAGAGACAGCCCCAAATGATGAACGAACATGATGAGTAATGAATAATTGTGTAGCTCCCAAAATGACTGACCACGAATCCCCAAGCTGGTTGAACTGGACTTGAAGGACTGTCTGTGGTCAATTCCCCAGACTGTAGAAGTAGTAGAAGAATACTACCCACTGACCATATTCAAGCCCCTGGACTGATACTGGACAATACCCTTGACTTACTTTGCTGGTACCCTCTAACTGAAGGTTGTCTCCCTTAGCCTGACTGTGGAGACTTTGAGACACGGCCATTTGGTGGAAGCATGTGTTGCCACATAAACTGTTGGCACATGGTGCAGGTATGACACAGACGAAGCACAGCACTGTACAGCAACAGATGCACCCCTTGTTTGATCACTCCTTACAACCCACAACCACAACAAGCCCTTTGGCTTTGTGTCAGTGCTAAAAAGCAAGGTAAGACAGAAGAACTGTGAGGTTTTAAAGAATGACTGAGGAGACGAAGCTCAGAATGTTAAGGCAAGGCAGGAATGCTGCGAGCATCCAGGCAGGTATAAAGTGACTGAGCACTAAGAGAGTATCTGAGGAGCTCTGAGAGATGCCCTGGTTGAATCCATCAGTTGGGTGTCTGCCCCATGTGCAAAATGGCCTAGTGACAGTATTATAATGAATGGTGCCAATGCACTCCAAAGTGCAGCATTGAAGGGTAGAACTATATTGTAAGTTGGTTAGAGATATGCCATGATGAAGCTGAGCCCATGTTCAATGCCAATTTCAATGAATGGGAGGTGTAGGCAGATGCTGCTGCTGGAGGGTGTGCTTGGAGATATTGCTGACTGTTATTCAGGATGGAAGCCCAGAGGAGCTATCAGTGAGCTGGATCCACCAGGTACATGCTATGACTTTTGTGTTGGGAATGATCACCATCCGGGACAGCATGTTGGCTCAGTGGTTAGCACTGCTGCCTCAAAGCATCAGGAACCTGGGTTTGATTCAAACCTTGGGTGACTGTCTGTGTGGAGTTTGCACATTGTGCCCATGTGTGGGTGCTCTGGTTTTCTTCCCACAGTCCAAAGATGTGCAGGGTTAGGAGGATTGGCCATGCTAAATTTCCGATAGTGTCCAGGGAAGTATAGGTCAGCTCGCTTAACCATGGGAATGCAAGGTTTTAGGGATAGGGACAGGGGTTGAGTCTGGGTGGGATGTTCTTCTGAGGGGTGATTTGGATTTAATGGCACAATGGTCTGTTTCCACATTGTAGGAATTTCTATGATAGTTTCTCTCCAACATATGGGAGATAACAAAATGAATGTCAAGGGGGCAAGATTAAGTACGAACGGTATTCAATTTTTTTCTTTTCCTTTATTGTAGAGGTCAATTATTGAATATACTCACAAGAGACTGCCAAAATACTTTTAACGAAATAACATAAAAGTTTGTTACACAAAATAAAAACACAATCTACAAGACACTATACAAGAGCTCCTTGAACAAGCATATGGACGTACATGGAATAGTGTAGATTAGATGGGCTTCAGATTGGTATGACAGGTCGGCACAACATCGAGGGCCGAAGGGCCTGTACTGTGCTGTAATGTTCTACGTTCTATGTAATATCACAACAAACATCATAAATAAAGATTCATCTCTTTTACCCGAGCACTACCCTCATAGACACACAAACTCTAGTGAACATAGAGCATAGAACATAGAACAGTACAGCACAGTACAGGGCCTTCGGCCCACAATGTTGTGCCGAACTTTTACCCTAAACCTAAGGTCTATCTAACATCCACCCCTACCTTATATTATCATCCTATGCCTATCTAATAGTCGCTTAAATGCCCCGAATGAGGCCATTACCCTCTCCGGCAGTGCATTCCACGCCCTGACCACTCTCTGAGTAAAGAACCTACCTCTGACACCTCCCCTATATCTACCTTCACTCACTTTAAAACTATGCCCCCTCGTAATAACTACCTCCACCCTAGGAACAAGTCTCTGGCAGTCCACTCTATCTATACCTCTGATCATTTTGTACACCTCTATCAAGTCACCTTTCATCCTTTGTCATTCTAAAGAGAAAAGCCCTGGCTCTCTCAACCTTTCCTCGTAAGACCTTCCCTCCATTCCAGGTGTAGAGTCACCTCTATCTCCACTCTAAAGCTGCTTGCTCAGCTGGTATGGCTGCAGTTGGTTTCCTAATTCTATGTATTCACTTGGTGCTATTTTCTTTACCGAATGTCTGTCTCCAGACACTCTTAAAAATAGGTTGTTAACTCAATTTACTTATTAATTAACATAAGTTCCCTAAAGCATGCCTTCACAAACTTGTATCATGTCTTCCTTTCTGACACATCCCCTCAGTGTTCTGCTTCTTGAGCTTTCTTCTCACTGACTTCTAGGCAACTCAAGGGTTTCTCCCCAGCCTTAACAACTTGGAACTGTTAATAACAGCAGCTTTGCTACTATGGGCTTTGTTCCCCAGGATCAGCCTGTCTCTCTCTTTCTCACACTGTTCAGAGAATGTGAGAAACAGGGCGGCAAACACCTCAGCAATGATCTCTCTAGGTAGTTTTCCAGTTACTAAGCCAAAATCACTTAACTTCTTGTAAATGTTGTTTTGGATTCAAAACTCAACATTATTTTCTGAAATGAGGTCATATTTTCACAGAAATGGAAAACTCACATCCATTTTTCTACCTCAAATTCTCAAATAATAATGGCATACTAGGAGCCTTCATGATGTCATTCAGAATCTCTGGAGTCAAAAACTAGGAAATGAGTTCAAAATCCCACCAAGGTCATTTCAGAATTTGAATTCAATTGTCAGAAATCTGGAACCGTACAAATGACCAAGAAATGACTAGATTGTCATGAAAACCAATAATGTCCCTTTAGAGAAGAAAATCTTCTTCTGTTACCTGGTTTTGGCCGATGTGTAACTCCAGTGCCACATCAACCTGATGATTCCTAAATGCCCTCTGAAGTGGCCTGGAAAGATACAGTTGTACAAGGGATGAGCCTTAATCACCAGCCATTCTAGTGACACCAATATCCGTCGAATAATTATTAAAGCAACACTTTTCATGGTTTTGCTGTTTGAGAATTCTGAATTATATCAAAAATCTTCCAGAAGAATGAACTAAACTCTTGGAGCCATAGAGATGTACAGCATGGAAACAGACCCTTCTTGTGAATGAATGTATGTTGTATTACATACAATTAAGTTGCTTCTTCCCTACAGAACAAAGATCCCACCAATTTGACTCTTATCAGTACCCATGTTTTATATACTTGTCATTAATTACATGGACAGGATTGTCTCGGAAAGATTTTCTTAATGTCTGAAATTTACACCATGAGTCATATCATTTCACACCAATGAAACTAATTTCTGTCAAATTTTGTTTGACAGTTGTTCCTGTGGAAAACCTTAAGATATTTCACAATCGTAAATGCATTTTATAATTACAACTATCACTATTGCTGGCCCTGGTTAGAGATCAGAAAAGTTATAAGTCGGGAGATTGAAAAGGGACAACCTTGCAAAATTCTTGGAAATTCCTCTCTCTAAATCCTCTCCTATGACAGCCATTAATAGATGCCACAGAGCAAATCAGACTGTCAGGCTACTGTAGAGATGTTAAGTGACTGGAATAGAATAGAATAGCAGGGCAATATATTGTCATGTGTACATTCACAAATAAATTACAGCACAAACTTTTATACATCACTACATCATGCTTGCCTAAATTAATGAAAAGTCATAAATAAGATGGAAAAAATGTAACAGTTCATCACAGTTGGTGGCACGGTGGCTCAGTGGTTAGCACTGCAGCCTCACAGCGCCAGGGACCTGGGTTCGAATCCAGCCTTGGGTAACTGTCTGTGTGGAGTTTGCACAATCTCCCCGTGTCTGCGTGGGTTTCCGCTGGGTGCTCCGGTTTCCTCCCACAGTCCAAAGATGTGCAGGCTAGGTGGATCGGCCATGCTAAATTTCCCGTAGTGTTCAGGGGTGTGTGGGTTATAGGGGGATGGGTCTGGGTGGAATTGCTGCATAGGGCGGCGGGGATTTGTTGGATCGAAGGGCCTGTTTCCACACTGTAGGGAATCTAATCTAATCTAAGTTCAATTAATGGGTTACGTTTGAAAACTGGGCTGAGAACGCCAGCAAAGCAAGGCCGAGACCTCCATGGTAGGACTAGACCTCCACACTGGGCCATTGAAAGACCCAGATGCTTTCTACATAAGAAAGGACAAGGTTTCCACGCCAAGATGACCCCTCCATACCAAGACTAGACCTTCATGACAGGCTGCTGCAATAGCCGGAAGCCGCCAAAGATGACTTCCATAACAGAATGAGAGCACCACTCCAGGCCGAAACTGCCTCTCCTGGAGAAGACCGCCACACTGTGAGATTGTCATACCGGGAGACCACCACGCCAGGCCTGTACTGCCATTCTGGGACATCAGAAGCTATGTCATCACTGGGCCTGAGCTGGGAGAAGACACCTTCTGCCAAAGTCATTAAAAGAAGTTAAGCTACCATAATAAAATGAAACATTAAAAATGAGCAGAGAAAGAAATGAAACTAAAGTGGATGGAGCCAATGAACTCCAGGTTTGTGGGGTGAGGAGCGCACATGTTGCACTGGTGCTCTGTCGTCATATTGAATAAAAGGCTATTTTGCATCTTCCTATACACCTGCAGCTATTGCTTATGTTCTAGTTGAATATCACTGATGAGTATTGAGCAACAATATCAATATCCTAATATTAATGATTTCTTGGAGAGGTCATTAAAGAACAAAATTAATCGAGTTCCAGGTCCATACAATAATCATCCAAAGGTGATAAAAAAAATGGTGCTCAGCAACGAATAAACTTTTCATATTCTGCTTCCCACTTTTCCCACAAATACACAAGAAAGGGTAAAACTCGTGTACATGCCACTCTCATTTGAATATTAAGTACACCATGACCAGTGACAGTGTCTATTAGCCATTGCAGTCATCAGAAATGTAATTAGCGACATCCAACTTCTTAATTGGCTACTTGTATAACACTTAGACAGCACTAACTTCACCTGTCAGAGATTCTATACTTAGATTGTAACTGAGTGTTCTGATAGTAACTCAATGCCGTTAAGATTTGCAAGAATGGCAACTTGCTGCAGACTTTCAATTTACACAATATTCATAATAAATCTGAAAATAGATTGGTGCAAGTTAGCCTGAACAGTAGCAATCATGCACATTTGCAGAAACATAAAAACACTTGTTAATGATACTGCAGAACCCTCTCCATTAAGCAATTTGTACAATTGAGGTTTCCAGTCTCCGACAAAGGCTGACTGTTCGTTTCTTTCTACGTGTACAGATGTATGCAAATCTAGGTGTGCGAGCATATTATCAAGAAAGCAGCTCACACACACCTTCTCCAGGGAAATTAGGAATGGGAAATAAATGACGGTTTATCCAGTGACGCCCATGAATGAATTAAAAAGCAATTGTATGTATCTGTGTGTGTGTGTGTGTGTGTGTGTGTGTGTGTGTGTGTGTGTGTGTGTGTGTACATGTGTGTGTGTGTGTGTGTGTGTGTGTGTGTGTGTGGCGTACTCAAATATACTGACAATTGCTTGGATCTGTGTTAAGTACAAAAGTGCTTTGGTGTGTACTTGTGTTCACACCTGTCATATTTCAAGTATCATTGACCATTTTCCATGGAAAGTATTTTAACTTAAATGTTTGACTCAGCAATATAGTAGATCATTACAAGGGGAGAAGAAAAGTCAGTGATGGACCAAAGATTGTTAAGTTTCTGAATTAGCCTTTTGGTTGTGCTCTTACAATCAGTAAATAATAAGCAATATAATATTGTTTCATGGAAAAGCATTTTTAAATTCAATATAAACATGAGAATAAATCTCATATTACCACACTATTTTCAGTCTTTATTTTCAAAAACTGAACCGTTCTTTGCTTTCCAAACATTTTTGGCCAAATCTTGCTTTTTACAAAAATCGCATTTTTTATTGCTTTACTTTCAAATGAAGTTCCCAGCTGCTCTGAATAAATGGAAGCCTTTCTTTATTGACTTCATTTCTTGAGGTGTTTGTACCTGATTATTATGTTTCCCTGACTCCAAATAACTGGATTGGATATCAAAATCATGGCTATAGTGATTTCATTTAAAATGAAGCACCACCTTGGTAAAGGATCTTGAAAGCACCTTATTAGGGTCAGCCATGAATCTGTTGATTGGTGGCGAAGGCTCAAGAGGCCAAACAGCTGAGTCTTGTTCCTATTTCTTATGGTCTTAAATGTCTTTTGTAAGCTATAATCTTAGGGCGCACAAGGAAGCTGTTTGACCTATTATGTTTATAATGGCTGTTTTTGAGGCATTGCCCATTAATCTCACTTTTCGTTCTGCAATTTCACTCAGCCACATTCATTAATGAGAATACAATTTAAACATTGCCAAGCGATTTGCTACAGGAAAACAAGGGAAAGAAACGATTAGCTAAATTCACAAATTGAGATTAGATAAATATTCACAACAAAAGATTTTTATACGATGATGTTATCTTTGGGGTCCCAATAAATTCAAAACTGCTTCCAAATATTTCCGAACAATGAAAGGAACCAGGTGGGGGTACAGGTCCTGGAGGGTACAATTCTCCCAACGTTACCTCCTGTTTGTGACAACACCATTCGTGTGATCTGTTTCAATAAGCAATAATACTAATGCAACTTCACTGCGGTATGTGATGCTATAATAGCAAGTTTCCTCAATTGTGGTTGATGCATTTTTGTTTGATACATGATACATTTAATATTATTTCCCCATTTATAGCAAAACAGCTCATGCACTTTCCTTCAATGCGCGATACTATCTATATGAGTTCCTTGTGATATGTGATATTGTTATTGTGGTTTTACTATGTGACAAAAAAAAACTATTAAACTGAGTGAGTCCTCTCTTCAATCTCACTTGAGAGCCCTCATCTCCTCGGTATTAGCAGGGATTGCAGAATTTCATCACTGGATCTATCAATCTAAAAACAAGTCAAAGCCCTCAGTTTGGTTGCAATCAGCAGATCTTTTAAAGTGCAGGATAATAAAACAAAGACAGCAAAATAAAACAGAACTGCAGATGCTAGAGATCTGAAACAAAGCAGGAAGTACTGAAGAAACTCAGCAGGTCTGGCAGCATCCATGGTGAGAGAAACAGTACTAACATTTCGAGTCTGGTGACACTTTGTCAGAATTGAAACTCGCTGGGAAATGGTGATATTTACACTGATCATGGGCTAGGGTTGTGGGGAGGGAAGGGATGGTCAAATAGATGAAGATGATGCCTTCTCTTTCTGGGCTTTTCCATCTTTTCAACCCACTCAATTGCAAAATAACTCGGTTAGCTTGTCCATGATCATAACATAATGTTACGTTCCAATCCAGAATTGTGACAGACGTAACAGCTTTTATTCTGTTTTCTCTACCAAAGTCACTAACCATCTTGCAAGTCTCTATTAGGTCCCCTTGTACCCATCCTTGACAAAATCTATCAACAATGACTTGTATTTACATAGTGTATTTAAACAACCCAAGGCACTTCACATGAACATCATAAAACAAAACATAACACCATGCTACATGAGGAGACACCAGTGCAGATGGCCAAAGTAGTGTCAAAGAGGTAGAAGCATTGTAAAGGACAAAGCAAGATAGAGAAAGGGGGAGAAACGGGGATACTCAAGGAAAGAATTCCAGAATTTAGGGGCCAAGGCATTAAAGGCATAGCCATCATTGGGTGGAGTAACTAAAATTAGAGATGCTGAGCAGTAATAGAGGACCACAGAGATCTAGAATGTCAGTAGGACTTTGGGAGATTACATCCTATCAAACTTCATCTATACTGTTTCAAAGTCCTTTTGAAACCAGAAATGTTGGTGTCCATAAAATCCCAGCCCAAGCTAACAAGTGGTTTGTGACATTCTATTTACTTCTGAAGGCTTGTCCACCATCTACAAATCAGTAGTGTGATGGAATATTCCCTACTCGTCTAGGTGGATGCAGCTCCAACAACATTCAAAAACCATGACACCACCCAAGACAAAACAACCAACTTGACTGGCACCCAATCCGTAAGTATTCAGTCCCTCCACTTTTGACATTCATTAGTAGTAGCGTGTACAATCCAGAAGACACACTCCAGAAATTCACCAAAGTTCCTTCAAAAGCACCATCCAAACCCCAATCATCAATGTTTAGATGACAAGGGCAGGAGAAAAATGGAAAAACCTTCAGTTTTCCCTCCGAGTCATTCACCATCCTGGCTTGGAAATATATTCCCGTTGCTTCATTGTTGCTGGATCAAAATCCTGGAACTCCTCTCTATTGGCATTGTAGGTCTGCCTTCAGCATGTGGAATACAGTGGTTCAAGGAGACAGCACTCTTCCAACTTCTCAAAGGAAACTAGGGAATGGCAATTAATGCTTGCTCAACCAGTGAAACCTTAATCCCATGAATTCATAAAAAAATGCCTTGGCACTTACATGTTTTTGTCTGTCCATATATATAAGTGTTGGTGTGCATATGAGTAAAAATTAGCACATAGCTGGTTTTATTCTCATTTGTGGGATTGAAGCTGCTGAGAGAGAACAATGCCCCAATTAATTGATGGGAACTGTGCCACTGATCAAGAATGTGAAGAGGGGGAAAAGCAGGGAATGCTCTTAAGAAATTCAGAAAAATAAGAATAATGTGTAACACACTCAGGAATAATACACAAGAAGAGATGAATGGAAATGAATAAGAGGAAGAATAAGAGGAATTGATGGATAACAAAACCGTGAAGGCAGAGAGAGAGGAAGAATAAGAGGAATTGATGGAAAACAAAACCGTGAAGGCAGAGAGAGAGGAAGAATAAGAGGAATTGATGGAAAACAAAACCGTGAAGGCAGAGAGAGAGCCAAAGAGGGTAAAAAAAGTGTGCAAGAACAACACCAGCAAAAGAAAGGCTGAGAGAAAAATACAAATAGAAGTCAAAAATAGTAGGAGACAGATCTGAATATAAATGAACTTTATAATTCCATGTAGCAGAGGTTGAAAATTATGTCTTCAGATGCATAATTCGTTAACATTCAAGAACAGTGATCACAAATGATTGAAATACAATTTGCATTTTTCATAAATTTGCATTAATTGAATTGAGTGGTGAGTGCACACTGCATTTTAATTACACCAAGCTCTGTCTAAGACTTCTTACCAAAGCTAATAGACCTTTAATATTCTTCAATCAATATCACTAGTTTTAATCCGTGCGGGCTTCTGGTAAAAGAATGGAGGAGCAGAACTAATTGGATATCTATCTCAAAGTGATAACACTGATACAAGGGGCTGAATGATCATCTCTGCTGTATCCTTTATTATATAGTGGACTATTTCTCAGACATCACATGAACTGAGTAAACTGTCTGATTTGTACTCACATGGAAAGATTGTATTCCTTGGGAACCTGGATTGCAGAATTAAAGTAGAGCGCTATCCAACATCTAATCTTGATTTTATTTGACTGAGACTCCCAGCTGGTGGCAGTGGATTCAACCAGTTTGATCCACTCCATATAATACTGAGATATGGCTGAAGGCACTGGATACTGCAATGGCATGGCCCTTACATAATGATACTGAAGACTTGTGCTCCAGAATTTGCCATGCACCTATCCAGATGCTTTAGTACCGCTACAACATTGGCAACAATGTAAAAATCTGCCCAAGTGTGTACTGTACATAAAAGTAGGTTAAATCCAAACCAGCCAATTATTGCTTCAAAAATCTACTCTTGATGATCAGTAAAGTAATGAAAGAGATCATCAACATTACTATCAAGCACTTGCACTGCAATAACTGCTCACTGTTTCTCTTTTTGACTCAATAATCAGTGGATGAGTGAGTATAGGTCCAAAATTGGACACTTCAAATTGATCCACAGCCAGAGAAATTGGGCCCAATGGAAAATTGGCCAAACTAAATTAAATAGCAGCCAGCTACAGAGAATAATAGAAACTAAGGTCAAAGATCACATAATCCCTACAGTGTGATAACAGGCCCTTCGGCCCAACAAGTCCACACTGACGCTCAGAGCATCCCACCCATTCCCAACCCCCTGTGTCTCACCTAATCTACACATCTCTGAACACTGTGGGCAATTTAGCAAGCCCAATCCACCTAACCTGTACATCTTTGGACTGTGGGAGGAAACCAGAGCACCTGGAGGAATCCCATGCAGGCACAGGGAGAATGTGCAAACTCTGCACAGACAGTCGCCTGAGTGTGGACTTGAACCCGGGTCCCTGGTGCTGTGATGCAGCAGGGCTAACCACTGAGCCACCATGCCGCCACAAGCCACCATGCTGCCATTTACAAAGCTTCAAGGAGAACAAGTTACAACCCGCCTGAGGGTTGTTGACTGGAGAAGTATCAATCAGACTTTCTGGCACGTTGACCACCTGAGTATGTACACTTTACACCTCCCAGCAAGGCAACAGTGAAGGGTGTTGACATGACCCCATTGGATGATTTGAACCCAGTTCATAACCCCATTGGCCAAAAGGGACAGAGCATTCTGTAAGTTCTGGGCCTTGGGGATGAAAACACACACCTAGAATCCACCTCCTCAACGAAGACCAAAGAAGACTCAAAGAAACCCAAGAGAAGATCCACCACGACCTGGTGCAACCAGTCTATATGAAAGAGAGCCAGTACAATGTGGAGATGAAGGAGATTCCAATGGCCCAGCTTAAACACACGAATCATCCTTTCTCAGATGGCTAGTGCTAGATAGAAAGAAAATATTGTGAGAATTTGTGAAATTTGTAAATTTGTGGGACTTAGTGTGGCTCAACCTGATTTTATTAACAAAATATTCCTTATTAAAAACACGATGCAATAATTTGTGAAATTCTCACATGGTGTTTCTAATGAAGAATGTTTTGTTAATAAAATTGAGTTGAACTGCAAACTGAATACCTCTGTCCCTTTATCCACCTCACCAACAAGAGCACTTGGGTAAAGTGTTTTTAATACATAAATTGGTAAAAGTGTCCAAAACAAGGACAACAGGTTCAACCAGGTCCACTCAGCTCCTGACCTCAATGCAGTCTCGGGTCAAACATGGACATAAAAGCTGAATTCCAGAGGTGAAGTGAGAGTGACAGCCCTTGATACCTAGACTGCATTTGATTGAAAATGGCAACAATTAACAAAACTACAATCAATGGGGATCAGGAGGAGCTTTCCTTGTTTAGAGTCATACTGAGCACAGACAAGGTGGTTGCGGTTTTTGGAAATCACCCATTCAGCTCTGGGACTTCACTGCAGGAGCTCCTTAGGATGATTTCCTAGGCTCAATCATCTTCTGCTGCTTTATCAATGACCTTGCCTTCATTATGAGATCAGAAATGGGAATTTTTAAAAAATTATTGCATAATATTCAGCACCATTCACAAATCCTCAGATACTGAAGCAGTCCATGGCCAAATACACAAGACCTGCATATAAGTAACAAGTATTATTCATGCCCCACAAGCGTCAAACAATAACCATGTTCAACAAGGGAGAATCCAACTACCATTCTTTGTCATTCAATACAATTATCATTACTAAATCCCACAATATCAAAATCTTGGGTGTTACCATTGACCAGAAACTTAACTGGTCCAAGCATAAAAATACAATGCAAATCAGCAGCTAGAAATTCTTTGGTGATTAACTACTTAAAACCTGTTTACTATCTAAAAGGCACCAATCAGGAGAGTGACAGAATACTCCCCACTAGCCTAGATGAATGCAGCTCCAACCACACTCAAAAGGCTTGATACCATTCAGGATAAAGCAGACAATGATTGACACCACATCAATAAACATTTACTCTCTCCTCCATCAATGCTCAGCAGCAATGTGTGCTATTTACAAGATGCACTGCAAAATTCACCAAGGCTTCTCAGTCAGCGTCTTCCAACCCACAATAATTACCATCTAGAAAGTCAAGGGAAGCTACAACTTGCAACTTCCTCATCATCCTGAAGTGGAAATGTATCACTATTTCTTCACTGCACTGGAACAAAATCATAAAACTCCCTTACTAAAAGCATTGCACCTACATCAAATAGGCTGCAACAGTTCAGGAAGGCAGCTCGTCTTCTAACATGACAACTAGGAATGGATAACATTCCTGGCCAAACCAGCGATGCATCCAATCCTTGAACAAACAGTCAAAAGTCCTGTTGGGAAACAGCACAGAGAGTGGGTGAGGAAGGTAGGATGCAAATGGATGAGGGGGTAGAATGGCAGCGGGGTGAAAGAGGGGTTAGGGTGCCAGATGATTGAGGGGGGTAGACTGGAAGATGAGTGTGTGAGAGTAAGCGTGCCAGGCGTTTGGGGTTAAATATCCTGTTGTTGTGCCATAGACTTTATGAATTTCACTGAAAAATTCCTTCCTTGCAACATATGCCTAAGGCTCCTCCTTTGAACTGTGATAATTTAGTGTGACATATTTAGAGAGAACTTCAAGCACTGGATTCTGATTCTCATTAACTGCGGGATAATGTCAGGTGTGCAGGAGAGAAGCAATGTCAGCTCTTTCTGTTCTGTCTTATCCATAATGACTGGCCATCACCATGGAAACCAGCAATCCAACCAAGGTTGGCGTTTACTGTTCTAAATAATTAACTAAGAGAATACGGCCTGTGGGATGATTTATCGCGGCTCTGTTCAAACAGTGCTGTGTGGACTTAAGCACACAAACCTGTGAAGTCTGTTAATGATACAAAGAATTCATATGTTCCTACACTTCAATTATGCATAAGATGCTTTAACTGTTCAAATGTTGCTTTCAATGAAAACTTGTTTCACATTTAATCTCACAGAGTTACAACTGAATTGCACTTTACTTTAGGTATAATAGATGAGAATGTGATCGATGAGGTTTTACGTCACTGACCCTTCTCAATGAAGCTGTTGGTTGTACAGAAAGTTACTGACAATCCAATATGCTGGTGCAGATTGCTGGAAATTCTTAATTAAACAACGAACCGTCAATGTATCTGTCACACTAGTATATCCCTTTCTCATACTCAATCATTCAATAAGCCATTTTTCTTCCAATGCATTCCAAACCTTCTTTCGTGTTCCTTTCTCCACTGTCTCCTTTCCCTGCCTCAATCTGTACCAGTTTAAAACCTAGTACATCTCTTATTTCTTACTGTTCTGATCAAAGGTCATTTGTGAGAGAGGAGGATGTGTAGCATAAACGTCACCAGTCCAATAATCCAGAGCCCACGTTGATGTTATTGGGGACTTGCGCTTAAATTCTGCCAAGGCAGATGGGGAAATTTAAACTCAATAATTAAGGTAACATCTTGAATAAAAAAACTGGCCTGATGGCTATCGTACAACCACTATCTCTGCTGCCAACATCCCAGAGTTACTGTCAACCAGAAACTCCCTTCGGCTCACCATATCATTGCAGCGGCCACAACGGCAGGTCAGAGGTGAGGAATCCTGCAGCAAGTAACTGACCTCCTGACTCCCCCAAGTCTGTATACCATTTACAAGGCACAAGTCAAGAGTGTCATGGAATACTCTCCCACTTGCCTGGATGAATGCAATGCCAACACTAAGAAGCTTGATACATCCAGCCTACTTGATTGGCACCATATCCACCACCAACTCTCAGTACCAGCTGTGTTTACTGTCTATAAGATGCACTGCAGAAATTCACCAAAAATCCTGAGGCAGCACATTTCAAACTGTCAGCCACCTCCATCTAAAAGGACAAGGGCAGCACAGTTATATTTTACACTATCACCCCATGTAACCTCTTTCCGAGCCATTCACCATCCCGAAGTGGAAATATATTGTTGCTGCTTCATTGTCGCTAGGTCAAAATCCTGGAATTTCCTCCCTGAGGGCACTATGGGTCTATCTACAGGATGTGGGCAGCACCTGTTCAAGAAGACAGCTTACCACCACCTTCTCCAGGGCAGCTAGCAACGGGCAATAAAAACTGACCCAGCCAGCAAGTAATTAAAATAGTCATGTCAGTTGTTATAAAAATCCAAGATAACAAGGTGTAGAGCTGGATGAACACAGCAGGCCAAGCAGCATCAGAGGAGCAGGAAAACTGATGTTTCGGGCCTAGACCCTTCTTCAGAAATGGGGGAGGGGGAGAGGGCTCTGAAATAAATAGGGAGAGAGGGGGAGGTGGATATTTATTTATTTCAGAATCCCCTTTCCCTCCCCCATTTCTGAAGAAGGGTCTAGGCCTGAAACATCAGCTTTCCCGCTCCTCTGATGCTGCTTGGCCTGCTGTGTTCATCCAGCTCTATACCTTGTTATCTCAGACTCTCCAGCATCGGCAGTTCCCACTATCGCTGTTATAAAAATCCATCTTGCTGACTAATGCATGAAAGAGATAGAAATCTGTTCTGGCCTACTTGTGAATCCAGAAGAACAGCTGCATCATTGACTCTTAACTGTCCTCTGCGTAATTAGGAATGGCCCAGCAAGTGGCATCAGCAGACCATGCACAAATTAAAGTGAAGTCTGAAACATGAACAGTTGCTTTCACTAGAGGGGAGTAAGACTAAGACTAAGTACTGTGGGTAAGCTCAGTCACGTATGTTTCACAAACTGCAGTATGAGGAACCTTTGTACATGCTGTATAAAACTCTGAGTTTATAACTTTAGGAGCTCCTCCCTGACTTGATGAATATTTCCAGCAATTTCTGTTTTGATTTAATCACCCAACTATTTTGTAATAAGCGGCTGAAATAGAGAAATTCCGATCTGCAAACTTCTCCCATCCAGACCATTAGATATAGGAGCAGAAGAAGGCTAATCAGCCTGTCAACTCTGCTCTGCTATTCAGTGATATCAATGCTGATCCGATAATCCTCAATTCAATTTTCCTGCCTTTTCCGCATAACTCGCTGATTCCCTTGCTGATTAAGAATCCATCTTGGCTTTGAATATACTCAGTGACCCAGCCTCAACAGCCCTCTTCGGTAATAAATTCCACAGATGAACTATCCTCTGAGAGAAGAAATTCCTCCTCATATCTGTGTTAAATGTGTGACTCCTTGTTCTGAGATTATGCCATCTGGTCATAGAGACCTCTGCAAGGGGAAACAACATTTCTCCATCTTGCCTGTTGGGTTTTGTATGAATCTTACGTGTGCACCATATGTATCTACACCACATTAAACTTAAACTTATAATAACACATGCCCTGAATATAGCAAAATATCCACAGGCAGCATGTATGATACCGAGATGGATGCTGAATCACGTAAGGAGCTATTTGGCAAGTGCCCAAAATCTTGATCAATGAGGTAGGTTTTAAGCATCATTTGAAAGGAGGAGCGGGAGACAGGTTTGAAAAGAGAATTTCAGAGGTTTGTCTTTGTCGCTGCATAGCTGAAGTCATTGTCCCAACAATGGAGTTATCAAAATCAGGTATGTGCAAGATATTAAACTTACTGGAGTGGAGAGATCTCAGAGGATGGTTGGGCAGGAGGGAGAGCCAAAGCCATGGAGTGACTTAAAATCATGAATGCACATGTTCAAATCAAGATGGTTGGGGGTTTATACAAATCAGTGAGTTTACAGTTAATGGGTGAATGGGACTTGAAATAGGACTTGGAGTTAGGATACAGGCAACAAGCAATGATGAAGGCAAAGCTACAACTCAAAATGAAATTGTTGCACCATTTGACATAGGAGCTACCTCCCAACATGTCTCAGAGTGTAGCTGTTTAACAAGTCTGCAATTATTGCTCATATCTTGGTTCCCTGAGGACATTCAGTGTTGGCTACTTAGTTTGAATGGATTTACAGGTAGGTCAGGATAGGTAAGTGTCCCACATTGGTGAAACATTGATTTTAACCACAATCTGGCCCTTTTATGCCACTACAATTCACACAGTTCCAGATTTATTGAAATCGATTTGGCAACAATGTAAAGGGTGTGAAATATGAAAACAAATGACTTAGCTCCCCATGTTGTAAAAAAGTCATAAGGTGATACAGTAAGAAGATATTCACAGAACACACAGAACGCAGAATAGCCCATCATTCCAATTGCAGCTCTTTGAAAGAGCAGTCAATCAGTCCCACCGCCCAGAATTTCTCCATGGTCCTGCACATTTTACAAGTATTTATCTAATCTTCTTTCAAAGGCTACTATTGAATCTGCTTCCATTGCCCTCTTGGATCGCATATTCAAGATCAGATCAACTCACTGTGTAAAACAATTCTGCAACATCTTTCACTCCAGTTTCTTCTGCATTGTCCATTTGCCTGAGGGGTGTGGGGGGAATTGGTTGCTTTCAAGATTCAGATTTATGCTCTCCCTATCGGAAAATTTTCAAACCTTTGCTAATGTTGTGTGAAATATTCGCACTGCTCATATTTCTTATGAAATGACTTTCTCCTTTCAATTCCTAAAGAGCGCATTGACAGAGTCACTACAAGATGGTTGGAAATCCTGCAGCAACTTTTGTGAGTGGCCAGTAAGATCATGACAAAAAGGGGAGGGAGAGAGCAATTTCCTGGTTTTACTTTCCCAAATTGGCCCGAACCTGGTTTACTTTCACCTCTGTCAGAAGGTTACCTATTGTCTAGTGGATCAACCACATTTTGCAATAAATGAGAATTCAGTCTTGTGAGACAGGTTGCACAGACCAGAAGGTCTTTGATAGTCCCACGTTGTAGACATATGTATATTCCGTGTGTGTGTGTGTGTGTGTGTGTGTGTGTGTGTGTGTGTGTGTGTGTGTGTGTGTGTGTGTGTGTGTGTGTGTGTATGTTCCATATGTTTGTTTGTTCCTATGCGCTAATGTTCACACCATGATCAGACACACAGCCCTCTCACAGTGGCCACTGATATTACGGGCTTGTATCTCCATCATTCATCGCACATACCTGTGACACCATTCCATGGCAAACATACATAATTGGAATATTGTCCGTGTCCGGTCCCCGATCAAGGCACAAATCATTTTTCAAGGCATTTTTGAGCTGTAATATATAGAGAAATAAAACATGCTTGTATTAGGTGAGATTGCTAGGATTTACCACTGAACAAAATCAGAATTATTATAGAGCAGAAGGAGGCCATTCATCCATCATGTCTACACTGACTCTGAATGAACAATTCACTTAGTGCCATTCCACTCCCTTCCTCTCATAACCTTTCACATTCTTTCATTACAGATAACGGCCTCATTCCGTTTCGAAAGTATTGAGTGAACCTGCCAGCATCACACTCAGGCAGTGCATTCCAGGCCTAAACTGTGTGTAAAGGGTCCTTTTTCCTCACATTATTTGTGTTTCTTTTACCAATTACTTTAAATCTCTGCCTTCGCATTCTCAAGTGGGAATCGTGTCTCCCTGTCTAATCTGTCCAGACTTCTCAAAACAGATCTCTTAGCTTAGAGATAATAAGGACTGCAGATGCTGGAGAATCCGAGATAACAAGGTGCGGAGCTGGATGAACACAGCAGGCCAAGCAGCATCTTCTGCTCCTAAGATGCTGCTTGGCCTGCTGTGTTCATCGAGCTCCACACCTTGTTATCTCCTCTTAGCTTGTTTTTTTCAATCAAAACAGTCCTAACTTCTCCAATCTACCCTCATAAATGAATTCCTTCATCCTTGAGTCTTTGATGAATCTTTTCTGCATCCTTTCCAATCTCACATCCTCTCTAACCTGGGATTAAAACTCCAGCTGAGTCCAAATAAGTTTTTAATACAGGATCTTGTAGTCCATACTGCAGTTAATAAAGACTGCATGGTTTATTAACTGCTCTCACATCCTTGCTTTCACATTAAATAACATATCCATACAGTCCCAGGTCTCTTTGCCCAGCTTCCTTCTCAGAATTGTGCCAAATATTTTGTCTTGTCTCTCCATGTTCTTCCTACCAAAATCACATTTCCCATACCCTTAACTGTGAATTCACTACCCTCCCATTCATTGCCTCCCTCCCATTTGGTGCCTCTTTCCTCAACCCTTCTATTCAGTCCCTCTTTCCCTCGAGCCCCTTGGCAAGGAGCAGGTAAATCAGGGGTTTCGGTGAAGGGACGAGGAAGTGATTGGGAGGGTCAATGATCTGGAGGGTCGGGAGAGGGAGCAGTGGGGACGGACAGAGAATGGTCAGTGAGCTGGAGGGTTGAGAGAGGAGGCCGAGAGAGAAAGGGAATGTGAGGGACAATCGGGAGAGGTGTTGAGTGGGAGGTAGAAGTCAAAAGATAAACCAAAAGAGACAGTAGGTTATTAATGGCTTTTACATTATTAAAAGTTAGAAAGTTAAGATCATGGCAACTACTAGGTTTTCAATATAAAAATTACAAGTCAGGAATGGGACTTATTCTCATAAGGTATTTTCTTATAGGAAAGTTATTTTTATTTAGCATGTAGTTTTTTGAAGGAAAGCTCCAACTCAAAATGGTGTGAGAGTTGAAAGGCACCTTATAGGTGGTGGTGTTCCCATGCCTTTATCCTTCCTGGTGGTAGAGGCTGTGGGTTTTGAAGGTGCTGTTGAAGAAGTCTTGTTGAGTTGCTGCAATGCATCTTGAAGATGTTGCACACTGTTGCTGCTGTGCATCAGAGTTGGAGGGAACAAGTATTCCAGGTTGTGGATGGGTCGTCAAAATGTGGGCTACTCTATCCTTGACAGTGTCAAGTCTCTTAAATGTTGTTGGGGCTGCACTCATCCAGGCAAGTGGAGAGCTTATAGAATCCCTACATAGTGGAAACAGGCCCTTTGGCCCGTCGAGTCCACACTGACCCTCCAAAGTGCACCCCACTCAAACCCACCCCTGTAACCCTACATTTTGACTAATTCACTTAGCCTGCACATCAGAGGCAATTTAGCATGGCCAATCCACCCAACTGCCACATCTTTAGACTGTGGGAGGAAACCAGAGTATCTGGAGGAAATCCACACAGACGAGGGGAGAATGTGCAGACTCCACACAGACAGTCACCCAAATCTGGGATTGAACCCGGGTCCCTGGCAGTGTGAGGCTGCAATGCTAACCACTGAGTCACTGTGCTGCTCCACACATTCCATCACACTCATGACTTGCACCTTGAAGCTATTGGACAGGCTTTGGGAGGTCAGGATGTGAGTTTCTCATTGCAGATTTCCCAACTCTTATTTGGTGTTCTAGTACAGTGGTTATATGGCTGGTCCAGTTCAGTTTCTGCTACCTGTAACCCCAAGAATGTTGATGGTGGGAGGTTCACCTATAGTATTGCCATTTCTGTCATGGGGCGATTCCCTCTTGTTGGAGTGATCATTGTCTGGCACTTCTGTTTTGCTGATACTATTTTCTAACGATAATGATTGTTTTAAGTTCCACCATCCACGTTATTCCTGGGTTTTCTGTCATTCTTGAAATACTACTTGTCTTTTATCACAAAGATATAAACAAAATACTTGTTCAAAGGGTCTTCTATTTCCTTGTTTCCCACTAATTCCTCCAGTCTTATCCCTTACGAGATTGTTTTAGCTGCAATCTTCTACATTTTATAATTTTATATGCTCTTATATTTCTTGCTGGTACAGACTGGACTCCCCGCACAACCCTAATCCCTATCTCAGCATATAGGGAAGTAACCACTTTAGTGCAAATTGCTACAAGTTAAAGCCCAATTTACTTGTCTTTGTGTTTAGGCTGCCTGTGACACAGCCACTCATCCATTGACTAATGTTGACAACATTACATGGAATTCCAACTCTGGCAGTACCTTTAAAGGAAAAATTGAAAATTAATTTATTACTGCCAGCAAATGTGATTGTGCGCAGAAAGCTCGTAATTCCAGGAATAGTATGACTCATGAGTGCTTCAGAGAGTTTTAATAGAAGTGAAAAGTAGAAGAACAAGATAAATATTTAGGGGTTACTCTCAAAACACTATACAACTAATGAACTGTTTGGGAAGCTTAGTATTCATGTAACGTGGGAAACATGGCTGATAACATGCACACAGCAAGAACCCACAAACAGCAAAATCTCAATGACTTAGGTGAATGTGAGATAACAAGGTGTAGAATTGGATGAACACAGCAGGCCAAGGGGCATCGGAGGAGCAGGAAGGCTGACGTTTCAGGTCTGGGCCCTTCTTCAGAAATGGGGGAGGGGACGAGGATTCTGAAATAAATAGAGAGAGAGTGGGGGAGGCAGATGTAAGATGGATAAAGGAGCAGATCGGTGGAGAGGAGGCAGGCAGGTCAAGAAGGCGGGGATGGGGCCATTAAGGTGAGTGTAGGTGGGGTGTTAGGGTGGGGGTTGGTCAGTCAAGGCAAGATGGACATGTCAAAGAGCCAGGGATGAGGCTGTTAGGTAGGAGGTGGGGGTGGGGGTTGAGGTGGGAGGAGCGGATAAGTGGGAGAGGTGAATTGTGTTTTATATAATGTAGCTTGTGTTGTAAATATTGGCCAGGAACCCAGGGATTAACTTCCATGCCTTTTAGGGACAAAAGTGAGGAACAAGAAGGTAATTAATTTGTTAAGAGAAAATACTGAATAAATTAATGAGTTTAAATGTCAACAAGGCTCTAGGACTGGAGGGTCTGTACTCTGGCTACAAACCTAGTGGATCACTAGTTTGACCTTGCAGCATTCCTTAGATTCTGTGACAATCCCAGTGGATTGGAAGGTTACAAATATTTGCTATTAAGGGAGAGAGTGAAAACAGGGAACTACAGGTCTGTTAGCCTGATGTCAGTATTAGAAAATATGATATGCTAAGAAAGCACTTGGAAAATCATGATGTGATTAGTCAGAGTCAACATGGCTTTAAGAAAGGGAAATTTCTGGACATTCCAAACCTGTCTCAGGAGTACCCAAATGGCTGGAATTCTGTTCAGGGCGATTGTGGGAAGATGTGAGTTGGAGTCGGACCCTGGAAACAGTGTGGGAGCCTGAGGCAGGCTGTTTAACAGGGCCACCTTGATGTTCTGGGATTTTTGCATCAGGTGTATACCCCTCTAGCCTTCACTTCTCACCCACTCTCCCCCACACACCCCCAATCATGCCACCTTATATCCTTCACCCCATCACCGGCTTAAGTTAAGACCCATGAGTAATAGAAGGCTGTCCTTACCATACCATAGGCCACTGTATCCATGTATGTTCTCATCTCGGGGTACACATTGTGTAGATACCATCCAAAGCTCTTGCACTGTAATCGCTGCCTCAGAGCTTTTCTGTCTGAAATGTCTCCAATATCAATCCCTGAATTCTGCAGACACAAGAAGAAAAAGAACAAAGCACTCAAGTGTTGAATCCTCGCTGATAATTATAACTGGAAGAACTGCATATTAAAAAAATACGTTCCTGAATGACAGCATTTAGACAGTGTGACAAAACAATTAGCATTTATGTGCATCATAAAATGCTCTGAGACGCTTCACAGGAGTGTTGTCAAACAAAAGTTGACATCAAGCCACTGCAGATATTTGGACAGTTGACCAAAGGCTTGGTGAAAGTGGTAGATTTAGGGAGCTCTTAAAAGAGGAAAGGGAAGTGGAGAAGTTGCAAGTTTTAAGGATGGAATTGCCAACCTCAGAGCCCAGGTGCTTAAAACGTCTGCCACCAATGGTGCACAATGAAAATTGAGAGACCTAAATTAGAGAAACACAAATACTTCAGGGGGGTTAAAAGTAATAATAGAATAGGAAAGGAATGAGACCATGAAAGGAATCAAAGCAAGGATGAAAATTGTAAAATTGAAACATTGCTAAACTGGACGTCAGAGCTGTCAGTGGGGTGATGTGTGAGCAGAATTTGGTGTGAGTTAGCTAATCAAATCATTTAAAATAATACTTAAAGCAATGTTCAGATACAGGTTTGATTTTGTAATCAATGATCAGGGCTTAGTATATGACTGGTTGATGGATTCTTATAATTTGACAACATAGAATTACTTAATTCATACAATTGCTTGAAGATATCTAAATTGCAGTGTAGTGAAGAGTTAAACAAAGAGGTTGTGGCTTCTCCAATAATCTGCAGTTTCCTCTCTCTCCCCTCCCTCTCACCTCCTTCAGGGCCACCAATTAGATCATCCTTTTAACCTCTCTTTGGCTCATTAATCACTTTTCTTCATTGTCTTTGTGAAGCTTTGTGATATCATTCTGTACATTCAAGATGATATATAAATACAAGACTTTATTGTGGGCAGCAGGCTCGGTGAGATGTAGGGATGCTGAGTCAGTCATCTCTAATGTGAAAGCGTCGCTGCTTTAATTCATTTTTAAAGGCCATTTTAAAACTTCACCAACGTTATAAAATTGCAGCAAAACAATGAAAAAAAACTCCTTTACCTGGAAAACAAGAAATCACTTATATAGCATGCTTCATCACCAAAGTGCTTTACAGCCAATTCCATCCTTTGGAGGACTACTCACTGTTGTAATGTCGGGCAACCAATTTGTGAACAGAAAGCTTCGACGAAGGGCAGTGCAACAACAGCCAGATCATCTGTTTCACTGATGGTGACTAAGGGATAAACATTCACCCGGGATGCTGGGCAAATTTCCACTGCCTTTCTTCGAACAAGTCTCACTACATCTCTTATGGTCATCTGAGGGGGCCTACAGGGCCTCAGTTTAATGTCTGAAAAATGGCATCAATAACATTTCCTCAGTACTGGCACATCATCAAAAACGACAATGGGTTGGCTTTTGAATGGCACCATGGTGCCACTGCACCACTTCTCTCAGCAAAAACCTCAAGAGAGAGTGGCCTGTCCAGGCAAAGAATAGTGCCCTTGAGTCCATTTAACAGCCGATTGACTGTTAATAGGATGAAGACAGGATTTCCATTCCTCATGATGACAGGTCTCACAGAAAATCAGAGCAACCAATCAGCGGATGGCAGCTATGCAGTATTAGTGCCACTGGGAGCAAAGGCCACTGCTGGTACTGCGGTCACAGGTTGACCGGGCAAGTTATGCTCAAACACATTGTATGTGGTTGGGGTTGTCTCTGGGTGCCATTCTGGCGGGGTTGATGGGGGTAGTGTGGTGCTCACAGTTTGAGAGGAGGAGAAAATTGGAGGGAGGGGTGGTGTGGAAGATCAACTCTCTGGTGCTGGGGTAGGGGGTGCCTGGCCACATGATTTTAATTTTTTAAAAAATTTAACCTATTTTCCCAACTAAATCAGTCCAGAGCTGTTAGTACACACCTCTGGGGTAGGTGGGACTTCAACCACAATCTCCCAGTCCAGGGGTAGGGAAACTACCAGTGTGCCACAAGACAGCCACTCAAATGGGAATGCCGCCCAGCTGACTGCTTGGCATGGGCCTTTCCTGGCACCACTGGGAGCAGAATGAAGCTTTTAAGTGAACATTAATAGCCCAAATGATGGCTTCAATTGGCCAATGGTGTGTAGGCTGTTCAATGCTTCTTCGCAGTTGGTAAAATTGGGGTGGGGCGAGAGCAGATAGCCATGCCAGGTTGGATTTTACATACCCCTTCTTCTGTCAAACTCACTGGCAGAGGAGCACAATGGTGCATTCAAGTGACTGAACTAAAATTTGAACAGCGCGATGAGAAGCATTGCACATCCACTGAGCCGTGGCTTCCCCTGTGGTGATTCGAATCAAGACTTTGAACACTTCACTCAACCTTAATCCGCTTCAAATTACTTGTGCATCTCCTAAAATAATCCAGTGAATTACTGCTCAATACGTCTACTGTTCCCCAGTTATTTTATTGATAGGTGAAACTCTGATTAGGCAAAATTAAGAACAATGCACTCACAAAGTTGGAAATGGCTTTACATTAGGTGTACGTACACATATATGGCCTTCCGAAGCTATGTACGCAATTTCCCAAGGCTGGCGTAGCTCAGTCATGCCTGGCCTGATGCTATTAAACAAATTTATGTGCATCATTCAGGAGGAATTAGAGGCTTTTCAGACACGACGAGTATTTAAACTGAAAGATGACTTGCCCATTCTCAAATAGCCAAAGCCCTCACCACCTGACTCTCAATGGCACTTTGTAGAAGTGAAACACAGGTAGGATTCAGAGGAGCAGCAGACATGGGAGTTTTAACACCAAATAATCAGTGAGTTTGAGTTGAGAGTTTAAAGTGGGGTTAGGGGTAGGGCAAAGGGGAGTTCAAATCTTCAAGTTTGATTTCTGGCATACTGTCAGAATGCAGGGAATCAGATCCATCAAAGGAAGTAAATGGATTTGCAGATGTCTTCCTATTGACCCACCTCAATCGGAATGCTCCAGGCCATGTAGACATGACTTCTGAACTCGTCCATCCACACCTCTGCTACTCTCAGTGCATTTCTACGGACATGCACAGTCAGATCCTCAGTGTAGGGCTTGTGAGCTCTCTCAATATGAGCGAGTCTGGAACAAGGGAGAACCTCAACACTGCCCCCACACTGCCAGACCTGCAGAGAGACACACACACCAATCATTAACTCCTACAACAGAATTACATACTGCTCCAGTACACAATGCTGTAAAATATTAGGTTTTTATGACGATGCAGAAGCCATGGGATGACAGAGCCGGAGTTATCTGGAGAGATGCTCAAAGTTCAGGCATTTTGTTTCACAGGAAGGTTACTGCTGAACCAAAGCCTCACTCCTGTGTGGAGAATTAATAAATTACATTTCAAATGGAAGGACATTGGTATAATGGTAATATCACTGGACTAATAATCCCAAGGCTTGGGTTAACTGTTTGTGGGCATGGGTTTAAATCTCATTTCAAGGCAGCTGGTGGAATTTAAATCCAAATTATGAATAAATCTGAAATAAAAGGGAAATAACAAATAACTATCAAATTCTTGTAAAGACTTTGGTTCTAATGCCTCTTTGCAAAGAAAATCTGCTATCCTGACCCACTCTGAGCTACATACTGACCCCATACCCACAACAATGAGGTAGATTCTTTGAACTGATCCACCCAATTCCGCCACCCAATTCAAGAATATTAGCAATAAATAAGTGAATAAATAGATCAATACACCTCATGATCAATAAATGTTGACCTTGCCAGGGACACTTACATCCAAGAATAAATAAATAAAATCATGGTTACAGTAATAGTACCATGATCTCACACACTATTGCCAAGCCACATCAAGAACTTGTTTTACATAAACTGGTTACATGATAAGTGGAATGAACAGTCCATTAGACCCAATACATTTCTGTTCCATGTATGCTTTCTTCAACACTTCCTCATCTCCTCCATCAACATGTCATTTTCATAGAAACGTTAAATCACTACAGTGTGGAAACAGGCCCTATGGCCCAACAAGTCCACACTGACCCTCACAGCATCCCACCCAGACCCATCCCCCTAATCTACAGATCCCTGAACACAATGGGCAATTTAGCCTGGCCAATCCACCTTAACTGCACATCTTTGGACTGTGGGAGGAAACCCACACAGGCACAGGGAGAATGTGCAAACTCCACACAGACAGTTGCCCAAGGGTGGAATTGAACCCAGGTCCCTGGTGCTGTGAGGCAGCAGTGCTAATCACTGAGCCACCATGCCACCCCCTTCCTCCTGTACTTATCTAGCTTCCCCTGAAATGCATCTTAACAGCTCAGGTGCAAGTGAACTCTGTATTCTCACCAGTCTCTAAGTAAAGAAATTTCTCCCCAATTCCCAATTGGCTTTATGAGTGACAACCTTAGATTGATAGTCGCTAGTTCTGGTGCTCTATAACAAATGGAAATATATTCTCTACACTGACCTGATCAAATTCAATCATGGATTTAAAGGCCTTTATAAGAGTCATCTTTCAGCCTTCTCGTTTCGAGAGGAAAGACTTATAGCCTGTTTAATCTTTCAAAAATCAACTCAGGCAATTGCTCAGTCTGCCTTCAAGATGATTCTGTATTTGGAATGAATGCCAGAGGCTGCTGATTTAGGGTCTAGCTAAGACAATGCTGACATGCCAAAGCGAGTTTTCCTTTTTCACTTTGTAAACATGCCAGCCCTTAGAAGCACAACTTTCTGAACCTCGCTCATGATCTCCTGTTGGGGCTTTCAAATCTTACAATAATTGTTTTTCTTCTACACACAAACACACTGAGTGAGCAAAACAGGGAAAGAAACCAAAGGGGGTGGATGAGGACACAAAAAAAAGGGAAAGACAAGCCTCCCACTTGTACAATTGAACTGGAGTTAGTGCTAGACATGCATACATTACTAACAAAATGCCTATGCCTAAAGCTCCTGAAACCTTGGTTTTCGTGTTGGTGATGGGTACATCAGGTTTCCAGCAACAAGTCTCCCAGTTACAGTCACTCAGAGGGGGAGGGTCAGAAGCTCAGATACTCAGCAACAGTCCATTTGGACTCACACAGTGAGCAAGCTGTCTGACCAGCTCAGTTGTTTCCAGAAATTTCTGGACATTTTTTACTCATTCAGGAGGTGTGGGTACCGAAGGCTGGGCCAACATTTTATTGTCCAACTTTAATTACCCTAGACAAGTTAGTGATGGTGAGCTGCCTTTTTAAACTGTTTATAGTCAGTCTAATCATCGCTTGTTGGTTTAATATTTATAATCATGGAAAAGCTGTCAATTTGTCTTCATAAAATCTTTCACTGTGCTGTAATAATGTAAATTCTTCGTAGGGTTGAGAAACTGAGTTTGGTTTGGACATGATTGTACAACACACCTTAGAATCCCACAATTCCTGTACATTCTCAGTGAGGGAATTGGTGGCAAGGAAATTCATGTACTTCTGCAAAGTTATTTGTTTTAATTGAATTGAAAATCTCTTTTGAGCCTAGAGCAACAGACAGTAATCATGCCACATCACGTTGTCTGGGAAATGCACAAGTGATTCTCGGTGACAAAACACTGATTCTGATATATCAGATACACACAATCTCTACCATCTAGAAGGTAGATGCAGATCAGGTGCAAGGGGACAACATCACCCTCCAGTAGCCCTTCAAGCCACACACCATCCTGACTTGGAACTATATCGCCATTCTTTCATTATCACAGGGGTTTAAATCCTGGACTCACTGAGTAACAACAGTGTGGGTATACCTGTACCTCAAGGGTTATAGCAGTTCAAGAGGATAAATCACCATCACCTCCTCGAGGAATCAATGATAAATGTTGGTCTAGCCATTGGCACCTATATCTTAAATATGTAAAATATAAAATAAATATGTATCTTCAAACAATAGTTAGCTTGTTAATTGCATGTCATAAGTAACATCAAGTATCATTTTGATTCTGCCACCTTTTCTAATTTTCCAATTCCCTACCTCCAGTGTGCATGCATTGTGTAATTGTTCCGCTCAGTGGGATTGTTATTCCTAATGAGGCAAGAAGGCTGAATCAAACCCTGTTCAATGTCATCTTGAAGCGAACTTTCAGAAATGATTCATCTATCATTTTAAACATATGTTGTCAGAGTGTTAATGTCACATCCAGCTGCCTCAGACAGGATTAGACAGGAACAGAAAGGCCACAAACAGTCTGTTGTGGATTTGTAGAATTTTATGGCTGAGAATGAAACCATTCAATCCATTGACCCTGTGCCAGCTCTTTGAAAGGATTATTCAATAGGTCTCATATCCCTGCTCTTTACTCATAGCCCTGCAAATTTTTACTTTTCAAGTCTTTATTCAATTCCCTTGTGATTAGATCAATTTACACTGCTCTTGCAGGTAGCACACTTTGAAACAGAACAGATCTCTGTCTGAATATTTGGATCACTCTTAGGAGGTGAAATTTGACCTCCTTTCACTGACACATGCAATGTTGTCTTCCCCGGCCTCACAGAGGAAAGAAGAATACTTTTCTCATCCT
Organism: Stegostoma tigrinum; assembly: GCF_030684315.1. Taxonomy (NCBI): domain Eukaryota; kingdom Metazoa; phylum Chordata; class Chondrichthyes; order Orectolobiformes; family Stegostomatidae; genus Stegostoma; species Stegostoma tigrinum. The sequence goes on from NC_081370.1 coordinate 36,659,158, forward strand.
TTTCTGTGTTGGGCTGGATCTTGTATGGAAAACCACACCTCGGGCTTAATTGTGGCTGAGTCCAGGCATATCGACAATTTGCATTTATAAAATGCCTTTTATATAGGGGCTTTTCACTGGGTGGGAAGGTGTTTATCAAACAACATTTGATGCCAAAGCACATAAGGACCATCTAAAAGAAGGAAACAGAGGCAGAGAAGTGGAAAGGTTTTGGGATGAATTTCCAGGAAGCAGTGACAAGGGAGATGAAGGTACAGCCAACAAGGGCAGAGTGATTAAGATTAGACATGTTCAGGGGATCAGAATTGGAGGGGTGCAGAGACCTTGGGCAGAGTGATTTAGATTAGACATGTTCAGGGGATCAGAATTGGAGGGGTGCAGAGACGTTAGACTGTTATGGGACTTAATGAGGTTATAGGCATGGGACAGAGTGAGGTTATAGAGGAATTCACAATTTTTAAACAACATGGTGTTCACCTGGCTTAATGTAGTTCATTGAGGACAGAGGTGATTGGTGAACAGGAGTTGACACAAATTGCGATATGGGCACTCAAATTTGCAATGATGTGAAGTTTATGGAAGATGGGAGATGGGAGGTTAAACAGGAGATTGTTGGAATAGTCAAGTCTCAATGTCCTAGAAGCACGGATGAGGGATTTCAGCTTCTACAGCCACACAATCTGATATCAGTAATCTGCCAATGTGTAGTTTTTATGATGAATATAGCTAACAATGTAACATTGACCAGATAATCTGTTTTTGTAATCTGTAATGTTGATTCAGGGATCGATATTGGCCAGGAGCAATGCTCCCTCTAAGCTGCTTGGTTGCTTAGAGTTACCATGCGCACTAATTGGCATGGCAAAGGCATTCCCAGCATGCACTACTTCTTCTGGAATTGGCTGCTGCGTACAGGCCCTGCACTCCGAGCAACAGGAAAAATAACTAGAGGCAATCTTGGCCAGAACACTGGTGATAACACCCAGCTCTACTTTAACAAAGCATCATGGAATCTAGCTGAAAAGGCCGGTGTTTAATGTCTCATCTAAAAAAGGAGCGTCAATGGCAGTGCACTGTTCCTTCAGTATTGTACTGAATGTCTCTTTGGATATGAACGCATAAAGACATGATCAAAGAACAAGAGTAGGCCACTCAGACTTTGAGCCTGCTCCACCATTGAATAATTTCAATTCTGATCTAATTTTTACATCAAGTCTATATTCTCGCACATCCCCATTAACCTTTCATCCCCTTGATAATCAAAAATCTATCTACCTCTAAAAATATTTACAGATTCCACATCACTGTCTTCTGAGGAAGGGAATTTCAAAGACTCTCAGCCCTCAGAGAGAAAATGATTTTCCACATTGCCGTCTTACATGAGTGAGCACTTATTTTAAAACCATGACTTGCTAGATCTATGTCCCCACTACAAGATGAAACATCGTTTCCATATCCACTTGGTCAAGTCCCCTCATGTCTTATATGTTTCAATATAGTCACCTCTGACTCTTCTAAGTTCCAGAGGATAAAGACCTAGCCTGTCCTTAAAAGTCAGTCCGCTCATTCAAGGACTTGATATGCTCAAGCCCTGGAGTTGGAAATGAACAACTGACACTGTGGTTCAGAGGCAAGTGTGCTGCTAAAGCCAGCTGATGGAGAATTATATTGTCTAGCATTGGCTGCATATGCTTTGATGTCTGCTCAGGAGATCTCATTGCAACTAGTTCCTGCAGGATTCTGTAGGATCCACCATGGGTAAGTTACTCAGGCTGTTTAACTTTGTACTCACCTGTTTAATGTGCTCCCATCGTTTAAACTACAAATTCATTGGATATGTACTCAGCTTAAATCAGGGGGCACTCTAATTCAGTTATGGCTCTATCATCTCATTGAAGGCAGTTCAGAGAAGGTTATCCGGGATGATCCCTGGTATGGAGGGATTGTCTTGTGAGCAAAGGTTAAACAGCTTGGGACTGTACTCACTGAAGTCTAGAAGAATGAGAGGTGATTTCATTGAGACATAGGATTCCTCGGGAGTTTGACCGGGTAGATGCTGAGAGGATGTTTTCCTTCATGGGAGCGTCTAGCACCAGACAGCATAGGCTTTGAATAAAGGGGTGCCAATTTAAGACTGAGATAAGGAGGAATTTCTTCTCACAGACCAAAGGACGTCTTTGGAGCTCTTGCCACTAAGACCTGTGGGGCAGATCCTTGTGTATATTTGAGGCTGACATGGATAGATTCTTGATCAGTAGGGGAATTGAGGGTAATGGGGAAAAGTCAGGAAAGTGGATGTGAGGAATGTCAGATCAGTCATGGACCTAATGAACAGCTGAGCAGACTTGAGGGGCCGAATGGCCTATTCCTGTTCCTATTTCTTATGATCTTATGGTCTTAGTACTTGTAGAGGGGGTACCACAGGATTTCCAGAGATGTCAAAAGTAGGCAGTTTACAAGGAAAACATACATTTCTAACTCACTTTCACAATTTTAGCAAGTCTCCAAGCATTTCACAGCTAATTAAGTGCTTTTGAAGCATAGAAACCAGAAGAACTGTGGATGCTGGGAATCAGAAATAAAAACAGAGATTGCTGGAAAAGCTCAGCGGGTCTGGCAGCGCCTGTGGAGAGAAATCAAAGTTAACGCTTCGGGTCCAGTGACCCATCCACACGACTTTTGAAGCATAGCCACTGTTGCAATGTAGAAAATGTTGCAGCCTATGTGTGCACAGCAAACTCTCACAAATAGTAGTGAGATGATGGTCAAATCACATTTGTTTAATGATAATGGTTGAGGGATAAATATTGGCCCAGGTCACTGAGATAAACCAGGCACCCCTTGTCTGCCACATTGCTCTTCTTCCATGGTATCTTTTATATCCAATTAACAGGTCAGATGGAACCTCATTTTAACATCTCATCCGAAGATGATACGTCTGACAGAGCAGCATGCCCTCAATCCCTGCCCCTCCAACAATGCAGCACTTCCTCATTAAGGTTCCTCCGACGTACAGCTTTCCTTCATACTGACCCTCTGATAGTGCAATACGTGCTCAGCAATGACCCCCTACGCCAGACCATGTGAGGATGGCAGAGTTTATCTCTCTAAAGTGAGCTAGTGAACATTGCAACAAACAACATTTCATTAGCTTTTTAATTCTGGGTTTATCAATATAATTCAAATTCCACCATCTGTCATGGAGCATTAACTTGGGTCTCTTGATTATAAGACTATGGCACAATCATTGTAATAACAGCTCCCCTTAATTCACTTCTCTGTAATGTCTAGGAGTACTTTCTTATAAAGTGCTTGACAAACACAGATTTTCATTTTGAAATGATATAGTCCAAGTTGATTTATATTTGGACACTAATTATGATATTCTGTGTGTTACTATGCTACTTTGTTGCCATTTCATTTTTGCTGGGACCACTTTAAAGATAAAATGAGGCCATATTAGGAAATAATTTGGGAATCCGTGACTTAGAAGGACAAGGGCAGCAAAAGCATAGAAGCAGCATCTCTTGGCACCATCTCCTCCAAGCCACAAACCATCCTGATTTGGAATAATACTGTCGTTCATTCACTCCCTGAGTCAAAATCCTGGAACTCCCCTCCTAACAGTACCATGGGTGTCCCTAGGCCCCAAAGACTGGAAGAGTCGAGGAGGGAACCATCATATGCAATTAGGGATGGGCAATAAATGCTGACCTTGCAAGCAATGCTGACATCAGAGATTTTTTAAAAATAGTGCACAGCAGTCTTCAGATTGCCTGCCTAACAATCAAACATTAATGACCTCATCAGTATCTGGTTGTCATGGAGAGCTGTAATGTACAGCTCATTCCTGAGAGCAGAAAAATGTCCTTAGTATTGTCATCAATTTCTTCACAAAAATTCTGAATTTCATTTGGTATGATTGATTAGCAGCCCTGCTTCAGGTACACCACAGGGTCAGCATTTTAAAGAAAATGTCCAATATACTCTTTCATTTGAAAAGTCTGATTCGATTCACCAAAAGCTCTTCAATATTTTTTGATGAACCTGGATTTTAAAGGCGGATTATGGTTTTAACATAGTCATGTCTCACTTGATTCGTCAGCTCTGAGCGATATTTAAAACGCAAGAAATCAGAAGCAAAAACAAACTCAACTTTAATCTTCAGTGTAAACATTAGTTTCTGCCTCAACCTCAATAATAGTACAAATGAATTGCACTTCATCACAACTGTATAAAAAAGATTCAACTACCCTTGCTTCTGAATCTTTTATCATTTAATCTTGTATCTCTGATTCCTCATCCTAAAGCAAAACAGCACCCAGTACATCAACCAGCACTTCATTGAGTTTTACAGGATATACCAAGAGAAAACATTTGAAAAAGAATTCAACAATAAAACTGTCAGGGTGATCACTCATTTGGATTGCTGCAAGTGTTTCCCAGGCTTGTATTGGGGCTGTGCTCATCTGAATCAAAGCACGAATTTCTTTCTTATTAGATAGATGTTAGCACATCTACTCAAAACAGTTAAAACATTACCATTTAGAAAAGAGAATGGTTTATTAAAATATACCTAACAGGTAGCCTAATCTTTCCTCTAAGCACAGCAACAAAGCTCTTAGTACAGTAAATGTCCCAAGGTGAATCACAGGAGCAATTATCATTATGACACTGGGCCATGAAAGGATTTTCAAGGACAAGGTAAATTTTAAGGAGCACGTTGAGATGAGCAAGACACAGACAGATGAAAAAGTTTAAGGAGTAACTTCCAGAATTGAGGAGCCAGATAGTATAGGCACCACCACCAACAGTGAAATGATTAACATCAAGGATGCAAGAGTTCAAAACTGGAGGAGCACAGAGACCTCAGAGGGAAACAGAGGAAACAGAGACAGGGAAGGGTAAGGCCTTGGAAGAACTTTTAAAGAAGAATGGGGAAATTTTGCATTGAGACGTATCTTAACCAGATACAAATGTTGGGCAGTGAGCACCAAGATGATGGGTGAATGACCTTTGGTTTGAAATAGGAAATTGGTATGGCTTAGCTGAAGGTTGTAAAGTGTGGAAGATAGGAGATCAGCCAGGAAGGAATTGAGATAATAGACTTTGAACAGTGAGACTTGCAGCGGATAGAACATAACACTTAACATGATACTTCAACAAACTTATGATTCAGAAAACACTTTCAAACAGTGGACATTAAGATTGACCATCCAGAGTTCTACAAGTTCATGATTAAAACAGTAACCAAATCTTTCAGTGAAGAGAAGAGAGTATTTTTTGACATGTCAGTTAGAAATCTCTCTACATTGAGCTGGAGAGTCCCCTGATGCAAAGTGAAATAAAGTAGATTGCAGAGAAAGCAGATTCTGAACAGCTGAACACTAGACATTTGACGTTCAATATTACAACAGCCATCAAAAACCTTTCTGCTAAAGCAGCACATAGTCTCAATAGATGTATGTTGTATTCCATACAAATGTGTTTGCATCAGATCTCTTTACTTAATGATAAAATGAAACCTCACTGAAATGTCTAATACACCATGCCATCTCTGTGTTTCTTCTGTTGGCATCTATTTCTTCATGGGATGAAGCCCTGTTTGGCTTTGAATTTGTTATTTGTTTCTCCATTATGTCAATATCCAAATACAACAACAGTTTTGGATATCTGTAGCAAAAAAAGGATTCAAATTATTCACTTAAAATGTAAATGTGTAACTCTTTCTTTTCAATTAAGACATTCCTTAAAACCTAGTTCTTTGATCAAGCTTTTAGTCACTTGTCCTAGTGCCTCTTACATGGCTTGGTATCAAATTCTGTTTGATAATATTTCTGTAAAGCACCTTGGGACGTTTTATTATGCTAAATATGCCATATAAATGTAATTATTTTGTTTAGGCTGATTAATTTATGTTAAGTAACAGAATAAAGTCAACGGGTGAGTCTGGAAACTCCAGCGACTGAAGATTAATTACTAGGTCACTGTTGTGTAGAAAAACCCCCAAGATAGGTCATAGAGAAGGCAAGCAACATTGTATGTGTTTTTAAATTTCCTTTGAAGGCATCTGTGTTACTAGTTTTAAAAATATCAGAGATGGGGAAAAAGCATAGCTGTGCTACAGTTATGAAATATTCATTTGGGTGTTGAAGATTCTTGGCTAGTAGAGGGGAGACCGTTTGGATAAATGATATTCAGGATTTGCACCGTCAGGAAGGAGAGATCAGACTGGAGTAAGATACTACCTGAGCGAATATATAGTTCAAGGACTTTGGGGGCAACATGGGAGTAGGAGTGGTGATGTTTTCTTTCCTTTCTCTATTTTAAAAGTTTAGAATTCAGTAATCTAGTTGAAAGGTTAATGAAGTAGCTGACTTGGCTGACTGAGGGGCAGTTATCTGCCTGCAATCTGAAGACTAGATAAGGATGCAGGAAGTGCCGATTTCTATTAAAGTTTAATAGTGTGAGTCATCTCAGGCTCACCTCAGCTTTATTTAAGAGCGGGCTTGTTGAAAATGCACAATCAGTAAGCTTTGCACACCTAGGAAGGAGAGATCAGATCCAAGTTACACAGCCCGAGTGAGTATATATTTTGGGGACTTTGGAGGAAGCATGAGAATTCGTTGCAAAGGAAGAGAGATGCATTTTGTTTGCTTTTCTGGCTCAGAGTTTGTAAGTTTTTGTTAAGGCTAATTGAAGCCCAGGGTCAAAGATCCCAGCACAAAAGAAAGAGTGACATCACAGGAAAAATGCAAGTTCATTGGTTGGCAATGGCTGCTTATTTATCTATTATAGGTTACTTTGAGATTGAAGGGAAATAGGACAAATATGTACAGATTACACACCAACACACCACTAAAAAATTAAATTAAAAATTGAGAACTAAGTAAACAAAAATAGAGATGCAGGGCCAGGCAGTGTGCTGTGCCTGCATGATAGGTGTGGTCCACAGAACACAACCTGGGTTTCTGGATTAATAATCTACCAATAATGCCACTAGGACATTGGCTCCCCTTTAAAATAACTTACAGTGACCATATTTGTAACAAGTGTTGGTTGCTTGAGGAACTTCGGCTCAGAGTTGATGAGTTGGAGCCTGAGTTTTGAATGCTGTGACACGTGGTGTGGGGGGTGTTATCTGGATGCTGTGTTTCAGGAGATAGTCACACCTTTTTGATTAACCACCTCAAATTCAGTCAATGGTGATGGATGGGAGAGCATGACTAATAACAAAGCAGGTAGAGGGATCCAGAATGTAGTACTAAAGGAGCCTCAGCCCTTGAGCTTCTCTAACAGGCTTGAGATTCTTGCTGTCTGTGTGGATGAGCATGGAGGTTGTAGGGAGGATGAACAAACTAACCATAGCGTCATGGTACAGTGAGCTATTCAAGAATGAGGGAGATAAGAGAAATGTAGTTGTAATTGGGGATATAGTGTATTCAGGAGAGTAGATGCTGTCCTCTGTTGCCAGGATCGAGACTCCTGAAGATTATGCTGCCTGTCTGGTGCATGGGTTCAGGATGTCTCATCTGGGCTGTACAGGAACTTGAGGTGGGAGGGGAAAGATCCAGTTGTCGTAGTCCACGTAGTGCCAACACTGTAAATAGAAAGAGGAAAGGGAATATGTGCAGCTAGGGGCTGAATTAAAAAGCAGAATCAAAAAGTTAATAATCTCTGGATTACTACCTGAGCCTAGGATAATTGGCATTGGGTCAAAGATTGGTGTGGGAGAAATGGTTCAAAATCATGGGATATTGGTGTCAGTACTGGGGAAGAAGAGAGCTATTCCGATGGGACAAGCTCCAACTGAATCATGCTGGGATCACAGTCCTGGAGAATCGCATAGCTAGGGCTGTGGGTAGGGCTTTAAACAAAATAGTAGTGGAGTTGGTTTCAGTTGCATGGAAGATTATGGAAAATGATCAAAGATGGGGGAAGGTTCAGCAGAGATTGACTCCCTACCCCACAGCCTATGCCACCATCAACTAGACACAAGTCAGGAATGTTTAGGAATACTTCACACTTCCCTGGACGGGTTTGGCTCCAACAACACTTGAGTAGCTTGACACCTTCGGGGACAGAGCAGCAACCCCTCCCTCCCCCATCCCAGCCCACGCTCAGTCGTCACCTCATCCCCCACCTTCAACATTCACTCTCTCCACCCCCGATGCACAGCAGCAGCAGTGTGTACCATCCACAAAACACACTGCAGCGACTCGCCAAGGCTCCTCCAACTGACAACACCTTCTAAACATGCCACCTCAATCTCTCCTGGAAGGATGAGGGGCAGGGTCTAGACCCACTGGAGGGTGCATGCTTCTCACTCCTTGCATTAAGCTCTGAACTAATCGGTTAGACATTTGTGTTTTATTTAGGGAGTACATATGAATAATGTCAGCAATCCTCGCTCTCCTGCTCAAACCAGTTTGTGGTGTTCCGGGTGGTCATCACTCTTTACTGTTCAGTCTCTACGCTAGCTTCCTGTAATTTGTTCTATTTTAAGAAAAAAGAAAATACTGATTAATAAAAAGATTTTGTACACTTCAGTCACCTCTTATTAGGACTTACAATTGCCACTCATAACCCTTGTATCCATCCATTCTCAATCTGAGGGATCATATTCCAATACTATGGAAATACTATATTGGGGCCTGGTGGCACATGAAATTTCCTAAAACTAAGTTCTGATAATCACTAAATACTCATCTGGGCTTCCCCCACACTAAGGAAGTCTGAGCAGACAGAGGCTGAGGAGCAATTTTTGGTATGGCAAGAGTGAAGTATGAGAAGAGATTAGCTCAATCAGGATGGACTAGGTTGCAGACTAAGTGCAGATAAATGGGATTGGTGGTTGACATAGACATGATGGGGTGACAGGCTTGTTTCTATGCTACACAGCTCTATATATCTGAGAACAAGTAATAGGGAAGGGAGTATGGAAAGGATCAGGAACCTAACTTCAGGAACAGCAGATAAGGAGTCAACTATGAGACGGAGGAATGCTCAGGACAAGATTGAGGGTACTTTACTTAAATACACACAGTAAATGAAACTAGGTAAATGAGTTTGTAATGCAGACTAAAATTGGCGAGTACAATGTTGTGGTTATTGCATAGATGTGGCTGCAAGGGGATCACGGCTGGGGACTAAACATCCAAGGATATATATTCTAACGAAAGGGCAGGCAAATTGGCAGAGAAGGCAGGGTTGTCTTGCGAGCACAGAAAGTAATTTAATTGATAGCATAATGTGATATAGGGTCAGAAAGGGTAGAATCGGTGTGGGTAGAGTTGAGGAACCGCAAAGGGAAAAAGACCCTGATGGGAGCTGTGTACAGGCCTCCTAGCAGTAGTCAGAATGTGAGAAAGAAAATAAATCAGGAGATGGGAAAGGCATGTAAGAAAGGCACTACTACAATCATCATAGGAGACTTTAATGTGCAGGTGGACTGGGAAAATCAGTTTAGTACTGGATCTCAAGGAAAGGGAATTCAAAGAACATCTACAAGATGGTCTTTGGAGTAGCTTGTGGTACACTCCACTGGGGAACAGGCTGTTCTGGATTTGGTGATGTGTTATGAGGCAGACTTGATTCGGGAACTTGGGGTGAAGGAACCTCTCGGGGGCAGTGACCATAATATGATAGAATTCAACATTCAGTCTGAGAAGGAGAAGCTAGAAGCAAATGTATTATAATTGAGTAAAGATAACTATAAAGATTTGAGGGAGGAGCTGGCCAGAGCTGATTAGAAGGGGAGCCTTGCAGGGAAGATGCTGGAGCAGCAATATCAGGAGTATCTGAGGGTAATGGGGGAAGCACTGCAAAATTTCACCCAAGGAAGAATAAACATACTAAGAGGCAGACGAGGCAATGGAAAAAGCATACAACGTGGTTTGGGAAGCCTTTAAAAACTAGCAGAGATCAACTAAAAAAGCAACAACATGGAAAAAGATGAAATATGAGGGTAAGCCAGCTTGTAATAACAAAGAAGTTTGCAAGAGTATTTTTAAATATATTAAAGGTAAGAGAAAGGCAAAAGTGGATACGGGATGATGGAGAATCAGGCTGGAGAAGCAGTAATGTGGAATAAGGAAATGGTGGAGGAACTGAACAGATACCTTACATCAGTTTTCATGGTGGAAGACAGGGGAAGAGTTAGGGCAGAGGTGAGTCTGGTGGCCATCACAAAGGACATGTTGCTGGGTTTGAGAGTTGTAGTGATCTGAAAAGGTTAAACAGGATGGGGCTCTTTTCTCCAGAGTTTTGTGGGTGAATGTTTCTCAGATACATTAAGGGAAAGTAAGAGAAGTACACGCATGATCTATTAACAAGTTGTGAATATTAATTGTTGTGAATGTTGTACTTCTTTTTGATATGAAGCAAACAATGTCATAACCAATAATTGGGCAGTGTGCCAGGAGATTGGGGTCCTTTGAATGACTACAGTGAGATGGTTACATTCCTCATGTGTAACCAGAATGTGAACTACACTGCAGAAATGAATGGAGAATCCATCTAGTGTGGCTGTTCTTGACAGATGCATTTGAAGTGGGATTTGAACTTGACTTTTGTCAGAAAATTGCTACTGCCAAGGCATGTTGACATTGTCTCCAGGGAATAAAATGATGCAGCTGAGTAGCTATAACACAGACAGACTGATCTCCTTTATGGCCTGGGTATTGACAGAGGTGCTTTATTCAGGTGGAGTTTTGGAGGAAGGGAGAGCAGATTCTGATTTTTTTATGATGGGAGCCTCACTCATATTTCCCTGAGTGGGGCAAAGGTCTGTAACCTACAACTCTAATATTTCAGCTGTGATAGCAGACTGTTTCCAGTTCAGTCACATGAGGAGTAACACTTAAAACTATTGTATCAAAAGAAGAAAGAGTTGTATATTTCTTTAGTTGTGGGAGAAAAAGCTGCTCATTTTGCTGCAGTTATAGCTTCAAATGGATATTTTAATGAAAATCAGTGCTCGAAATAAACTCATTTCAATGGTACAGTGGGACTATGATTATAGATAATATCTTAGATTTAAGGGCAAGTTTTATGATTGTATCCATTATTATTTCTCATATACCTGATACGATTCATTACTCTGATTGTGCTACTAGAACTTAGGTTATAAAATCAATAACTCAAAAATTACCTCTCTTAGGACTTAAAGATAAATGTTTTGGGAGCCACTTTGAGCAAAATTCCGAAGAATCATCAGACCTTGAATGTTTGCATTTATTGTTGCAAATTGAGAGATGCAGGGGTGGATGGGTGGGGGTGGAGATGCAAATAGGGCAGGTTGACCAGGCAGGCAGTAATGGATATGAGAGGTCAAGTGATGAAGCTTCTAGGGAACCATCCAATTGGAATTGGCCATCCTTGCTCTGATCCATGGCTGTCCAAAAACCCGGAGCACGAATGGAGCCCTGGATAGGTAGCCATGTATTTATACAATGTCTTTCAAGACTTCAGAAGGCAGATGGAGCCTAGATTTGGCATCTCATCTGAACAGCAGCACCTGCAACTTCAGCACTCCAATATTACTAACCCCCTGACAATATACATCCCTTTCAATACATCCCTTTTAACAATGCAACACGCCCTCAGTACTGTCCCTCTGACAGTGTGACACTCCCTCAGTACTATCCCTCTGACAGTGTGACGCTCCCTCAGTACTGCCCCTCTGACAGTGTGACACTCCCTCAGTACTGTCCCTCTGACAGTGTGACGCTCCCTCAGTACTATCCCTCTGACAGTGTGACGCTCCCTCAGTACTGCCCCTCTGACAGTGTGACACTCCCTCAGTACTGTCCCTCTGACAGTGTGACGCTCCCTCAGTACTGCCCCTCTGACAATGCTGCACTCCATCTGTACTGTCCTTCAGACTGTGCGGCACTCCCTCCCTCTGCCCCTCTGATAGTTTGGTACTCCCTTAGTACTGTCCCTCTGACAGTGCAGTAGTTCCTCTATATGCACTGGGATTTAAGTATGTCAAGTTCATGCCAGCTCTCTACACTCCTGCCTTTTCCCATATCCCTACAGTTTGTTTCTGTTTAGATAATTTCCTTTTGAAATCACAATTGAATCAGGAAGTGCTTCTCAGACTGTAAACACTTGCTACGTAAGAATGTATTTCTTCACTTTGCCTTTGGATGTTTTGCCATTTTCCTTAAAATGCCATCCACTAGTTCTTGATCCTTCCACCTACAGCAACACTCTGGTTCCTCCGATATTTACTCTGGCAAGACACCTTACAATTTTGACACCACTATCAAATCTCCTGTCTGCCTTCTCCTCTCCAAGGAGAAAAAACCCAGCTTCTTCAATATATCTGCATGACTGAAGTCTCCATCGCTGGGACTATTCTCACAAATCATTTCTGCAGCCTCTCCAATGGTTTCTCATCCTTCATAAAGTGTGGTGCACAGTTGAGGATGAGTTAGTGTTGTACAAACATTCATCGTAATTTGTAATTTATGTCTCTCTCTAAAGCCTCCACTTTTGAGGAACGTAGGAGCACAAGTAGGCCATTTGGTCCATCAATACTGCTTCACCTTCAGTGGGATTACAGGTTGACCTGGTTGTGGTTCCAGCTCCAGCTTTTTCTATGAATCCAAAAGCCTTGACTCCCTTTTCTAGTGACCTATAGGCCTCCCACTCTCTCCCTATTTATTTCAGAACCTCCTGCCCCTCCCCTATTTCTGAAGACGGGTCTAGGCCCGAAACATCAGCTTTCCTGCTCCTCTGCTCCTCTAATGCTGCTTGGCCTGCTGTGCTCATCCACCCCTACACCTTGTTATCTCACCTGTATCAGCCTGCCTGGCTGAAAGCAAAGCAAATAATTACTGGTCAGATTTTTCCATTTGTTTGACAGCTTTAAATCTAGTGTTTGCTTTTAGCATCCATCTAGCTCTCACAGAAAATTCTGTTCATTCATCAATAACAATAAGTAGCTGAATTGGAGTATTTTGGGCCAATCAGTGCTGGACTTTTGCTGAGGCACCAAAGGTTTTGTTAAACAGCTGGATAGCTGCTAAGACTGGCAATGAGTTTTTAAGGAAGTCCTGCCAAACTTAATGTTAACCTGACGTTAGTAAAGTTACTGCTGAGCTTTGCCTGGAATGAAGAGGGCAGGGACAGCTGCCTAATAATCAAATGGGCAGGAGCTCTTCAATTAGGCAGCACCATAAAATGTGACTTTGCTGTTGTATGTAAGGCGCCAAGGATGGCAGGGGACCAAGGTGTAAAGTAAATGATTTGTTGGTACAGGAGGGGCTTTCTAGGTATGGGGCTCGTGGGGAGAGGATGTCAGGAATTCAGAAGCAAGCACAGAGATGTGACGCTTAGTGGATTTTAAGACTGAGCTAGATAGGTTCTCGATTACCAACGAGATCAAGGGTCATGGGGAGAAAGCTGAAGAATGGGTTGGGGAACTTATCAGCCATTTTTGAATGGTGGAGCAGACTCGATGGGCTGAATGGCCTAATTTCTGCTCCTATGTCTTATGGTCTTACGGATATTCCTCAGTTCCTCGATCTGGCACCAAATGCCTTTGACGGAGGGGCCTGTACTAGCCCCTTCCCAATTCAGCTGACAGGTTTTTCCAGTCAGGCATGTGTAACAGCAACAGGCCCACTTGCAGATATTCCCAGTGGTGTCAGAGTAAGGCCTATGTGTTGTCCTTATGTAGCCATTTAAGGACCTCAGTTGGCGATTGCCAGGAATGCCCTCACTACCTGATGTCAGTGCTGATGGACCGGGGAAGACTTTGGTTATAACATCATCCTCCTTAATTACTGGAACAAAAACAGAAGTTGCTGGAAAAGCTCAGCAGGTCTGGCAGCATCTGTGAAGAAAAAAATCAGTGTTAATGTTTTGGGCCCAGCGACCCTTCCTCGGAACTAGACACTGTTTTGGATTCAAAGCGTCAACTCTGATTTTTTTTTCTTCCTAAATGCTGCCAGGCCTGCTGAGCTTTTCCAGCTACATCTGTTTTTGTTCCTGATTTACAGCATCCGCAGTTCTTTCCGTCCTCCCTGACTGCATGGCTATCCTACCACCAAACCCACCACTGCCAGGAGTACAAGGTTGTACCATGTCTTCATAATCAGAGCTGAACTTAAACTAATTCCAACACTTGCTCACTGAAACACAGCAAAGATCAGAAATTGGACACCAGTGTCCCATTAAATTTTAGTGTTTGCTGCCCAAACTTCAAATTTTAAATGCACTTAAAAAGGGAAGCAGGAAATATTGGCAGATCAGCTTTGTGATAATTACCCTGACACTGAGTTCCACGTTCTCCCCTCCATAGATCTCCATGCCTTCATCCAGTAAGCCAATCTCCTCAAAGTATAGTCTGTCTACCACAAAACATCCAATCAGTGCAGGGCTTCTACAAAACACACAAAGAAGGAAACAAAGCTGTGTTTAGATTCTCCTGCTGAAGATTTAAGATTATAAAATTTGTGCTGAGGTCTGACCAGCTCCTGGTCAAATGAACAAGAAAAAATTGAACATTTTTCATTTCATAAACATGTTGCAGATGTAGGTAAATCCAACATCAAATTCAGATTTGTAACATATTCAATATGCGCAGAGATGTTGTTCATAAGATTGTCATTTTGTCATCGACAATACAGCCAAAATAAGCAGGTGCCAAGTTGAAGCATGTAATTTTCAAATCGCACAGTGTTCAGATCAGACACAACTGACAATGAATCCAACACTTTGACTGGGAAATGATAAGTAACTTTCACATGTTATAATTGCCAGGTAATGACCACTTCCAACAAGGCAGAATCTAACCACCCCTCCGTGCTGTTCAGTGGAATTACCATCACTGAAGTGTCTGACATCAACATTCTGGGTGTTACCAATGACCAGCTCTATAAATGCTGTGGCTACAAGTGCAGGTCAGAGACAGGGAATTCTGCGGTAAGTAACTCACCTCCAGTCTTTCCAAAGATTGTCATCCATCTACAAGGCACAAGACATGAGGGTGATCGAATATTCTCCACTTTCCTGGATTCATGCAGTTCAAACAACATTCAAGAAGCTTGACATTATCCAGGACAATACAGACCATTTGAACAACATCCCATCCAGTACCCCAACACTAAGCCCCTCCAAAACTAGTGCATAGTGGCAGTATACTCTGAGCTGGGTATATCAGTGAAGTATGTATCCTGAATAGGGGATATATGATATGTGGTGTAAACTTCAAATGAAGTATATCAACGAGGTGTGTACTCTCTGTAGGGTATACTAATGATGGTGACTGTGTGTATGAGCGTTCGTGCATGTGTGGGGAGGGGTGGGGTTTGGGGCAGAGACAGAGAGAGACTGACTGGAGTAAGTTGTGGGTTGACAGTTGTATACTCTGAATGTGGTATAAGAATAAGGGCGTATAGCCTTAATGCAGGCAACAGTAATTGTTATTAAGTCTTGCTGTTTTCTACTATAAAACTGTCAAAAGCGATCTAATGATCCTGTCAATTTTATGTTAGGGAAATGTAGTCAGAAGTCACACAACACCAGGTTGTCCAACAGGTTTATCTGGAATCACACAAGCTTTCGGAACAGAGCCCTTTTGTCAGGTGCAGCGAGACAGCAGCACACACAGACACAGAGTTTATAGACAGAGAGATCAAGGGCAGAAAGATCAAAAGATCATACAACTAGTGTAAGTGCAGTGTCAAATGATAAGTCTCTGCAGGTGAACAAGTGTGTTAGACAATGCGTAAAGAGTTCAGAAAGTCAATGTCAGTGCTGTGCTGTCATGACAATCAGGCAGAGCCGTAGGAATATACAAAAGGTCACATCTCAGGTCAGACACTGAATTGTAGGCGTGAGGTCTTGTACAAAATCTGTCTCGGAGTTTTAACCTGGAATCAGGCTTGTTTTATTTTGAAAGCTGGAATTTATAAGATGCCACACTGCCTGGCTGTGACTACAACTTCAGTGTTTATTTTGAACAAAATTGAATGTATCTGCAAATAAACAAACATCTTGGAAGAAATGATTAAGGCCATAGATTTATATGTGTGTGGGGAGGGAGCGTGGTGGTGGTCTTTAGGGGAGTGACAGAGGCAGACTATAAGCTGGTGTTGCGTGACTTCTGACTTTGTCCACCCCAGTCCAACACCAGCACCTCCACATCATGGGGATACATAATTAGATGTTGCTCTGAATTTAAACAAAACAAGTGAATTTACTTTCCCAGGCTAACCATTTATCTGGCAACACACAATTTTTCAGATGTCCTCATTACATTAGGTTATGGCTCTGAAAGAATAAATTTTGAGAAACTACATTAAGCTTCACCCAATGATGTCAAAAGAACTTGGGTAAGGAAAAGCTGAACATTGCAGATCTTGTAAATGAAGACCTATATCTTTGGTCTCCTCATAGACATTGTTATTAAGACTATCTTACCAAAGGAATTTGTACCTGATTGCTATCATACAATAAACTATACCTCGATTAAGACAAGATCCTCTTTTTGTTCATGCTCATTTGTAGTTTGTGGCTATCGCTGTAAATTAAGTAGATCCTTAGACCCATGCAAGGAATCAGAACGGCGGCAACAAACTAGTGTAACCATCTGATAGTGGTTATCAATTGCAACATATAAACCAGACCTGATTTGTGCCCTGTGGATAGTGGACAGGACATGAGATGAGTTACTCATTTCAGAATTTTCAACTCCTTACCTGGTCTTGCGGCCACAGTTCCAGTGTGCCAGTTCCAGGCCCAAAGGAAATCTGTAAACATGTGAATAACAAAGGACACCAACCCAAACTCGTTTGAACTTAGTTACCTGATCGGAGCAGTCACATTTCCCAGAGTCCACCATTCTTTGGGAGGATTTAAGTAACGACACCATAATTCCCAGTCAAAACCTTGGGCCGATAGCGGATACTCTTCAATCTCAAAATTATCATACTTGATATTATCAAAGGAAGGAGATATGATACGTGTTCTGTCTTCCTTTATTCTTGAGAGTATTGGCTCAGCCCTTGAAAAGTAAAGAGATTTTGAGTGGGATATTTTATCCGTAAAACACCGGTGACATTGGCAAGGCCAGCTTGTAACTACCCTTACAAGCATAGGAACATAGGAACAGGAGTGGGCCATTCAGCCCCTCAAGTGTGCTCCCCCATTCATTGTGGCTGATTTGTGGCCTAACCCCATTTCCAGCCTTGGGGCCCATTCCCTTCGATATTTTGGGTTAATAAAACTTCGTCTATCTCAGGCTTAAATTTAACCATTGAATTAGCATTAATTGTTGTTTCACTTTCACTACTCTTTATATGTACAAGTGCTTTCTAACATCTCACCTGAATGGCCCAGCTCTAATTCTTAGATGATGCCTCCTGGTAATAGAATATTCAACCAGTGGAAATGGGGTAGACAAAGAGACATAATCTTTCCCGATTAATATCCTGAAGATCTCAATTAGATCACCCCTTAACCTTCTAAATTCCAGAGAACAAATGTCTCCTCATATCTTGTCTTTGAAGCTCAGGTATCATTCTTAAAATCCTGCTTCGATATCCCTCCAGGGCCAAAACATCCTTCCAAATGTATGGTGTCCAGATCTGCACATAGCATTCAGTACAGGATAGTACAGCACACAGCACAGTGGGGTATAACTGCATCATAACATTTACATTCTCATACTCAACCCCCTTAGATACGCCTTCTTGACTATTTTCTGCACTTTCTCATTGCACTTAAAGAGCTATGAATCTGAACTCCAAACTGCATTGGACATCTAGTGTATTTAACTTAGTGCCTTCTTTAAAAAGTACACTGATCTATCCTTGGTTCAGTACAAAATAGACAACCTCACACTTGTTTATATTAAAATCTACCTTCCACAGTTTTGCCCATTCATCTAATCTATCAATATCCTGTTGTAATTTCATGCTGTCGTCAACCCTGTCTACAATGCTGCCTAATTTTGTATCATTAGCAAATCTGAATATCACATTTTTTATGCCATTATCTAAGTTGTTAATGAACATTGTAAATAATTGAGGCCCCAACACAGATTCATGTAGGACACCACGAGTCATGTTATGCCAATTTGAGTACAAATCCGTAATTCTAACTCTGTTTCCCGCCACTCAACTGTGCATGTCAGTAACTTGCCCTCAGTTCCTTGGCCTTCCACCTAAGCTAACAGTGTCTTGTGTGGGACATTATCAAAAGCTTTCTGGAAGTCAATTGAAACAACATCCACTGACTTCCTCTGTCCACCACCTTTGTCACCTCTGCACTCATCCTTCATGAATCCATGTTGACTCTCCCAGATTAACTTAATTTTTCTGAGGTGATCAGTTTTTCTATCCTCAGTTGTAGTCTCCAACAATTCCCGCATGGCACATGACAAGGTCTGTAATTTCCCGGTTTCCCTCTGTCACTCTTCTTAAAGAGCAGAGTGACATGAACAACTTTTGATTCCCAGAGGTACACTCCCTGAATGAAGGGAACAATGAAAGATTACAGTTAGGACATCAGCAATGTGCTCTCCTATCTACTTTAACACCCATGAATGGAAACCATCAGGTCCTGAGATTTGTTACTCTCAGTTCCATTAATTTCTCCATTATTGATGATTTATTTAAGCAAATTTTATTTAGACACTGACCCTGATCATCTGTTAATTTCTTTGAGACTTTTGGCAAACTAGTCTCCTTTTCTGCTGTGAATATTGAGTAAAAATAATCATTTAGCGCATCTGTCATTTCCCCAAGGTCATTGATAATATCCCCACTCTCAGCCTTCAGTGGGCCAATACGACTCTTAATCATTGTTTTGCCTTTTCATAACTATAAAACCTCTTCTTATTGTCTTTTATGTCCCTTGCAGGTTTCCTTTCATAATCTTTTTCTGTGGGATCTGTACTGTTCTTTGCATTTTTGTCAGTCCTTTCTTTTAATTTTATGCTGTTCTTTGCCTCCTTAGATGTCGATGGCGTTTTTTGTGAGGCAGAGATTTTCTTTCTGATGGGTACAACTGCTTCTGAACAGCATTAAATATTTCTAAAATTTTAGCAAAGATTCATAGCTCGGGTTGAGGCTGAGGTTGTTGACTTGCTCACCAGGCTGGCTTGTTTTTGTTCAGATGTTTCGTCATCATGCGAGGTAACATTATCAGTGAGGCCTCCAATGAAGCAATGTTATTCTAATCTGCTTGGAATTTATACTATCTATTCCGTTGAGGTTTTAGTGTCATTTCTGGTTTTGATCTGTATGGGTTTGTATATGGGGTCCAACTCTATATGTTTGTTGATTGTATTGCGGATTGAGAACCATGCCTCTAGGAATTCTCATGCGTGTCTATGGGAATTTGACTTGGGCTACTATGGTTACCTTGTCTCAGTTAAATTGATGGCCTTCGTTGTCTGAGTGTACTGATAATAAGAAGAGTTCATCATGCAAGCTGACGTTTGTGTATTCTGATGGCTAGTTTCCTTCCTGCCTGTTCGATGTAATGTTTGTAGCAGTTGTGTGGTATACTGTAAGCCATGTTGATTCCGCATGTTGTGGGGAATGGGGTCTTTAATCGTTATGTGTGTTTATCATAGTGTAGCTGTGGGCTTGTGTGCCACCATGATTCCTAGTGGTCTTAGGAGTCTCGTTGTC
The DNA here is from genome assembly GCF_030684315.1 of Stegostoma tigrinum. NCBI lineage: Eukaryota > Metazoa > Chordata > Chondrichthyes > Orectolobiformes > Stegostomatidae > Stegostoma > Stegostoma tigrinum. The sequence goes on from NC_081370.1 coordinate 36,678,813, forward strand.
AGTTCTGAAGTGCACAAATTTAGAAGGCCAGTTAAGAGTCAGTTGGCATTATGCATAGGGCAGATATGGTATGATCAGAGAGTTCCTTCCCTAAGAAAACCAGATAATTTCTTATGATAACTGAGTCATTTCTTTGCCACCAATGACACTACCTTTCAGCTCCAGATTTTTATTTAACAAATTGGTAGTGTCTGGCTACCTTAGAGGGATTTGAATTTATTTCTCTAGGTCTTCAGTCCAAGCCTCTGGATTATAGAGTCACAAGAGTCATAGAGTCATACAGCACGAAAACAGACCCTTTGGTCCAAACACTCCATGCTGACCACAATCCCAAACTAAACTAGTCCCACCTGCTTGCTCCTGGCCCAAATCACTCCAAACCTTTCCCATTCATGTATCCATCCAAATGTCTTTTAAACATTTTAGTTGTACCCACATCCATCACTTCTTCAGGAAGTTCATTCCAAACTCGAATCACCCTCTGCGCAAAACATTTCCCTCATGTCTTTTTTAAATCTCTCCTCTTTCATCTTTAAAATGTGTCCCCTAGTTTTGAAATTCTCCATCTTTGGGAAAAGATAACTACCATTAACTCGGTCTATACCTCTCATTATTTTATAAACTTTTATCAGGCCACCTCTGAACCTCCTATGCTCTAGTGGAAAAATGTCCCAGCCTATCCAGCGTTTCTTTATAACTCCAACCTTCTATTCAAGGCAACATCCTGGTAAATCTCTTCCAAACCCTCTCCAGTGTGATGATATCTTTCCTACAACTGGGCAACCAGAACTGGACACAGTATTCCGAACAGGCATCACCAATATCCTATACAACCTCAACATAACATCCCAACTCTTGTACTCAAAGGACTGAGTAATGAAGGCAAGTGTGCCAAATGCCTATTTAACCACCCTGTCTATATGTATTGCAGACTGTAAAGAATTATGTACTTACACCCCTAGGTCCCTCTGTTCCTCAACACTACCCCAAGACCCAAACATTAATTGTGTAATCCCTACCCTTGTTCTTTTGTACCAGAGGTAGAATGGCACGCTGATCTCTACATCACTGAAGCCAGATGCAAAGTCTATGACACTTCCTCCTACCATCCTGTTGAGCATGACCCCAATGATCACCAAGGCATCATCTCCCAGACCATCAACAACCTCATATCTTTGGGAGATCTCCCATCCACAGGCTCCAATCTAATAGTTCTCCAACACGGCACCGCCTGTTTCTATCTTCTTCCCAAAATCCATAAACCCAACTGCATCAGTTGACCCATTGTCTGTGCCTGCTCCTGCCCCACAGAACTCATCTCCTCCCTCCCCAACTCCGTTCTTTCCCCTTTGATCTAAGAGTTCCCTGCCTACATTCAGGACATAGCCCGCATCTTCTTCCTTTTCCATAACCTTTTCCAAAACTTTCAATTCTCTGTTCCTGAACACCTCTTCTTCACATGGATGTTCAGTCCCTGTACACCTGTATCCCCCACGGAGATGGCCTAAAAGCCCTCCGCTTCTTCCTTTCTCATAGCCCCAACAATCCCCCTCCACTGACACTCTCATTCACTCAGGGGAACTGGTCCTCACCCTCAACAGTTTTTCCTTTGATTCCTCCCACTTCCTACCAACCAAAGGGGTGGCCAAGGGCACCACATGGGCCTGAGCTATGCCTGCCTGTTTGTGAGATTTGTGGAACAGTCCCTCTTCAACAACTACACCAGGACCATCTCCCACCTCATTCTCCGCTACATTGATGACTGTATCGGTGCTGCCTCGTGCTCCCGCAAGGAACTCAAACTGTTCATCAACTTCAACACCTTCCACCTCACCCTCAAATTCACCTGGGCCATTTCTGGCACCTCCTTCCCCTTCCTGGACCTCTCTGTCTCCATCTCCGGTGACTGACTCACCACTGACATCCATTTCAAACCCATTGACTCCACAGTTACATAGACTACATATCCCATATTCACAATTGTTTCACTTCCGCTGCATCTGCTCCCAGGGTGCGGCTTTCTAATCTAAGATCTCCTAGATATCCTCCTACTTTAGAGAGTATAGTTTCCCCTCCGCTGTCATTAAGGATGCCCTCAACCACATTTCCCCCATTTCCTGCACTTCTGCCATCAAACCCTCACCCTCCAACAACAATAAGGATAGAGTCCCCCTAGCTGTCACATACCACCCCACCAACCTCTGAATACAATGCAACACCCTTTGACATTTCCACTACCTAGAATGAAACCCCACGACCAAAGAGATATTTCGCTCCCAACCCCTGTCTGCTTTTGGCAGGGACCATTCACTCTGTGACTCCCTTGTCAGCAACTGCTCTGCCCAGTGCCGTAAGAAACTACAGAACGTGGTGTGTACAGCCCAGACTATCACAGAAGCCAACCTTCCATCAACAGACTCTACTTACATGGCTTGCTGCCGCAGAAAGGCGTCAACATCATCAAGTACCCATTGCACACTAGTAATGACCTCCTACAACCTCTTCCGTCAGAGGGAAGATATAGGAGCCTGAACACATGCATGACCAGGGTCAGAGACAGCTTCTTTACAGCTGTTATCTGACTGTAAACTGGACTCTAGCCTTGAATAACGTAGCCTGCAATGTGACCTGTCTGTCTCTCAATCTTTCTGATCTGTACATCCATTGCTTGCTGTGATCTGCCTGTAAAGCTCAAAAGCAAAGCTTTTCACTGTATTTCAGTACATGTGACAATAAAATCAAAAAATCAATCAGCCCCTCCACCATACCCAGTGCCTTTCCCTCCAGCCGCAGGAGATGCCACACCTGCCCTTACACCTCCCCTCTCACCTCCATCCAAAGCCCCAAAGAATCCTTTCAAATCAGGCAGTGATTTGCCTGCATTTCATCCAACCTGATATATTGCTCCCAATGTGGTCTCCTCTATATCAGGGAGACTGAACGCAGACTCAGGGACCGGTTTGCAGAGCATCTGCACTCTGCACGCACCAACCATCCCGATCTTCTGGTTGCCATCCATTTTAACTCCCCCTCCCACTCCCCTGGTGACATGTCCATCCTTGGCCTTCTTCACTGTCAGAGAGTGAGGCCAAACATAAACTGGAGGAGCTACACCTGATATTCCACTTTGGGAGCTTACAGGCTGAATATTGACTTTGCCAGCTTCAAAATTTCTCCTCTTCCAACCTGTACATCTTCTGATTCACCTACCTGCTCCTCCTTTCCCACTGACCAACAATAATAAACTCCTACCTGCATCCACCAATCTCCATCTTATACCATCCCCCCAGCCCCAAACCCTCCCTCTATTTATTTCTGGGCTCCCCTCCCCGTCCCCAGTCCTGAGAAAGGATTTCGGCCCAAAATGCTGACTTCCCTGCTTTTCAGATGCTGTCTAACCCGCTGTGCTTTTCCAGTTCCACATTTATTGACTTGAACTGCGCCTGCCATTTTCCCACCCATTAACCCATTTGATCAAGATCCCTTTGTAATCTTAGAAGACTTTCTTTACTGTCTGCAATATCAACAATTTTGGAGTCAAGAGGGGACCTAGGAGCGATCCCAGAACTGCTCCCTGTGGAACAGGGACACAGGCCTCTCGTCCAAAAAGTAACCCTCTACCATCACTCTGTCTCCTGCCATTAAGTCAATTATCTATCCAATTGGCAAGTTCACCCTGAATCCCATGTGACATTACTTTACTAATTAGTCTACCATGTGGAACCTTATCAAAGGCCTCACTAAAATCCAAATAAACAACGTCTGCTGCTGTATCATCATCAATGTTTTTGGTAACTTCCTCAAAAAACTCAATCAAGACAGTGAGACACGATTTTCCTCTCACAAAACCGTGCTGGCTATCCCTAATCAATTTTTGCCTCTCGAAATGTCCATAAATCCTATCTTCTATAATCACCTCCAAAAATTTGCCTGCAACTGAAGTCAGACTCTATAGTTCCCTGGTTACTCCTTACAACTTTCCTTCAACAAAAGGTACAACATTAGCCACCCTCCAGTCATCAGGCACCTCACTCATAGCTATAGATGATGCAAATATTTATGCAAGGGGACTCGAAATTTCCTCCCTTACTTCCCACAACATTCCAGGATATGTTAGATCAGGTCCTGGAGATTTGTCCACCTATCTATTCTCTAAGACCTCCCGTACTTCCTCTTCTGTGATCGTACAAGTGCGATGCTAGAAACCAGAAATATAAACAGGAAATGCTGAAACACTCAGCAGGTCTGAAAGAGGAGAGAAGAACAGAGTTAACATTTCAGATCTGTGGTGTTTCATCTAAACTCATGTTTTTTTTCAACTAGTGTATTCAGCGAAAGTACCAATAACTCAGTTCCACATCTGGAATTATCTGTCAGTGTATAACCAGCAAGTTTGCCCAAATTTATGCCCATGATATGACAGCTTGTGAGGTAAGGAATCTCAGTTTACGTGGATTGGCATCAGGTGAAATGATCTTGGAAGTTTTTGGATTGCTGTAAAATCCTAACTGGCTCACAAGTGCCCTTCAAAGAAAGAAACCCCTGCTTGCTTTGGGCCTCCATGTGACTTCTGTCCTACACCACATGGGTGTCTCCTAAACCCCCTCAAGCCAACAAGTAACGTGCATTGAAGACAACCTGGTCAGAATCACCAAAGGCAAGAGAAAAAAAAATGTAAAATGAAAGTTGAATTTCAGTTTAGATTTTAAAACATGCTTGTTTGTGGAACCTTGCTGTGCAAGAAATTAGGAATCTGGTTCTCTGAGTTACTGCAAAAGTACGCAATCAAAAGTTGCTAGATTCTGCAGCATACCAGGCAACCTGACACACTCAAGACAGAAAAGTACTGAGAGAGTGCTGTGTGCTTGAAAAGTCAATACAAAAAGCGCAGTGTACTGTACGAGGGGACATACTGTGGGAGGGCTATGCTGTAAAAGGGATAGCACTAAGTAAGTGCTAAACTATGGAGTGGCAGTGCCTTACTGAGACAAGGTAGCTCAGAGAGGAATGCTGCAATGCAGGGTTGTAATATTGAAGGAGTGCAATGCTCGAAGGAAACTGCTGAGGGAGTACTCCACTGTTATAGATAACCAAGTCCCTTCTGTCCACTCAAGTTGATATGAAAGATCACACAGCACTGATCCTTTAAAAAGGAGTTCTTCCTGTGTCCTTGTCAATTTTAGTCCTTTGAACAACCACACTTTCACAAATGATTGTGTCATTACCAATGTTGGTAATTATGGAATCTTACTGTGTAAAAATTGATTGCTGTTATCCCTACATCTCAACACTACACTTTAAACTGTACTTCAGTGGGAGCAGACTTCTTGGGACATCTTGAGGTCATGAAATATATAATGCAAGTCGATCACTTTCTAAATTAATCCCGCAGTTAGGATCTCAAACAGAGCCAAGATTGTAATGAAAATCGAACAGCTGATGAAGGGTTCACTGACTTGAAACTTGAACTCTGTTTCTGTCTCCAACAGATTGAACTTGAACTGCTGAGCATTTCCTGCATTTTCTATTTTTATTTCAGCATCCGCAGCATTTGTAGACAGGTTTGTTCCTGAGTCTAGCTTCATGACACAATGCCATCATTCTGTCCGACAAGAGGATAAGTCGTTCTTTGAAATGGGCTGGAAAAAAACATCCTAAAATTAAAGAAATTATGGATGGCAAGCACATAAATAGGGCATGAATATATGAAGAGAACACCCCTTGGATTCATCCTAAATCCAATGGTAGGTTGCAATAGCTTTTCCTGTGAATAGTACAGTCCTCTCCCGTTTGCTCAGTTCATGTTAATTCATCAGGCTGCTCCATGACAGCAATAAATGAATATGTCAGCATCTCACAGTCTATTACTCTTTAGGCAAACTGATGTCACGTCACTGATATCTGAACAACTTTAGTTTCCCTACTCCATCAGCAACAAAAACAATTATTTTGAATTGATGCTATTTAAAGCTTCTATTTCACTTCAGATCATACAAATAGGATCAGTATTTGGCAGGATTTATTGAGTGTAGAATTTGAGAGTCCAGCCAGCAAAGCAGTGAACAGTCTGGAGCTAACAAATGCATGTGTTCCAGTAGCTGATGGGGCAGGACTGAGCCTGTTTTTCTGTTTCGCATGACAAAAATGTTTTAAGATGTGCAGCCTCAGTGTAAGCATGACAGAATAACATTGTTGCTGTGAACTCCTTTTGTTTAAGTGTAAGGTGATGGATTTAACGGATGTGGAACCAAGGAAGGTAGAAGGGGTTCAGACACATGTCATCTATGAAATGTATAACATCTAATTGGGCCTGATAGGATAGATGCTGAGAGGATCATGGAATGCCCTACAGTGTGGAAATAGGCCCTTCGGCCCAACAAGTCCACGTGGATCCTGCCTTTTGGCAGCCCCTTCCAAACCTGCCAGCTCTCCAAACTAAAGGACAGGGCATCAGATTTATGGGGCTATAGCCAACTGAAAGTTTCCTCCAAGATGATCACTATCCTGATTTGGAACTATAACACTGTCCCTTTGTGTCGCTGGATTGAAACCCCAGTGAGCCCTTCTTAAGATCAGCATGGATCATCCAATCAAATTGTCCATATAGCACTCAAGAAAGAGGTTCATCATCACAATGTCAAGTCTAGAAGTGAAATAAAAGAGGAGAAAGAAATATTGGATTAAAAGAGAGAACATAAAAGCCAGAAAGAAAAAAAACATAAGTTTTTTTAAAATATCTGACTATAGCAAATATCTGATGGAATGAGATGCTGCACTTAGTAAAAGTTCAATTTCTGTCTGAAAAGTTTTAATTGCTGCAAAAATAAACTATCACGATGAAAAGAGGCAGGACCCAATGAAGGAGCAGTGCTATGAAAGCTTGTGATTTCAAATAAACATGTTGGACTATAACCTGGTGTCGAGGAATTTCCAACTATAAAAAAAAGGGCTTAAACTGGATCAGACAAACTTACACCTTCTGTAGGAAGGTTCGTCTATGATATTCACTGAGGACTGCACAATGTTCAGCATCATTCACAGCTCCTCAAGTACAGAAGTTGTCCATGTTCAAATGCAGTAAGACCTGAACAATGCCCAGGTTTGGGCTGACAAGTGACAAGGACAGAGGAGTTCAAAACTGGTGGGCATAATTTTAAGGTGAGAAGGGAAAGATTTAACAGGGACCTGAGAAGGGCACTACCTGTGAGATCCTACATGCATGCCCACTACACACTGCCCTCAAAGCAGCTATGGGGCGTAGAGACTATCACACATCTCCCTCTGGAATGTGCCTTTCCAAAGGAAATCTGGTGAAAGATCCAGTGGTTTTCGTTGAAATTTATCCTGAGCAGCTCCATGACAAAAGACTCTGCGCTCTACAATCTGTTCCCCAAGATGCGCATCGAGACAACCTCGACTGTACCTGGAAGACCATCAACTCAGTGAAAGACAGTCTTTGGTCTAAAAGGAAACTTGCGGTCTTCCAGTGCAAGGGGTTAACCTCAACTGGCACATTCTAAGGCTTAGGATGATGAGCTGAGGGACACAAAAGCTTGGGGCAGCTGCCTCCAAAGTTCAGTGGGGAAAGGCCACCATCTAAGTTTTTTGGTCAAAGTATAATGGGTCCTGATCAGTTATCGGACTCTCTCGGTGCCTGAAATATATGTAAACAACATCTTGCATAAGTAAGGAATGCCTTGGTGTTTGTTGGAACAGTTGGGAAAGTCAAATTCCAATGTTTGTTTGTTTCTCCATATGCTAAAACTGTACAGAACCAAACTGCTTTAGTGACTGTGTATGTATATAAAGATTATTTATGAATAAACTATATATTTGAAATTTTAAAAAATTGACCAGAAACTGAACTGGTCTATAAATGTAAACATTATGGCTACGAGAGCAGGTCAGAGGCTAGGAAGTCTTCAGTGAGTAACTCATCTCCTGGCTCCTCAAAGCCTGTCCACCATCTACAAGGCACAAGTCAGGAGTGTGATGGAATACTCCCCACTTGTCTGGATGAGTGCAGCCCCAACAACACTTCAAGCTCAATTTGATTGACATCACATCCACATTCACCCCATCCACGACTAACACTCTAGCAGCAATCAGTGCGATCTACAAAATTTGTCAAAACTCCTTGGACAGCACCTTTCAAATGAACAACCTCTACTATATTGAAGGGCAGAAAATATATGGGAGAACCGCAAACCGCAACTTTCCCATCCAAGCCATCCTTCATCCTGACTTGGAAATACATCGCTGTTCCTTCAATGTTGCCAGGTCAAAATCCTGGAATTCCCTCCCTAACAGCATTGTGCTTCCACCTACGCCAAATGAACTGCAGTGGTTCAAAAATGCAACCCACCACCACCTTCTAAAGGGTAACTAGGGATGGATAATAAATTCTAGCCCATTCAGTGACCGCCATTAATGAATATTTTAAAAATTGCACCGTGACAGGAACTTAATGCCATTCAATGTATTTTAACAGGCAACGAAAATGTAAGGTACCCTTTTCAGGATGCACTTTAGATGCAACCACAGACATTTTGCAGTTAACTTTGATTACTTGAAGTTAGTGTCTGGTTTTCACCTAAACAATGGTGAGTGCCTGAGCCTCACTGTTGCAGGCAGACAGGAAGATGAAGCACCGTTTAACCTGTACTGACAGTCAGGGAAGGTGCCTGAGCTGCAATCTAACTGAATATGCTCACCTTTTCTTCGCATATCTTATACACTTCGTTCCTGTAATACTTAATACCTCTGGTTAACAAATTATCAATCAAACGCTTTTTAAATTACTAAATGACCTCACATGAATTGATACTTGCACAAGAGAATTCCAAATACTTCCTATCCTTTGTTGACATTTTCCAATTTCATTCTTAAAAGATATGGCCTTATCTTTCAGATGATCTGCCTCAGTCCTTGACTCCTAAAAACAATACAAATAGTTTCTCTTTACTTACCCGATCAATTATTTGGTTTCTACTAGTGATTTTTGGGCCATTGTATATTTTGCAGCAACTCAGATCTGCCATAAGGCACACCTCTACATCAGATTATGATTCATTAAACTATTAATCGACTCCACTAAGCTACTTGTCAAATTCACTACTCTTATTATGACTTATTTCACTGCAGGGAAAATTTCAGCAATTAAACTTCAGCCTCTCTCAAGAACATGTTGAAAGTGGGTGACATAATTCTTTGTCAGATGTAATTGCATCAGGCAGTGAGACTGATTGGCATCATCCATTAATGGATTGAACTCACCGACAGCTTATCAGCTTCACAGCTTTATTTAATTTTCAGGTCTTTCATCAACTAGTCCTACACTTGAAAAAGAAGTCAACCCCTGAAAATCTTTTTGAATCAGGTAGACACCTGGGCTTGCTATCCTCTGGGAAGAATTTAGGCAAGTATCATTCCTATAAGATTGTGGGGTTGAGCAATCTGCTTCAAAGCTGCTGTGTTAACCTCAGGGAATGTGCCAATCATTCAAAGGGCTTTCAACAGCAGTTTGTATATACAATAAAGATGAATAAGCAGCAAGGTTATGTTATCTATGATATCCATTGCACGTATAGAAAGTAAACTAAGGAATCACTTTCAGTAAAAAAACAAAGCAACAGAGAAAAAAAGTCTTGAACTTTTAGAGAGCCTCAACAGAGTAAAGCATTCCAAGGATTTTCATAAAAACAATGCATTTCAGTGTACCACACTGTGTGGAGCTGGAGGAACACAGAAGTTCAGGCAGCAGAGAAGCAGGAACATTGGTGTTTCGGGTGAAGAAGGGTCCGGAACCCAAAGTGTCAACTTTCCTGTTCCTCTGATGCTGCCTGACCTGCTGTGTTCCTCCAGCTCCAAACTGTGTTGTCTCTGACTCCAGCATCGGCAGTTCTTACTATCTCCGACATTTCACTGTAAGAAATATTGGGTCAAAGAGACCAAAAACTTCATGGTCAAAAAGGGAGTCTACTAAGGAATGACTTAAAGGAGGGGAGAGAAGTTTTGCTCTGCCTGCATTATTTATTCTTTAACTACTACGTTCTCAATCAGAAATTAAAATGTGTAATTAGAAATGGGAACAGCCAGTCTTAGACTGTATACTGTAAAGGATTAACTTCTAAACGTATACATGAAAGTTATTTTAATGATTAATGTGATAGATGATATGATAATGGCAAATAAAGAAAGAAGCAAAGGCCTAGATTTTGCACTAAACTGACTGAAGCTATTTAGTGTGATGTAAATACAGCACTACTTTGAGAAATCCTCATATTTTAGTAACATCCCTTCACTACACACATTGTCTAAGTCTCCACAGAGCAATAGAAACTGGATAAAAACAGTCTGAGAATTCCATCAATTAACGGCATAGAATGATATTTACCATTGAACATTGAATTCAACATGTGCGTCAAAGAGAGCAACAACAGGAGCTGTCGCTGCTCTCCAGCCACTGACCCGTGATCGGATTAACCCTTCTTGCTTTGTGTGTCTGATCACCTTTACAAAGCCTGGCTGACGTGTGTTTGTTTCATCAATGTAAGCTTGCAATTTCTCTTTGAGTTCATCTGCAAATTGAAGAAATATCAGTCATTATTAACATCATACTCAAGCCTCCGAGCCAACTGGAACTGCAATTTGCATTTGTATAGTGCCTTCAGCATTATAAAGCATGTAAGCCTTCTCCAGAGATGGTTCAGTTGCAAATTGCCATTGAGCTATTTACAGTTGCACATCGGGATAAAAGTTACATGCTCTGGGTATTGGAAACCTGAAATAAAAATAGAAATACTTAGAAGTACTCAGCAGGGTTGACAGAATTTGCACATTCCTTTCACCATCACTCCCTTCATCCTGTTATCTCACTCCATCATGATATTCCCTAACTTCTTCACATCCTTTGCCTTTGTACTTGCTTAAATCCAAATAATTATTTAATACTTTTCAGTCCTGGTTAAGGTCATCACCTTGAAACATTAGCATTGTCGCTCTATCCAAAGGTTTTGCTGGATCTGCTGTGTATTCTTTTTTCTATTGGTTTATGGGATGTATAGACATTGCTGGCTGCACAAGCATTTATTGTGCATCCACAACTGAAGAAAGAGATTCCTGATTTTTATTCATTGAATTTAAATATCACTATCAGGGTTTTAAACTTTAGAATTTTAACTTGGGGTTCTGGTATACGAGTACAGCGACATTTCCACTACTCCTCTAACGTGTCCCTCATTTGTAATACTTCTCGTACTTATGTCAGAAAATGTTAGGACAGATGACCAAAACACCTGCCAAAGAGGTAGGTTGTCAACAGTATATTAGAAGGAAAGAAAGACATGGAGAGGCAAGGAGGTTTACGCAGGAATTCCAATGCTTAGACACTAATATTTGAAGGGGAGAGAATTGAGAATGTTTAAGAGACCAGAGTTTGAAGCATGCAGAAATTTCAGGGGTTTGTAGAGCTAGAGAGGTTGCAAAGATAGAGAGAGGCTGAAGTCATGGAAGGGTTTGTAAACAAGACTGAGAATCTTATTCTAATTGGTCTCCCATGCTTTGGTCTGCAATGCAATGACTCTGTGTTGGTCTGAAGTATGATTACGGATTTCAGGGGATACTGAATCAACAGTATCTTTTATATCCTGCTCAATTTTTAACTCCCAAGAATGGTGTCATCCAATTGCTTCTCACTTTTCCTGTTTGTGACTGTGACACTGCTGTCCTATAGAAAGGTCATTTATCCTGTTTTTATTTAAGGGGGATTGTAAAGGCAGAGATGTCAAGGAGTCTAGGGAGCTAGGAAGCTAAAACAGTTTAACAATGGAAGGGGAGCAGCCACTTATCCCAGTGAGGACTTTCTATATTTTTTTAAGCTGTAGCAGTCACAAAATGTTTTGGGTCCAGAAGAATTGCAAGCTTCAGGAAAGGATTCCGAACTAACTTTATCTGAAATCTCTCTAGATGTTGTTCCCTACCGACTGTAAGAATCTGTGTTTGAATTTACCTTTTTGCCAAGTGGTGTGTTTATGGGATGTTGCTATATTGGAAGAGTTAATTAGTAAAGTTGCTGTATTGGGTTGGTTAAGTTTTCCAATAATTAAGTTACTCTAAATTCCTATTTCTTTTGTTTGTGTCTCAACTGTAGTGTTTAAATAAATTCTGTTTTACTTAAAGCCAAGTAGTTTGGCCAGTTCCATCACACCTGGAACACCCACTTCACATCTACCCTTAAAATAAGAAAAAGTTAGGGTCTAGGTTACCTTCTTAAAATATTTTGAGGTGGGGGGGGGGCGTGGTCTGGCTTGGTCCATAACTGTAACCAACAAGTAAATCACAACATTCAGTAGATGCAGAAATGAAGCTGAGAAATTATTATAGGTTTCTCAGTTTATTTATTCGTGTATCTCCCCCAAAAGACGATGGTAAAACAATTCAATCAGCAAAACTGTCTTCACCACACTGACTCTGTAAACAACGCCATGAACCTGTTTATTGTATGGGAGTGCGAGGATAGTTAGACAAGAGCTGAATACATCATTAATCAAATTTTTTCATTGTCTTCAGTGAATGATGACACCAGAAAACATTCTCCATGGAAGAGGCAGCACTAGTTCAATAGTGCAGCGTCAACAATTTCTTCAGTCAGCATTGCCTTTCTGTCACCCCTTACACCATTTCTGCTGGTCAGAATCCCCACAGGTAACAATGCAGTTATACAGCACCTTTAATGTAAACACTAAATGGACAAATTATCAAACAACATTTGACACGAAGCAACATGGGGAGTCATGGGGGCAGGTGGCCAAAGCTTAGTCAAAGAAGTAGGTTTTAAGAAGCATCTTAAGACAAAATGGAGACATTTAAGGAGAGAATTCACAGTTTATGACCTAGATGTGCATGTAACATACACTTGGGTCCTAAAACCTTAAATAGTAGATACATTAAAAATACATGTCATGTTTACAATGTAACATTAAAAGAAAATGATGTAAGTGAAAAGGGATAAAGAAGGAAGGGATGGAAAATTAATGGGAGAGGGGGTTGTTGAAAGCGTAAGCATAAAATAAACAGTTCTGCACACTCAGTATTTTCAATGGTGTGGAATGATAAAATGATAGATGAATCCCACTTTCCCAACACACGGCATGATCCACTAAGAATCTACAAATAACAAAAAATGAGTGCTCAAACTGATCAAGTTCATCTCATCTCTATGCTGTTCATATCAGGAAAGCTCATTGATTGTCCAAGAGACAGAGAGAGCTAACTGAAGGGGATCTGTCTGACCTGTCACTGACACTAAATGATTGTGTGTTAGAATGAGAGCAGTGGGCAAATCGCTTCCTTAAACAGCAATTTGTATTGATCCTGCACCTCAGTTAACTACTAAAACATTGACAACTTAAAAACTCTAACCTCTTTTTGAGACAATGCTGGATCATACATTCCTTTCTGATGATATTTTCAACTTTAGGTTGACAGACAGGCTCTAAAGACCTAAACAAGCTAATCTACCTCACTGGCCTTGGTGGAATTATTTTATCTGCTAATAAGCTAGCCCTTCACCATAAGTTTTTAATTTCCACAATGATACTGGATGTGGTAGTAGAACAAATGCCTTCTAGAAATTTAAGTACAGTACATCCACTAGTCCCTCTTTATCCAAGCACCTGTTAACTATTCAAGATGTCCAATAGATTGACAAACATGATTTCCCTTTCACAAAACCATGTTGACTCTGCCTGATTACCTTAAGTTTATCTAAGTGCCAGTCTTCAATTTTTTTAATAATACCTTCTGCTAACATTTTCCAGCGGTAGATGTTAGGCTAACTGGCCTGTGGGTTCCTGCTATCTATCTCCATTGCTTTTTGAATAAAACAGTTGAATTTGCCTTCTTTGAATCTAATGAGGCATTCCTTAAATCTAAGGAATTTTGAAGAATTAAAGCAGTGCACCAAGTACCTCGCTAGCCCCTTCTTTTAAGACCCTGTTATGAAGTTCATCAGGATCCAGGTACTTTTCAGCTCATAGTTCCGACAATTTACCACTTCCATCTTGGTAATCCACCACAAACCAATTCTCTACTATCACCATGTCAGCCCTGATCACTGCAAACCATGTATCAGGAAGCAAACACTTAGAAACCATAATCCCCAATTGTGGATTCCAAATGTTACAAGGGACTGTTGTTAATACAACTACCCTAGGGGTACAGAGATAGTAGGAACTGCAGATGCTGGAGAATCTGAGATAACAAGGTGTAGAGCTGGATGAACACAGCAGGCCGAGCAGCATCATAGAAGCAGGAAAGCTGACGTTTCGGGGCTAGACCCTTGTCCCATCAATTTAGGAGGGTAATAATGAATAAAAGCAATTTAACATGGGACAGTGAGGGGAAAGATTAGGAGGGAAATTAATGCCTTTCCACAGAGACTGGTTGAAGACACCATTGTATATTTTAGGGGAAAGTTGGATAAAATTTGTTGCAAAAAAATACAGGATTATGAGGAAGGGAGGAACATGATGGGGTTAATCTACTGGAAAACCAGCACAAAGCCTATTGGATGAATGGCCTCCTTCTTTCCTGATTCTGGGCCAAAATGAGAGCTGAGAAATTTCATCAATAAAATATTATGATAATGTATTTTTTGAGTTGTAATTCTGTTCAAAGAAATAATTCTTTAAAGGAATGTGGCTGTTGCAGGTGAGGCTAACATTTCTTACCATTGCCGGTGAACCACCTACTGGAGCCACAATATTCATATTCCACAGGTACACCCAGTGTGCAGGTGGGCAGGGAATTGTAGGAAACCTGACATATTACACCTCCTGCACACTATAACGTAACCCATCCCTGCCTCACCACCACCAGTAGCAAGCACACAATTCTGGCCCAAGCCATTCTGAACAAAGAAAACTGGCCATTGTTATCTGCTCATGCCACCAGGGACCGCCCTTACCCTTACTTACTATTTAAACAGAAGTCATTTCTACTCCAGAAAGTATTCACAAGCAGGGGGGGGTAGGGGAGGGATTGAGAGTAGAATGAATGAGCCACACTTCTCTCTATCCTTCAGTATGTTTGGCCCCAGGGCTCTGCTCTCAAGGAACAATCTTTAATTCTATTGACTGGCAATCACACAGAGCACGTCACTCTGTGAACTGAAAGTGGTTCCACAATCTTCCACAGACAGACACAAAGCTGGAGGGGTGTAAGCTGCTCCATGTTTCGTGTGCTGTGTGCAAGACCCAACTAAAAATAACAGCTACAAAGCAGATTTCAGTCACCGCAAGACCCTTGTCATGTGTTTTTCTGCATCAGAATCACCTCTTGGTGGCTCAGATGTTGTCACACTGGAGTGATTTTAAAAACACCTTGCTCGCCTGTGCACTACAGAATGTGAAGATTTTATATCATACACACCAGAATAGACACAGAGCTATTACTGGTAAATACTGAATCATCAGAACAGGAATAGAACATTCTCTCCAATGATTCACCATTTGTTAGTTGTGGCACTTAAAATAACTCCACAGAGGCTGATAGCCCATCACCAAGTCAACAGTTTTTTTGATTTAGAGCCCCAATCAGGGAACTCCCATTCTATCAAGCACTTGATGCACTGCTTTAATTCTTCAAAATTCCTTAGATTTAAGGACCTCCTAACAGTCATTACAGCACAGTCTTTAATATATTCAGTTCACTTTCCCTCTTCTTCTGTGTATTCATGAAAGGATAAGTTGCTGCCTGAATTTTAAATACCTGATTGATCTTGTGCTGCGATTTAGAATAAGTGTTATTCTCGCCTACAACAGCCACAATCCTTGAAAGAATTATTTCATTGAACAGAATTACAACCCAAAAAATACATTCTCGCTATACTTTATTAATGAGATTTTTCAGCTCCTGCTTTGTCCAGAATCAGGAAAGAAGGAGGCCATTCAGCCAATAAGCTTTGTGCTGGCCTTCCATGTTGTTGCTCCATTCATCATAATCCTTTATACTTTGAATCAAATTTTATCCAGCATTCCCCTAAAAAAAATGGTGTCTTAACCACTCTCTGTGGTAAGGCAATCTATCCCTCCCAGTCTCTCCCCTCACTGACCCAGTGACCATCTTAAATTGCTTTTTTTTTCATTGTTACCCTCTTAAATTGATGCAAAATAATAAATGGTAACTGTGCAGACCACAATTGGGGGGTATGGTTTCAAAGTGATTGCTTCCTGATACGTGGTTTGCAGTGATCAGGGCTGACATGGTGACTCAGTCCCTGGTGAGACCATTGTGCCAGCTAGAATAGGCATTCACATCCAAAATATGATGCTTGACAATGACCATTAAAGTGTATCAGCCACAATAATCAAATAATCTCTCATATGGTCTGCTCTTTATCTCATTATTTGCATACCCACTGCAGAGTTCCCAGCATATGAGCCATTCTTGTAGCTCCAGTATTTAGACGGCTGGACCAAACCAGAAGCTGAACCAGAACAGCCATAAAAGTCACAGGCTCAGAATTCATACAATCATAGAGACAGAGTCATACAGCATGGAAACAGACCCTTTAGTCCAACAAGTATGTGCCGACCATAATCCCAAACTAACCTGCCTGCGATTGGCCTATATCGCTCCAAAGTCACTTACTTATTTAAATGTCTTTTAAATGTTGTAACTGTTTGTGTATCCGTCACTTCATCTGGAAGTTCATCCTACACATGAACTACAATTAAAAATATTGCCGCTCATGCCTTTTTTAAATCTTTCCCCTTTCACCTTAAAAATATGGCCCATAGTCTTAAAATTCCCCACCCTAGGGAAAAGAAACCTGCCATTCACCTTACTTATACCCTTCATGATTTTATAAACCTCTGTTAGGTCACCTCTCAACCTCCTATGCTCCAGTGAAAGAAGTCCCAGCCGATCCAGCCTCTCCTTATGGCTCAAACCCTCCATTCCTGGCAACATCTAGTAAATCTTTTATGAACTTTCTCCGGCTTAATAATATCCTTCCTATAGCATGGCGACCAGAACCGCACCCAGTGCTCTAGAAAAGGCATCACCAACATCCTGTGCAACCTCAACATGACGTCCCAACTCCTATACTCAAGTGAGTAACATTCTGACTCACTAAAGCCTGCCCATCATGTACAAGGCATATCAGGAGCATGATGGAATACTCTCCGTTCACCGTACAGCTTTGCAAATACTCAAGAAACTTGGCATTATCCAGGACAAAGCTTGATTGTCATTTCATCCTCCACATTTGGCATTCACTCTCCAACTCCAACACATTGTCCACCACTGGCCTTATAATGCAATACACACTTTGTTGTAACTGTGCGTAACACCACAGGAGGTCAAATAATATTTATAGAATAGAACAAAGGACAATAATCACCATTGTAATTTACTCCAGAAGACTTTGAAATAAATAGAGTAGATTTACAGATGGATTTATTGAGATAAAGGAATAGTTAGAAGGAAAGATTGAGAATTCTACTAATGATTAGCTGGGCCTAATTAACACATGATGTACAATAAAAAGCTGTGATACATTCCAACCACAAACAATTACCACCCACTTACCATTGTTACTGTGGTCATCGACTAGCACAATCTCCTTGAGAAGGTGAGCTGGGGTTTTAGATATCACTGAGTGCATAGACCGTAGAACAACAGAAGGAGCTTCATTAACAAAGATAAAGACCACGCTGATTTGAGGGAGGTTCACTGGGTAGGTGAGGTTGTTGCATCTAAAACAACACAATCAGAAATAAAAAATTAGTCTTGTGGAATATAATTTAAAAACTTCTCTCTTTTTCACACTAAATTCATGTTCCATCTTGAAACTACAAACTGTAATGGAGTGTGAAGGAACTTTATTTCATCTCAATACTGAAGATATGAGCTTGATTCAGAGTCACATGTGGAAGATTCTCACATTGCTTTGCTCCAAAGTTCAGAATTGGCAATTTCAATTGAATGTTGCCATTTTAAAGAGTTTGTGAGAAAGGAGAGAGTCTGTGCAAACATTTTTTTATAGGTGGTAGGACGAGTTGAAAAAGCTTGGTATTGTAAGTAGAGACAATGAGTATGCAAGGAAAAAAAATGTAAACCTTTATAAAAAGATTGGTTAGTCCAGATAAAATATTGCATATAATTCTGGCAACTGCACTTTAGGAAACAAGTCAAAGTATAGGACAAGGTGGAGACTAGAATACTGAAGGGATGAAGCACTCCATTTAAGGCAAAAAGCTGAAAAAGGTTAAGGGTAAATTTGTCCTTTAAGGAAGGAAAACCTCACCTATAACCAGTCTGGGTATGTAGGTGACTCCAGTCACATATCAATGTTGACTATTCACTACTTTCTGAAATGCGTTTCAGCATCTCAGTTATACTAAGCCTCAGGTAGAAGACTCATCACGAACTTCTCAGGACAACTATTAATATTCTAAGATATCAACAATGCCCACATCCCAAAAACAAAGGTAAAATCAATTCACACAGCATCAAAATCATCAGGCCACTTTTGTCAGACCATTTTAATCCTTTCTCCATTTCATTGCTGCATTTTCATGCACTGGTGTGAAGAGCTTGCTTTTGTATCTTGCTGTCTGTGTGACATGAGTTGTAATCTCTTCATTCTGGAGTTACTTATTATTTTGAACCAGTTTTCACGAAACATCCAGAACTTTTCTGGATCTTTCTAATTGTCCATGGGAAGACCAGATGCGATGATCTTGTGAAGCCTTCCCTGGCAGAAGGCAAGCAAGGTTTTCAGAGTTACTTTCTCGGGATAGCTACCTGACCTCCAGTGGCTTTACTCAGAATTAGGTCAAGGGCTGGGTTGTAGTTATTTCAGGATATACAGCACCCTCCCACTTCCCACCTCAGCACTACATAATTAAATAGACAGAGGGAATGTTGTGAAAGCTCAGAGGTGGACACAGTAAAACTTTCACAAGATGTTAACTCTCACAGAGGCAGCCTTTAAACCAAATAAGCAATTAATTCTAGCTGTTCAACTGTGGACAATCTTTAGGTGCCAGAGCTTCAGGCTTCTATCCAGTCTTTACATACTCTGCAGGCAGATCATACCACACATCAGGTAGCAGAACAGAGTGCAAAATATAGTGTTCTTGCTGCAGAGAAGGTCCAGAGAGAGAGGTCAACTCTTGGGTTTTCTATGCCTGTTCACCCAGTATAACAACATACAGAACTAATAAATGTTACAATAACAGTGGCACATGTGAAACCACGAACAGCAAAATCTTCGTAAAAATTCTTCAAAAATGTTAATATAATGGATCATTAATGAATCGATAACAGAGACATCAAACACTTCATATCTCTTAACTCTGTGCAAATGAACAGTAAAATATCGACAAAAGAAATGTCACAAGGAATCACTTACTATAACTGCTTAAAGATGACAATCAAGCAAGCTCAACAGTTCTCTCCAGCAGCCAAAACAAACTCACACACAGGTAATAAAATGTGAGGCTGGATGAACACAGCAGGCCAAGCAGCATCTCAGGAGCACAAAAGCTGACGTTTCGGGCCTAGACCCTTCATCAGAGAGGGGGATGGGGGGAGGGAACTGGAATAAATAGGGAGAGAGGGGGAGGCGGACCGAAGATAGAGAGTAAAGAAGATAGGTGGAGAGGGTGTAGGTGGGGAGGTAGGGAGGGGATAGGTCAGTCCAGGGAAGACGGACAGGTCAAGGAGGTGGGATGAGGTTAGTAGGTAGCTGGGGGTGCGGCTTGGGGTGGGAGGAAGGGATGGGTGAGAGGAAGAACCGGTTAGGGAGGCAGAGACAGGTTGGACTGGTTTTGGGATGCAGTGGGTGGAGGGGAAGAGCTGGGCTGGTTGTGTGGTGCAGTGGGGGGAGGGGATGCACTGGGCTGGTTGAGGGATGCAGTAGGGGAAGGGGAGATTTTGAAACTGGTGAAGTCCACATTGATACCATATGGCTGCAGGGTTCCCAGGCGGAATATGAGTTGCTGTTCCTGCAACCTTCGGGTGGCATCATTGTGGCAGTGCAGGAGGCCCATGATGGACATGTCATCAAGAGAATGGGAGGGGGAGTGGAAATGGTTGGCGACTGGGAGGTGCAGTTGTTTGTTGCGAACTGAGCGGAGGTGTTCTGCAAAGCGGTCCCCAAGCCTCCGCTTGGTTTCCCCAATGTAGAGGAAGCCGCACCGGGTACAGTGGATGCAGTATACCACATTGGCAGATGTGCAGGTGAACCTCTGCTTAATGTGGAATGTTCCCACACCTCCTCCCTCACCCCCATCCCAGGCCCCAAGATGACATTCCACATTAAGCAGAGGTTCACCTGCACATCTGCCAATGTGGTATACTGCATCCACTGTACCCGGTGCGGCTTCCTCTACATTGGGGAAACCAAGCGGAGGCTTGGGGACCGCTTTGCAGAACACCTCCGCTCAGTTCGCAACAAACAACTGCACCTCCCAGTCGCAAACCATTTCCACTCCCCCTCCCATTCTCTTGATGACATGTCCATCATGGGCCTCCTGCACTGCCACAATGATGCCACCCGAAGGTTGCAGGAACAGCAACTCATATTCCGCCTGGGAACCCTGCAGCCATATGGTATCAATGTGGACTTCACCAGTTTCAAAATCTCCCCTTCCCCTACTGCATCCCTCAACCAGCCCAGTGCATCCCCTCCCCCCACTGCACCACACAACCAGCCCAGCTCTTCCCCTCCACCCACTGCATCCCAAAACCAGTCCAACCTGTCTCTGCCTCCCTAACCGGTTCTTCCTCTCACCCATCCCTTCCTCCCACCCCAAGCCGCACCCCCAGCTACCTACTAACCTCATCCCACCTCCTTGACCTGTCCGTCTTCCCTGGACTGACCTATCCCCTCCCTACCTCCCCACCTACACCCTCTCCACCTATCTTCTTTACTCTCCATCTTCGGTCCGCCTCCCCCTCTCTCCCTATTTATTCCAGTTCCCTCCCCCCATCCCCCTCTCTGATGAAGGGTCTAGGCCCGAAACGTCAGCTTTTGTGCTCCTGAGATGCTGCTTGGCCTGCTGTGTTCATCCAGCCTCACATTTTATTATCTTGGAATCTCCAGCATCTGCAGTTCCCATTATCTCTCACACACAGGTAATCCTTTTATGAGCCTGGGCTCTCAGCCAAGCTACACTGTGCATATCTGGCAGTGATTTGTGTGCCAGGATCAGTTGATTAAATTAAACATGTTTCTCTGGTTATTCATAATCCAGAGAATTCAGAATGTACTCAAGCAGCATACATTTGCAAAGTGCCAAACAAAATGTCTACAGTTCAGAGATAGACGCTGGAGAATCTGAGATAACAAGATGTAGAACTGGATGAACACAGCAGTCCAAGCAGCGTCGGAGGAGCAGGAAAGCTGATGTTTCAGGCCTAGAATCTTCTTCAGAGAAAGTGTTTGAAGAAGGTTCTTGGCCTGAAACATCAGCTTTTCTGCAAATGCTGCTTGGCCACCTGTGTTCATCCAGCTCTACACCTTGTTGTCTACAATTCAATGTGTTTCTGCTATTGGTCCACAATTACGAAACAATACTGAGCGCTCCAAAAACTTCACAACAATCATTTTAAACAACTACATTCATAGACAAGGATCCATTTTCTGAAAACAAAAATGAATTTGTTCAAGCCGAGTGTCTTTCTGAATTACCCAGAAGCCTGGGGAACTTAAAGTGCCTCATTGCTTTCTCCGTGGCAATGTCTTGGTGAATCAGTCCTGAAGAAGGGCAATACCTGAAATGTTGACTACTCCTTTCCTCCAGATGCTGCCCAGCTTGCTGTGTTCTTCCAGCCTCCTGTTTGTCTACCTTGGTCAATCAGAGTTAACTCACTAACCCATCAGAACCCATAGTACACATCGTTGTGGTTGTTTGAAAATTGACATTCTTCTGTCTGCCCTGAGAGTATAAAATGATGAGTTTCAGCAAAACATGCCTCTTTTCAGCAGTATTCAATCCTTGTTTTAGCAGATGCAGACTAATAGTTTGAATGATTAGTAGAAAGAACCTTGGCATTTTTTGCATGGAACGGATTAACATGCAGAATATGGTGCTTATCATGGAAGGGCTGATTCCTTTCTTGTTAAATATGTTGCTTGCATTTCCAAACTATAGTCATTGGAATCCCATTAATCACTCCATCACATTCAGGGCATTCAACCTGTCTGTTTAAATATACTCACCTTGCCCATTTATTTACCAGGCTGATGCCAAATGAGATGAACTTGCATCAGGAACGTTTCAACACAACAACAAACTTGCATTTCTATATTATCCTTAATGTAGAAAAGCGTCCAAGGTACTTTACAAGGTAACGGTCAAACTAAATTTGATTCCAATCTTATAAGCAGATATTTGGTCAGGTGACCAAAAGTTTGGTCAGAGGTTGGTTTTAAGGATGGGCTTAAAGGAGGAGAGTGGGGTAGAGAGTTTTAGACAAGAATTCCAGAGTTTAGAGTTCAGGCAGGTGAAGGCACCCATGTTAGAGCGGTTAAAGTCAGGGATGCACAAGAGGCCAGGATTAGAGGAGGCCTGAGATCTTGAAAAACCCTATACTATTAATTGACGATAATTACATGCGCACTCTGTCGCTGTTTGGATAGAACCTGTGTAACAGGAACTGAGTGGCTCAATAATTTATGAGCTCATTAGTAGTTTCTCTTTCCTTTATACATTCACAGGATGAGGGTATCGCTGGCCAGGCATTTACTGTCCATCCCTAATTACCCAGACGGCAGTTAAGAGTCAACCACATTGCTGTGGGTCTGGAGCCATGCATAGACCAGACCAGGTAAGGATGGCAGTTTCCTTCCCTAAAGGACATTAATGAACCAGATGGATATTTTCCTGACAATCAGCAATGGATTCTCAGTCGTCATTAGATTCTTAGTTCCCAGATATTTATTGAATTCAAATTCCACCATCTGCCATGGCAGGATTTGAACCCAGGTCCCCAGAATGTTATCTGGGTCTCTGGGTTAACAGTCCAGTGATAATACCACTTGGCCATTGCCTCCTCCACTAGTAAATAAAAAGAGAAGATGCAGAAAATACTCAGCAGGTCAGGCAGCATTTACGGAGAAAAAAGGTAGAATTAACATTTCAAGTTGATGACCTTTCATCAGAGTAGAACATCAGAAAGCTCCACTCCAAGCCAAACACCATCCTGACTTGTAACTATATTGCCATTCCTTCAATGCCAAAATCCTAGAACTCCCTTCCTAAGAACACTATGGATGTACCTAACACACATGAATGGCAGCAGTTCAAGAAAGCAGCTTTCAAGGGAAATTAGGGATGAGCAAGAAATACTGATCTAGTCAGTAACACCCAGATCCAGTGAATGTATACTCAAAAATTATTATTCGGAACCAGCATCCATATGGAAGAAAAAGACCAAGGCTGGTATTAGCTGGTGGCTTTGTGATATGTTCACGGAATCCCTACAGTGTGGAAGCAAGCCATTTGGCCCACTGAGTCCACACTGCAAACAGCATCTCACTCAGACCCACCCTATCCTTGTAACCCTGCATTTTCCATTCAGCTAACCTGCACACCCTAGGCAATTTAGCATTCCCAATTTACCTAACTTACACATTTTTGGGCTATGGGAGGAAACTGAGGCACCAAGAGGACAGACAGTTGCCCAAAGTTGGAATTGAACCCTGGTACCTGGAACTGAGAGGCATCAGTGCTAACTACTGAGCCGCAGTGGACAGTAGGTTAAGATAGTGGAGTTTCCCAGTTCCAGAATAAATAAATAACTGTTTCTTTTTTAAACAGCAACCGATCCACTTTCCGATGACCATGTAGGGTTAAAATCAATGTCTTGATTGGGAGCAGGCAGCCTGAAGACTGGCTACCAGTAATCCTTTGGCAATATCCCTCTAAATATGAGCTATCCAAGGAAATAAGCCCACATCTAGGAGAATTTGTTCTTTTATAGTTTGAATCAATATGTTCCCTTGATAAGTGCACTGATTAGCAGCAGAGCTGCAGTAATGACTATTGGCTTGTGTGTCACTGTTGGTTTTGTAGAGCTGTTAAGTGCTGGCTTTGGAAGAGGTACTGAGCTGTAATCCTATCCCTTCCTGGAACAGAGCTGTTTTGATTTTCGAGCACACAAATTGTTTCTTTCATTTAAAGAAATGCTTGGAGAAAAGAGCTAGTATCAAAGCATTTTGTTGTTTTAATTGAAAAGGGTTATGTTGCCAATTTCTTGTTTGCTTCAACCCAAAGCTCCTCTTTGGAAGGCATTTTTAAAATCAATTAACCTTCAGGATGAAAGAAATAGTTCCAGAAACACACAAATTAGACAGACCTGCATTTCTATAGCGCCTTTCATGAGTTCAAGACATCACCAAGTGCTTTGCAGCCAGTTTTAAGGTATAGTAACTGCCATAATGTAGCAAACTGAGCAGACAACCTGTACATAGCAAGGACACAGCATGAGAGAATAACCATACGATCTGTTTTGAGTGATGTTGGTTGAGGGATAAATATGGACCATGATATCAGGAAGAGCTCTCCTCCCTATGTCAATTTTATGCCTGTGGGATATTTTACACCCGTCCACCTTCAACAATTCACCTCCGTGATTGTCATCTGTCAACAGTACAGCATTCCGTCCGTACTGCAATAGAATAGACATGAACCCAAATCCTTCTGATTCAGGCAGTGCTTTCCAGTGAAGCGCAACCGACATGGGATTTGTTTCAACTGGGAAAGTCCATGATGTGGAGGTGACTGTTGGAATGGGGTGGAGAAGGCCAGAAATTGTACAACACCAGGTTATAGCCCAACAGGTTTATTTGAAAACACAAGCTTTCGGAGCCTCGGTCATTCTTCGGGTGCTAGTGAGAATTGGGAAAGGCACTGGGCTTGATTTTACCACCCAGGGATGTGAGCCCACAGGAGATGTGCTGATGGTAGCCGGGTGGGGGTGGGTGGAGACACAGCAAAATGAGAATCTGTCTGATCTCAAAATAGGGAAATTGACACCAGAGAGTCAGACTCCAGCTCTGATTTAGCACTCTTCCACACTAATTTGCAATTCTGGCTGCACACTTCTTTTTATCTAGAAAGTAATATGTTATTAAAAGGTGCTTTCTGCTGGTCATGTAGGACTAAATCTGGTGTTGAAACTCCAGTCCATGCCTTTGTAACATTCAAACTCAAATTACTTCTGGCTGCCTTCCTAACTTGCCTCCCTCCAGAAATATAAGCTCATTTAAAACTCTGCTGCCCATATTCTAAGTCACACCAAGTTGTCTTCAATTCTGCACCAGCTGTGCATTGAGTCCTTCAATTTTAAAATTCTCATCCTGCTTTTGCGGAGTAGACTTGATGGGCTGAATGGCCTAATTTTGTTCCTATATCAAATGGTCTTGCATTCAAGCATGCAGAGGGAATCAAATTTACAAAGAAGTACAAAAATTCTTAGAACAACATTGATATTCACCTATTTTCTGGCTCAGCTAACTCCACAATGTCACCTCACTTGGTCTGGGCCATCAGATCATGCTGTGGGCTCCTGCTTGACATAGAAGAGACAGCGACCCAAGATGAACTGGCACCAAAAGATCTCCAGCTGGACCAAAGACACAAGAAACATGGAATACTTTCTTTGCCATTAATGTCCCTGGAAGCAGGGGTTATGAAGTCTAAGTAAGTCTTGAGTTGGTTTTATTAGTTTTCAGGAAGTTTGGGAAAACCATGCCAAGTATATGATATTACATTGTAAACAATGTGTCAATATTGCTGTGATATCAGTCTAATAGAAATCCGAAACTTGTCTTTCCTAAGGAACCTAGCTATCAATTTGCACTTGCACCTTACTGCTATTATCCAACTCAAATTTAGTACCTCTTATTAGGACAAGAGGTGATACAGTTTCCAATTTTAGGATTCAATAGAACTCGTGATAACATGGAGCATGACAAACTATTCCAGGATGATGTTATGGACCAGACCAAACCCCCTCAAAATATATTAAGAAGATAGCCCAGATCCTAACAGTTTCATATTTTACAGGCAATTACCAGGCATTGCATTCTGGATGCCATTTGATTGGTCGAGCTATCAGATTTGAAGCAGAATACACTTTATTCATACACTATATTTAAAATACAAAACAAAAGAAAATGGAATAACTTAGCCCTACTGGAAAACTGAACAGAATTATAGATTATCTAACTATGAAACAATAACTGTTTTAATACAGTAACATCCCATAAACAGTCCCTTGACAAATGCAAATCCAGCAAAATTCTCAGGCAATTCTCTGGTCCAGGAAGAAAACACCAAGAGAAAACTCTGAGAGAGAGAGAGAGAGAGAGAGAGAGAGAGAGAGAGAGAGAGAGAGAGAGAGAAGAGAGAGAGAGAGAGAGAGAAAGAGAAAGAGTCAGGGAGAGATGTACTGCATCTTCCAAACCTGGCTTCAAGACCCCAATAACTGCTACTACTGAAAAACCAAAACTAAAAATCCTGGTTCTGTGGGAGCTTGCCCCACCCTTCATGCTGCTTCTATTGTTCCTACTTTAAAAAAAAATTCCCAAGGCCTCACAAGCTGTTTGTTTTATAGGCTTACAATAGACAACTTTGTACCTCTATCTCAAACCTCTCTTCAAAACAAAACAGGGCAAAGTACACCTCTTAAAGCCAAAGGATCGTCACATTAGTAAGACCAGAGGACAGGGGTCAGTTTGAAATGAATAAAATCAATCTACTCTGTGAGAAAAATATTTCAGTGATTGACGAGTCATTCGAGAGAACAATTTCCAAGGGAGATTGGAACTGTTTATTCAATGACCTCCAAGACTGATTGGTATCATTCAGCAAATAACATGTAACAGTGTCATGAGCAATTTGAAACATGACAAATGTAACAAGCTGGGAAGGGCCAGCTGATTTTGGACCTATACTTTTCAAAGATCTCCATCACTGAGGGTTTGCCTTACCTCAGATCTAGCTGTTTTGTTGACTCACTGACAGGTACTGATTAGTGTAGGTAACTTGTAAAGGAATGAGATAGTGATCTATATGATGCTGTACCAGTGACAGCAGCAGTCATGTATTCAACTCTGAGAAGACAACAAAGGAACAGTCTATTGCCAGAGGCCGATTTACCACCTCGCTGTCAGGTACGTATCACAATGTAAATAAAACAAAATCTGTGAGAGTCGGAATAGTCACTCTTAGGCAAGGAAACCTTCCCAATATATACCATACCATAAATTATCCATGGAGACATCCAAATAAGGTCCAAAAGTGGAACCAAACCAAGTCCATTATCATCTGACTACAGGGCTAGATGGACCTTGGACATTATTGGCAGCCAATTTTATTGTTCCAGTTGGGGAGAGCCTACTTCTTTCCTGTGGGAGTTCTGCCAACATCACACAGGAGTTAAGGCAGATGGTTTAAGTGGATCACCCCTCACAAGATCCCAGGAAATTCACGGTCACCTCTGTTCTGCTACATGCTGGAAAACCAAACAACTACACCATTGTTCTCCATACAACATACCCATCAGGTCGAAGGTCAGGGATGGACCTGTCCAATGGCAGCCGGTCGCTGAGGTAGCTATTGTAGCCATAGTATTGGAACTTCTTCAAAGCGACCCTCCGATTTTCAGGGGAAAGGTCGTGGCCCCAGTGAGTGAAGAGTAAGGAATCAGTAAAGGCATCAGCAGCTATGTTCTCCTCTAGCTTCTGTGGAACCTCTGGAAAGAAAGGGGAAAAAATTTACATTGATATAACGCTTTTCATGTCCTTGGGCCCTTCCAAAGTGTTTGCAGCTTTGAAGTGTGGTCACTGATGCACAGTGGGCATGTCTGATGGGTAAAATGAGGTAGTACATCAGAAATTTTAATGGCAAAAAGATGCTTAAGCAGATAAACAAGTTATTTCACAACAATGTGAGCATTGTTTATTCTTAAGCTGTATTTCTGGGTAATGCCACCAATAGGTGGAGCATTGCAGTCCCCGAGTGATGTGAGATGCTCGTCGACAAAGTGGCTAAATGACTTTGAGACTGAAAATCATTGGAAGCAGGGAACAAGTAACCAGTCAGCAGCAATTGCTCACATTAAATTTTAATCTAGCTATAAAATCCATGAAAGCATAGCAACAATTTATAATCAGTCTGCAAATTTCTTTGTAAATTGTTCTTCTGGTGACTGATAAGAAGTTTTGTCTCTGAGAAGTTGTAGTATGATGTTACCTGACCATTAATCAGCTTTCTTTTCACTGAAACTAGGGTCTCTCCTGCCAAAGAAATGTATAGACTATAAATACGATTTGTGTAATTGCTGCTGTGATTCCCTGGACCTGACAACTCATTTAAAATTTAATGTTGTAATGGCGTGATATCACAGGTGCTATTGGAATACAATGTCCGTTTTTGTTGTCAGGAACATACACTCCATTATTCTCAGCACACCAGGGTTAAATAGCATTTCTGCAGTAAAACTTCACCAACCAGACAGGCAGCATGGAAATGTAAACACTAGGATTTAAGAGTTAGAGACTTTGGACCCAAATTCCCACAATGTGGCTCTGAAAGCTGCAGATCCAGCCCATATGGGAAGTATAAATATTTGTTGAATTGTCCTTTTGTAAATATCACATTTAAACCCTTTGCTGCATCACCTTCCCGAGGTTATATGAGTGTGGGGTCTGAGAGTTATTGAAGAAGCATCAAGCAAAAATGTTCCAGTCACATAGGGAGGACTTTGGTTCTACTCCTGGCCATCAATTTGATTTGCTTGACTAAAACTTGCATTTCACTTGCACTTTTCACAGCCCTCCTTAAAACTCTCTGCATCTCTACCTTGCTCTCCTTCTTTAGGATGACCTTTAGAAACTACTTCTTGATCACATTTGATACCTGAAGTTCCTGTGAAGTGCCTTTGGTTGTCTAAAATGTTGAGGACAATGTATTGAGGAATATCATTTCTTACCATTCTGAGTAAAGCACTATCTCATCAAAATCAGTTGATCAAAGGGTGGTGGAAGGAAAGGTTTCAGCGTGGAACTGGGAGTTGAACATGAGGAATGGGGGGTGATTGGAGCGAGTCAGGAGCAGAAGAGCAGCGCTTGTTAGCAATGCTGCCTCACAGCACCAGAGACTCCGGTTTGATTCCACCCTCGGGTGACTGTCTGAGTGGAGTTTGCACGTTCCCTCTGTGTCTGCACGGGTTTCCTCCCACAGTCCAGAGATGCGCAGGATTGGTAGATTAGCCATGCTAAATTGCCCGTAGTGACCAGGGATGTGTAACTTAGGTGGATTAGTCACGGGAAATGCAGGGTGACAGGGAATAAAGTTGGGGGGGAATGGGTCTGAATGAGATGCGCTTCGGAAGGTCAGATGCAGACTCAAAGGGCCAAATGGCCTGCTTCTGCAGTGTAGGGATTGTCTGAGGATTTTGAGGTTGCAGTGAGTCGGGGGATGATTGAGATGAGTTGGGGGACTGAGACAGCAAGAGATTGAGAATGGGACTGTTGATGTAACTAAAGAAAAGGTGTCTTCTTTCCCTACTATAGCAATTGCACAATCCTAATCCATCAGTTTCCCAAATAAAACATGGCTTCTGAAAAAGCAAAACAAGACCTGAAAGGAAAAGCTTTAAATTTCGGCCTGGCCTTTCTGAAATTCCAGCTAAGATACTCAACTGCACCAGAGTGGGAATCTCACGTTGCAGCAGGAATTCAAGCTTTTGTGAACAGAGTCAGGAGACTGAAACTTTCTGACCCAAAGCCTCCCTCAGTCAAGATGTCTGTTACCGAGACATTTGCAAAGCTTAAAAACTAACAGCTCCTCAGATGTTGGATCAGTTAACAACAGGATATTTCTGACACAAAGGAAGTCTGGGTCAAGGTAATCCACAGCTGAAGGCAGTCTACTTTAATTAATTGTATCTCTGTTCAATGGGTTCATTGTGTGATCAACCTGATGCAAAGTGAATGAATTTAACATGAGTCGTATTCCCAACACCACAGTCAAAGCAAATCCTTCCCAAAATGACAAGGTAAATACCTGACAAGGTCATTATTTTAAATGCTGGGGAATGTAACATTCCTGTGCATGCATCTTGCAAAGAGGCTGCAGACATGTAGAAAACAAAATCAAACATAACCTTAGCTGAAGGAAAGTAAGGAATGAAATCATAAACTACCTCTCTGACTGTTCTGCATCCTACATCCACTCGAGAGAATTCACAGAAACTTTCTGTAAAGGTCAGTAAAGAGTAATGGCAAAGGTTAAACAGAAATTTAAAGAAAGGCTAGTTGAGGCTTAGTGGCTCAGTGGTTAGCACTATTATCTCACAGCACCAGGGATCTGGGTTTGATTCCAGCCTCAGGTGATTGTCTGTGTGGAGTTTGCACATTTTCCTCAAATCTGTGTGGGTGTGCTCTGGTTTCCTCCCACTGTGCAAGATGGGCAGTCTCGGTGGATTGGCTGTGCTAAATTGCCCATTGTGTTCAGGTATGTGTAGAATAGTCGAGTTATGACAGATGGGTCTGGGTGGGATGCTCTGAGGGTCAGTGCGGACTTGTTGGGCCAAAGGGCCTGTTTCCACACTGTAGGGAATCTATGAAGAGTGCTGACAGCTTCATGGTCACATTTACTAGGGCAGATTTTTAAACAATGAAATCTAAATTGTTAAAAGCCGACAAAGGATTTGAACTGTCAGTGTTCTGGTTACTAACACTGGAGTTTGAATGAACGCGCTGGTGAATGAATCACTTTAGCACTGCACCAGAAATCAACCTCCACTTCCATCTTTGTTCATGCATTGAGAACACTTTGTTTTTATTAGGTGAGTCCTCAAGAAATAGGACTTCAGTTACTTCAAATTATCCATAGCCTCAAATGATCTGTCACTTCAAAAAACATTGAATTGATCTAGCACCTTTCACAACTTCAGAAAGTTCCAAAACACATCACACAAATCAAAAGCCTCTTGAAGCCTAGTGCAAGAAATATCAGTCAGTTTACACATAGCATGTTCTTGCAAATAACAAACTGGTAATGATCAGATTATAAATATTTTAATTCTGTTGACGGTGACATAAATATTGCCCAGGCCACAGGAGGAAATGCCCTACACTACTTAAAGTTCATTAGAGAAGGCAGACAGAGCCTGGATTTTAGATTACAAGGTGTAGAGTTGGATGAACACAGCAGGCCAAGCAACATCAGAGCAGCAGGAAGGCTGACATTTTGGGCCTAACTTAGGTTTAAGTTCCTTCCAAAAGACAAAACCACTCCAACTGTTTACTTCCTGAATACAGCCTCTCCAACAGTGTCGCACCCCCTCAGTGTGGGCCGCTGACGGTGCAGTGCTCCCTCAGCATAGCCCATCTAACAGTGCAGCACACCCTCAATATTGCCCCTCTGACAGTACAGCAGTCCCTCAATACTGACCCTCTCACAGTGCAGCGTTCCCTCAGTACTGACCCTCTGACAGTACAGTGTTCCCCCAGTACTGACCCTCTGACAGTACAGCGTTCCGTCAATACTGACTCTTTGACAGTGCAGTGCTTTCTCGGTACTGACCCTCTCACAGTGCAGCGCTCCCTCAGTACTGACTCTCTGACAGTACAGCAGTCCCTCAGTACTGACTCTCTGACAGTACAGCGGTCCCTCAGTACTGACTCTTCAACAATGTTATGCTCCCTCAATTCCTTCTCTCCGGCAGAGCAGCTCCCTGGTACTGCATTGGAAGTGTCAACTAGATTGTAACATAAATATTCATGACAAAAAAATATTGCCCTCAAGTTAAACTGCAAGTTTCTCCTTACGTGTGTAGGAGGATGTAAGCTCAGGAGCTGGATTTCTGCAATGAACATGCATATGTTTGTATCAACAACTCTGCAAATGCGATCATGGATATCAACACTCAATTTTGGATCTAATTGTAAGCTGTACCAAAATATAAGACAACATCTGTTTTCCTCTAAAGCCTGCACATAGATGGAACGAACATGTTTCTGTTGCCAGCTGTTCATAGAAATGAGACATCACAAATGACAGCTGTTATAGGGATTGTAGTGTAATGGGAATGTTATTGGGTGTTGCTATGAACAAGTGAGGAGGGATGAATCAGCTTGCTTCTTTTTAAACTGCTTAGTCAGCCGCAACAAAGATATTTAACTTTTTTTTAGCAGGCAGCTCTGTTACATTTCAGAGAGTGTTGTTCCTGGATCAGTAGTTGATCCATTGGTGGTCAGAGTTGTTCTATTTCTGTTGTTTGGTTGCTGGGGATCTCTGGGTCTGATGGTCGCTGGCTGTTCTGTGCAAGTGGTGTGTTCAGCTCTTCATGGTCAGTTGCCTGCAGTTGAGGAGCCGCTCCTGCAGTCGGACTTAGTTGTCTTGCAATTCTAACAATGTAGCAATATGTTCACTCCCACTGAGTACTACCGAAGTGACAATTGCCCCTCTCAGGTGCCAAGTTACCACATGGGCTGGCCTTTGTTGAGGTGGTTGAATGCTTGTACCCTGACTGGGTCTCTTGTCCTCAACTCTGACAATGGGTTCGTCAAAATGAAAATGCAATGTCAAAGTGAAAATGAAATTTGGGTTGCTGCTATTTCACCTGAGTTTTTCCATTCACACAAGTCACTACTTCCAGCTTTAGTAGCATTTTTACTATTGGAAGAATAGTATGCCTTCAGTATGTGTGTTTCCTCATTCAAGAATTGCCTTGTATACATCTGTGTAGGATTTATCAGGTTTCCTTATGATCCCTTTCGTAATTTTTACTGCCACCTCAGCCTTTCCATTTGACCAGGGATTGTGTGGGAATGATGTGTCATGTTCAATTTCCCAGTTTTTCATGAAGTGACTGGAACCTTCTCCTCCTAAACTGAGGGCCTTTGTTGCTCATGACAATGTCAGGTATGCCATAAGATTGAACTATGCTTTCAAGCATTTGACAATCCTAGCAGTCGTCCTTGAAGTCAATTGGTCCACTTGCCAGCAGAATAGTAGTCAACTGTGACAAGTTCATCAATTCCTGAGAGAGTGAAGGGATCTTCTGTTATCAGTGTCCCTCAAGCTTACTTAGCTTGATACTCATTGTAAGCACTGCGCTGGCTGATGTGATCCTTGATTCTGTTGCTCATGTTCGGCCAGTAGAATATATCTTTTATTGCCTTCCTGTTCATTGCTGGCCTGCATGGATGAGCTTCGGCATCTCTCCTCTCAGCTCCTCCTTCAGGACAATGACTCTATTTCTTCTATACAACATGCCACCTTGTGCTGCCAAATCATCTCGATATGCCTAGTGTGCTGTTATAGAAACTGGTGTGTACTTGATTTTGTCTGGCCACTATTTTATCACTACTTCTTGTAACACTTGGTGATCTGTATTTTCTTGGGCAGCATGTTTAATATGGGCAATGTGCTCGTCTGTTAAATTGTCTGCTGGGTTGGGTTGATGACTTCCACAGTGTGATGAGCTGTAGCTTCACCTTGAGTCTGGAAGGTTTTACAATCTGTTGTAGCATTCTCCACTTTTCTCAGTGGGAGGGCTGCTTTTGACGGCAGTCTGCAATATGCATCTGCTTTCTTCACTTGTATGTTACATCCAAATTGTATCTCTGTAACTGGAATCACATTTTTTGCAGATGCTTTCGAACAGATGGTAATGGCTTGAGGAAAATACTCTGAAGTGCCTTGTGGATGGACTTGATTATCACTTTGTGTCTTCGAAGCAGCTATTGTTGAAAATGTTCACAATTTAGGACAGTGGCCAGGCACTCTTTCTCAATCTGGATATAACATCTTTCTGATTGTGTTAGCGCCCTGGATGTAAATATAACTACTGGACCTTGCTGCTTGAGGTTCAAGTCCTGCAGTCACTGCAGGGTGACTTCATCATTTCCTTTATTGTATTTCAGCATTGGCACTGCTATCACTAGTTACTTGATTCTAATGAATGCTGCTTCTTGTATTATGTCCCAATATCCCTGCACTTACTTGGCTGTCACTTAGTGTAATGGTTCACATTCCAATGATAAGCTGGACAAGAATTTTGCAAAATAATTAATGAATCTAACAAATCATTGTACTATTTTTTACAACTGTTTACAGTTGTATCACTGATACAGCCCTCACCTTTCTGGGGCAAAGATATTTTGCTGTCAGCACATGGCATACATACTCGACTTCAGGCATCTTGAATTATAATCTTTTCCTTGTCCAACTTCAGATCCAGCTGACAAGTTCAGTTGAGCAGTCACAATACATTTTGATCATGATCAACAATGGGTCCTTCTATTGTGACTCCACACCTATAAATTAGCAGATCATCCATTAGAGATTCCACACTGGGAAGATCATGTCTGCATTCTTCTGGAGCTGTGGATATGCCAGATGGCATGTGCAACAAGTCGTATCTCCTGCAGAATATCCAGAACACAGATGCTGCTTCCACCTAGCTTCATTTGTAAGAAATCAACCTTCACATCAGAGTGGTGAAGTTATTTGCCTTTGCAAATTGTGGCAAAATTCCTTCACTAGTTAGTGTTGATGGTGAGATCTCTTCGGGGATTTAGTTAGTTTTTTTTGGATGACTGCATGCTCTCAGCTTTCCACTGATATGATGCTGCTCATCCATTCTGTAGAATCTGTCACTTCCTTGATCATTCCTTTCCTTTTCTAGCTCTTCCATCTTATCTTTCAATCTGGCCTTGAGGGCAGCTGGAACTTTTCTCAGCAGATGCTAAATTGGTCTTGAATTCTCATCTACTTCAAGATGACATTCTCCTGGAGGTATGCAAAGCCTGTGAACACAAATGGTATAGGCCCGAAATGTCAGCTTTCCTGCTCCTGGGGTGCTGCTTGGCCTGCTGGGTTCATCCAGCTCCACACCTTGTTATGTCTTTGTGCTGATCTAGGATGTGTTCTAGGACCAGTGGTTTAATGTGCTGGAACACATTGCTAATCTTTGACGCATTAAGAGACACCAATTCAAGCTTTAGAGTCACTCCAACTCAGGTGAATGACATTTAGTAGCCACATGGGACCCCAGATCCTCATTGGCGTTATTACAATTGGCTTAAAGAGTAATCTATCCTCTTAGCATGCATATGGTGCCGTCATATATGTTTAACCTCACTTTCAAGGATTTCATTTTGAGATTGTCACTTTGCTCAGATCTATCAAGGTCATAGTGTTGCATGACTGTGTCTTTATGACATTTTATGTTCACCTGATGTTTACTCTGCAGTCCTTGTTCCAACAGTCACAAGACTCTGGCAGTCTGGACATTCCTCCTTCTATTGCATGATATTTTCTGAGACATTTACAACCTTCCCTTTGTTTGCGACTGTTCCGCTTTGTGTTGCTGGAGCATCTGTCAGCACAATGCTAGATGTGGTCTTCTGCCATGAATATGGTCAGTTAATTCACCGCTTCCATACTTTTGCAGACATCAATTGGTCTCCTGCCTGTAAGTTTGTCTTCTTGCAGTGGGTGTGTTTTTACTTTTGGATCTCTTATTTCATATGTAGTCCAGTCTTTAATTAGTGCATTCTTTAATTATATAAATTCATGGGTTTCTGCAAGCAATGCTGATCAACAGACTCTTTTTCATATTGTTCCCTAGTAATGAATAAACACTGTTCATAAGTAACAGTGTCAAAGTGTGTCCTCAAAGCTTTTATAATTTCTGCTGTTTATTTGTTCTGCTCTTCAGAGTGATTTTGGATTGAATTTTTGAGGAATTTTAGATTTAGGGAGGCAACGGCCTATTGGTAGTATCAATGAACTGTTATATCTAGAGACCCAGGTAACGTTCTTCGGACCTGAGCTCAAATCCTGCCTCGGCAGATGGTGGAATTTGAATTCAATAATAATTTGGAATTGAGAGTCTAATGATGATCATGATATCATTGTCAATTCTTGGGGAAATACCCATCTGGTTCACTCATGTCCTTTAGGGAACAAAACTGCTGTACTTACCTGGTCTGGATTACATTTGGCTGCACACCCACAGCACTATGGTTTATTCTCAACTTCCCCCTGGATGGGCAATTAGGGATGGGTAATAAATGCCCACATCCCATTAATGAATAAAAACAAAAATATATTTTGAAACAGTGTCCTCCCAGTGATAAAAGTGTAATGACTTGTACTTGTTCAGGTTTTCTCAACAAATCCATGGCTATTGTATAATTCTGCTGTTACTCATGGAAGGTCTCTCAGTTCATTTTCAAACCCTCACCCAGTCATTTGATCAGGAGATAAGGGGGAAAATCTGTAACCATTTTCTTGACAGTAATGTTTTCACTTTGATCTTCATTTTATTCTCCTTTCAGAGGCAGATCACAACTCTGTGACTGTGCTTTTTATTTCAGCTCTGGATATTCACCTCAGTACCTCTTCTGACGCATTGTTTTAAGTGTCAAACATATCAATATGTCCAACACAAGGATTTTATTGAGTTTATGGTTAAGATGACCTCATAAAGGGTGTGTGTCTCATGTTAGACATCACATGTCTACAGCAAGCTAGAGCAGACATTTGTGCATGATTGCATTTCAACCCAAACATAGTTAGTCCTCCTCTGCCCTTCACACCACACCCCCAAACCCTACTTTTTTCCTAAAACTGTTTTTTTAAGCTTCAAGGATCTATCCAATTCCTGTTTGAAAATTCTTACTGAATCTGCTTCCATGTCCTTTGCAGACAATGTATTCTTGATTAAAGTGTATTATTGTTCAAAGCAAATGTTTCACAAATCCCCATTTTTTTTCTTTAATTTGTGATTAATTTAAAGCCGCTCTCCTCTGGTCACTGACCCTCCTGCCAATGGGCTCACTGATTGGAATGGATTAACATCTCCAATCGGGGAACTCATGTTCTTCAGGGCCAGCTGACCCCGTCACAGTCATTACAAGTTGTAAATTCCTGAGACAAAATGCTTCTTTATTTTTGTCAGACATGACTCAGTGGAGACACTCTCATCGTGGGTTGAAGACTTAGTCCAGAAACTCAGTGCAGAACTGAGGGAGTGCCAACTGTAACAACATTAAATGGAGACCCTGTCTAGAATAGTACCATTGCTATAGTCACTGTTGTCTGTGCTCTGTCTCTG
Organism: Stegostoma tigrinum; assembly: GCF_030684315.1. Classification (NCBI taxonomy): domain Eukaryota; kingdom Metazoa; phylum Chordata; class Chondrichthyes; order Orectolobiformes; family Stegostomatidae; genus Stegostoma; species Stegostoma tigrinum. The sequence continues at coordinate 36,715,974 of NC_081370.1, forward strand.
TTTTTCACACATAGGATCTAACAAGTATTTCAGTTTGACCTGCCACCTCTAAAAACTTGTGCACTGACTCCTCCAGCTCTCTCTGTTGCTGAATCCATTTCTAAATTGCATAATCTAGTTTACATTGCATCTCTTTATTTTTTCTACTAAAATGAGTCACATCACAATCCTCTGCATGAAATCTCATCCACTCTGTGTCTAGCAGTTCATCTGTTTATGTTGCCTGAAGATAGTTTACTACATTTCTGAGTTTAATGTCATCTGCACTCTTTGAAATTATACCTTGTCTATCCAAGTTTGAGTCATTAATATATAATGAAAAGAACAGTAGTTAAACTTCTGATCTTTGAGATCCCTCCCTCTAGTCTGAAAAATATCCTTTCAGCGCTATTCTCTGCTTCCCAAGTCCTAGTCAATTTTATGACAGTGCTGCCACAATCCCTTTAATCCCATGGGCTTTAACTCCACTAACAAAATTATTATGTGGTACTCCAGCACTTGCAAGTCCATATACATAATATCAATTATATTACATTCATCTATCCTCTGTTGTACTTTCAAGGATTCAAGTTAGTCAGGAACGGTTTGTGATTCACTAACCCAAGCTGGTTCTCTTTTATGAACGTATGCTTAACCAAGCAGCTACTGATGTCCTCCTTTTTCTTTGATTTGGGTGGAATATTTATAATTTCCAAACTCTAATTAAAGTGGGGGGGGGCGGGGGGGGGGGGAGTGGAAAAGTGTCTTTAAGCAAAGTATGGTTAGACAGTGGATGTTCTGTCACAAATTATTGCTGAAGAAGAATTCATCAATTCTTTCAAAAGGGAATTCAAGTTTTCAATTAGTCGAGGATTACAGGAGCTGAGTAGTGATTTAGGATCAAATCAGGTGGGGTATTAAACAATAGAAAATGAGATAGAGAATGCAATTAGTTTCGCTGTAACAATAAATAGTATGGGAAGTGAGCAGGAGAGTGGGATTAGATTAGTTGGGATAATAAAAGAAGGAAAGTAAATTGAAGAAGGGGATTAGGGTCTGTGGGATATTAAAAGGAATACTTTTTCTTGGTTAGTTCTGTTCAGGAACATTCCATAATTCATTCAGAGATAATGGGAACTGCAGATGCTGGAGAATCCGAGATAACAAGGTATGGAGCTGGATGAACACAGCAGGCCAAGCAGCATCTTAGGAGCACAAAAGCTGACGTTTTGGGCCTAGACCCTCTGATGAAGGGTCTAGGCCTGAAACGTCAGCTTTTGTGCTCCTAAGATGCTGCTTGGCCTGCTGTGTTCATCCAGCTCCACACTTTGTTATCTTCCATAATTCATTTTCTTATTACCACAGTGCTGTTATTTTTGCAAAACATTTTAAAAAGAATGGTGGGAATTTAGGAATAAAGTTTTGCAAGAGTGGAATTACTGGAATTACTGGAATACAGATATAAAGAGCTGTAGTTTGATAAGGTCTAGTGGCAAAGCTTTCATTAAAACAACCAAATAACACGCTGTTCTTGTTAAATAATCTCTTTTATAGTTTTGGCATCTGGTCAAATCTGCCACAGGAGATACAAATGCTTCATTCAGACAGGTTGATCTCATTTGAGCTCTCACCTGCACTCAAAACTTGCTCACATGTCAAGGAGGAAATGAGGAATTCAGACAAAGTGACTCAGTGTTCTGTGAGTTCAGTAGTGACAACACTATTATCCAAACTCCTCCAACAACTTCTTAAGCCAGTGTAACTTAGGAGAGAGAGTGCCTGTGTATTTAGATAGTGTCTGATTGCAAAGCATGGGTCATCTCAAAGCAACCTCACACAATCGCAATTCTCAAAGTGCAGAGAGCACAGGAAGATCCCACAAAATCTATTGAAAACAGAAGTGATTGAGAAACAAACAATCCATTCTCATGTGGAAAGAGATGAATTAATGTTTCATTTGTGGCATTGTATTTACTGTGAGGATGTGAAAAGCAGTATAAGTTAATTCCAACAGTTATCTCTAGTTTTGCTGATCATTGAGTAGCTCGCTTTATCGATTCAGCTAATCATTTTCATGTAGGATTGGACTCACAAATATCACAAAATTGGGTGAGGATGGCAGTTGTCCTTTCAGGAAGGATACTGGTGTCCTAACTAGTTGCTGAGTTGTATCAAACTGCTATAAAATGTCCAATAAAAGGCCGACAGTCAGCTTCTCAGAGCAGACAA